>NW_011494615.1:6411467-6423995 GCF_000754665.1 Bison bison bison
CGTTTCTCTTCATGCAAAGTCCAAGAAACCTGTCTCTCCTCACCAGTTTTTCTGGGACTGGAAGCCACATGGGTGTCATGGGAATTCCAAACAAACTTTAGGATCAGTAGGGTTAATTTCCGAACACCACTACTTCTTGTACAAACTTCACCTCTTTGAGTCTGTTTCTCCCTCTACATATGAATTTCACCCACTTCTGAGCCCAAATTTAAATCTTCCATAGAGCTTAACTTTTGGCAGCTTCTGTAGAGCCATAATTAATGAAGAACAAGTTTGTAGCAGCAAATGCTGAACATATGGGTATTCCAGAGACATATCAACATCATTATCAGGAAAAATGAGATGTCACTCAGGGTAAGCATTGCAGTTTTCAGATTAAATCCAAATGAAAATTAATATCCCTCCCTTTGGTACAATATGGGCCAAATATTATCTGCTCTAATATCAGCATGATAGGTTGGCTGGGTATACTGCAAAAAATATATATATAATGGGACATGGCTGTATGCCCTTTCTATGCTTCTAAGATGTAGACAATCTCATATGCCTGTATTGGTGCCAAGAGCAAGGACATGAACTAAAGAATTTTATTAATTGGCCCAAGTTTTCATTTCTTCAACTAATTTTTAATTTCCAGCAAATATATATGTGTGTGTGTGTATGTGTATATACATATATATTTGCACAATATATACCTTTGGGCAATCCAGTAATATATTTTAAATAAACAGAGTCATTAAAAGATTTGTCACATGCTGAGAAACCAGCTGGATGGGGGTTTCTACATGCAGCTTCTATGCCCTCACGTGAAAACACAGCAGTGCAACGAGGAAGCTTGTTCTGCATCTTCTTCCAAAATACACCTGCCCCAAACACTCAGTTCCTAATGGAAAAGAAATTACCTTTGTTCACAACTTCCTGCTTGCCAAGCATCCCACAAATGCACTATAATTTTCCCCTCATTATACCCAGGTTTACAGATGCAGAGCCTGAGGTTCACTGAGATAAGGAACTGGCCTAAGATCACAGGAGAAGAGATTAAAACAACCAACCAACAACCAAAAAAAACCTACTTCTGTTTCTGAGATGATAGGCCTTCAAGTATAGAATGAATCTTTCATGGGAAGACTCATACACCCATGACATGAAGTGGAGGGTTAGAAGTACCATTTGGGATTAAGAATGCTTACTTGGAGATCCTCAGTGTATGCAGGGTTCTATTTCTCTTTCAAGCAATGTATTTGTGTCAGCCCAGGATATCAGAATTTCTGATTCTCTTGGTGGTTGGAGGAGAAGGATGGGCTGGTTCGGCAGAGTCACCAGCAGGAAAAAGGACTGAGTGAAAGCTCTCTGGACCCTACAGCAAGGAAAGCTGGGAAGTATCCTGCACCCCGTGCCCCTCTTTGAAATCAGTTGTCAAACCAGAGAGAAAACAGCAAATCCTGTTTTTGTTTCTTACAAAAGTAACCATGGAGATAGGACCTGGAGAAGGGGACTGAGATTCTGGACTTTGGTTTAGGCTTTTGACTGTCTGTCTCTGTCCCAACACACAGTGGGCAATATACTATAACAGTATATAAATCTTAGATAACCAAATGATTGAAATATGAATGAAAAAGTTCATGCAAAAAGTGAATGAATGAATGAAAACTTGCCCAAAGCTATAACCAGCAAGTCAGATAATCCATAGACTTTTAGCTAAAACCAGGGAAGGTCTATGATGACAGTAATGAAACTTAAATTTCAGAAATGTTCACTTGCACAGGGCTCTTTGAAGGCCCTAGGAGGCCCTATAGAAATTTGCTCACAAGACCTTAAGCTTTCGCAAAATTTGCAAAAGATGATTAAACCACAAGTGCTGAATAAAGACGATGTGGTACATGTACACAATGAAGGGTTCCTCAGCCAAAAAGAATGAAATAATGCCACTTGCAGCAACACGGCTGGACTTAGAAATTATCATACTAAGTGAAGTTAAGTCACAGAGACAAATATCATATGACATCGCTTCTATGCGGAATCTAAAAAAAATGGCACCAATGAACTTATTTACAAAATAGAAATAGAGTCACAGATGTAGAAAACACACTATGGTTACCAATGGGGAAAGCAGGGGAGAGATAAATTGGGAGATTGGGATTGACATGTATACACTGCTATACACAGAACAGATAGCTGATAAGGACCCACTGTAGAATACAGGGAACTCAACACTGCTGTAGCGACCTATATGGAAAAGAACCTAAAGAAGTAGAAATATGTATGTGCAAAACTGATTCACTTTGTTGTACACCTGAAACTAACACAACGCTGTCAATCAACTATAATCCAGTAAAAAACAATTTATATAAATACATAAATATATAATAATGATAACCCCCACACACAATTGCTTAAAACTTCAGTCTCTGCTCTCTCAGGCAGAGTGACCTTAAGGTGGTCATCTTTATTTTTAAATCCAGTAAGGAAAGGCACACAGTTTGTTTGGGTTCAGTAGGACACAATTTACGTGGCTCTCAGTCCCTTTCATGTAAAGTTATTGCTGTAAGAAAGTGGGAAGAACTTCCAGGAATACTTTTGCTGTGTTGAACCACCTGAAATCAAGACATGGGGCTCAAGATGGAAATGTAATACTCTCATGTCTCAAAGCTCTGGGCATCAGAAGTATGTAGGCAATGGAGAAAAGAAAAACTGGTTTAAAATGTGCTCAGTCAGAAACTAGTCGGTGGAAACTTCTTCCAGCTAATGGACATGCAAATTTGTAAGGAAAAGATTTCATTCTAATGAAACCCATGTCAAAATGAAAATGTTCTCCTGTCAGGGATATACTTGCTAATATGTATCTTAAACAATTACAAATGTGTTCTTTATGCAAAATTAAATAGAGCAAACCAGATCCCTTGGTATATATGTACAAACTTAAAGCTGTACAACAATGGATATAGCACTGTGTCCAGCTGCGCGTTGTATATATCCCAATGAATCAATTCAGATCTTAGCATATTCATACATCAAACAAAGTCTGCTGATCTCAGACAAACAGGCACACAAGAAGGTCTCTGATACCACAAGTCTACCTGAAGAAACAGTGTTCCAACGACAAACCACCTACATGTCTCTAACCGTATGCCAACAGATATAATATGAGTTATTTGATAACCTAATTATGGATCTCAGTAAAATGTGGCAAAAATTTTAATGTACTTATTTGTATCCATTTATGCCTTAATTTCTGAAAAGTTTGTATATTTTACAGAATTATCTTAAAAATATGCATATATAAATATGTAGTTGCACTTAAAATTATTAAAAATAAAAATTGGCAGGTAGTCAGTAAAATTTCTATTTTCTGGGTTTTATGTGTTTGTGGTGTTTTTCAGCATTTTAATGCTATCATCTGTATGACTTACTTTCCCAATAAAAAGAAATATTTACTTTTATACCTAAGTTTGCATTTAAAAGGTTATTCACTTTGAGAGACCTGCACACTTGTGCATATACATACACACAGACTATTTATATAAGCATTCAGTCCAACAAAGCCAAAAACCCACCTGTGAGCTCAGAGAGGTAAAATTTTCAACAATAGTGCAGACTGAACTGTTTTTTATTTTTTTATTTTTTTTTATTTTTTGCTCTTCTTGCCTTGAGTAGCAGATGATTTAGAGTTTGTTTACAACAAAGAGCCAAGGCATGTGCTGGGAACACTGGGCTCCCACTGATGGAGCAGCCAGTGGGGAGGGGTATGTGGTCCTTCTGACCCTTTTCTCCCCCTCCACCTGTTCCAGAAAATCCATGCCTGAAAACACTCCAGATCCATGGAGCAATATGCCACTGCAACTGCGTGCCTGATTGGTCAGCTCTCTGTCCCATCCTCCCTGACACATTTCTGTGCAGGCTTTTGCACATGTCCTGGTTCATGTCCTAGTCACAGATGATTCCTGGTTAAAGGTTGCTGGCCCAGGGTAGCATTTGTTAGCATCAGTTTTCCTTTATAACTGGAAGAAGTCCTCCTGAGTCTGGGGGAGGAAAACAGCTACTGGAATGAGTCAAGGGGACCTTGGGTGGGTATGAACAGAGTCATACGCGAGCACACACAAGCACAGCCATCAGTGTGGCATGCCTTTTTCACCAGCCAGCCTCAGAATGATTCTCATAGCAAAAGAAAGTGACGAAACAAAATCTCTCCTTAAATGTTCTTTTCAAGTAGGTATAAGCCCGTGTCTCATTTTTCCTACGTACTTCCGTGTTCCCCAGCAACTCTGCACAGGTGGAGTTACTGAAGGAGCCCCAAAGGCAAATTTAACCTGCTGGATGAGGTCAGTGGTAGAACTGGTTTGGTTTTGATGCTCAACAGGTGGAAATTACTAGTTAAACAGGCCAAAAATTGCACTGCATGATGGTTGAATTGGTACAGGTATAGGCTACAACTCTCTTCTTTTTAATTCAAGATGGGCATAGACTCTTGCCTGGTCTTTGCTACTGGGTCATTTAAACCTGTCCTCTCTGGAGAAATATAGTTTATCACTATGAATGCACCACATGAGGATACAATGCTAGACAGAAGTATCAAGGAGAACGAAGTCCATCTTCAAAGTTTCAATTGTGTTGGGAAAAAGATAGATAATTAGCAATCCCAAGAGAGTGAGTTTCCAGATTGTGTGATATGAGAAACTCTGTGTGTGTGTGTGTGTGTGTGTGTGTGTGTGTATGTTAGTCACTCAGTCATGTCTGACTCCTTGTGGCCCCATGGACTATGACCCGCCAGGCTCCTCTGCCCATGGGATTCTCCAGGCAAGAATACTGGAGTGGGTTGCCATGCCCTTCTCCAGGGGATCTTCCCGACCCAGGGATCGAACCTAGGTCTCTGTCATTGCAGGAAGATTCTTTATCATTTGAGCTACTTGGGAAGCCCATGAGAAGCTATGGTAGGAAGTAATCACCTAGGGTCCTCAGTGGTGCTTCAGTAAGAAGGAAGCACAGGAAGTTTTCTTAATAATCAGTGGAATTCACCAGGCAGACAAGGAAGAAGCGTGCCCTGGGAAGACAACCACAACACACAAGAGAAAAGGCACAGGACAAAAATAGTTCAGTGTATTCCAAGGTATATAAGGAATCTGATGTGTCTAAGGTGCAGGGTGATGCCAGAAGACGCTGCTGCGGGTCTAGGCTGAGGCTACCTCCTACATCACCTAGGGAGGGCATCATTTAAGGCATGGCCCATGTACTCAACTCACGAGCCTCACAACCAACAGCTATGTTTCTCATTTTTAAAACATAAGATAGTTAGAGCCCTCAACTTGCTGGGATTCTATTCCAGAAGTTACTTTGTCCAGTTCAATCAATGATCCCTTTCAGCTCCACCTGGCAATACTTCCTTACTGGAGCGCCTCAAATAACTGACTCAAGCTTCAATTAAATGAGGAAATTGTAAGCACAGACAACACAATTCGAGGGCAGCCTGGGTGAAGTAAGGTGGGTAGGATTACTTCTCTAGACTGAGCCTTGGATTCAGGGTCAGTTAATTAACTCCATAGAGTTGTGGCTTCTTTCTTTGTCTAAATGTAATCACCTCCCCACTAGTCAACAGAAACACAAGAAAATAAGATTTTTCAGAGGCATAATAGACCTAGGACAACTTGCATTAGGCATGTAGGCAAACCTTGTGAGACCACAGTTCCCTATTTCAGGCCTCAGCCACCACTGTCCTAGTCTGAACTAGGTAATTATTCCAGTATTGGAGTCTCTCTGGGATTCCTATAGCTGAGACTGCCAGCAAATCTGAGTGGGTATGTGAATTGCATGTGTATACAGGAGAAATATTTTTGACAAAACTGAATCCAGGGATCCTAATGAGTTTTATCTCCAAGGAAATAATTTCCATGAGAGCTACAAAAAGAATACACTTACTCCAATGGTGTTTGCATGGTCAAATGTGCTAACTTTGTCTTTTATTTTGTTGTTGAAAGGTGTTTCCTTCTAGAGCCTGAGAATTCTATTGAATGCCATCAAAAATGAAAATCTTCCATTCTCATCCTCCAGATAAGTCTTAAGTCCTTGAGAGTTCTAAGTCTTTGAAGTCTTAACTGAGGGAGCAATTTTGCCCCCCAGGGGATGTCAAGCATTATCTGGAGACATTTCTTGTTGTCACAACTCCTGAGGATGTACTACAGCCATCTAGCAAAGCAAGTGATACTGCTAAATAGCCTCGTACATATAAGCTAAGAACTGGTGGGTGAAGGAGCATGGAAATGAAAAGACAGGCAAAGTAGAAACTGGCACAGTCCATCACCATGAATGTGGATGATAAGGGAGAAGTACAGAAGTACAGTCAGGTCTCTGACCTGAGTGATGAAGAAGAAAGTTGTATAATTCTCCAAGAAAAGTAATTTAAGCAGAGGTGCAGACCTGACCTGCAGGTGGTGGGAGGTGGGAAGAGGAAAGACAGCTGTTGATCCTCATTCTTATCTCATGACCTTTGGGTCTTACCTCCAGAACCACACTTTACAGCTGCTTGGTTCTTCCATGAATCCTTCAGTCCAAGCTTATTAGTCATGTTCTGCTAACTGCTAAAGCAAATAACCTACAAACCTTAGTAGCTTAAGATTATGAGTTTTGTTTTGTTTTCTTTTTCCTTACTCATGTCACAGTCCAATTGCCCAATGCAGGGATGGTAAGGAAGAGAAGTCTCTGCTCATTTAAGGACAAAGTCCTTCCATTTGGTGGCTTTACTATGCCCTGGGCTCAAAGTCTTCTGCTGAATCTGATGCATCTGGTGAGCTGACGAAGAAGACAAACTGCATGGAAGGTTGTACTTGGGGGAGTCATATCTGGAAGTGGCATACTTCACTTCTAACAGAATTCCACTGACATAAATTAGCACCATAATCCTTCCCAATGGATTATGACCTGCAGGTGGTGGGAGGTGGGAAGAGGAAAGACAGCTGTTGATCCACATTCTTATCTCATGACCTTTGGGTCTTAGCTCCAGAACCACACTTTACAGCTGCTTGGTTCTTCCATGAATCCTTCAGTCCAAGCTTATTAGTCATGTTCTGCTAACTGCTAAAGCAAATAACCTACAAACCTTAGTAGCTTAAGATTATGAGTTTTTTTTTTTTTTTTTTCCTCACTCATGTCACACTCCAATTGTCCAATGCAGGGATGGTAAGGAAGAGAAGTCTCTGCTCATTTAAGGACAAAGTCCTTCCATTTGGTGGAAGGTCCCAAGACCCAAATGGTCTTGCTGTGCCCATGTAGAAAAATAAAGAGCTTTGAGGAATGCACAGGATCCCTGCGCCACACTGAGCATTACCTAAGTGGCACCCATTCTTACACTCCCAGCTTGGTGAACAACTTCCGGGCCAGGAAGCCTGAGATGGATTTCCCTCCTCCAGCTTGGCCACTACATACATAAGTCCTGTTGAGTCTTCCTATTGGACACCTGTCAAATCTGCCTCTCCCCCTCCACCTATTTTAAAAAAACAAACAAATAAACCTCTGTGTAGTCCATGCCCTACTTAGAAAGTTTCAGAAACTTTTGACCATGTCTTCTGCTCAGAGTCTTATCTCCATCTTCAGTATAGTTTTCACGTAACACTAAGTGAAGTTTCAAATAACCAGAGCAATCCTGAGAAAGAATAAAGCTGGAAGCATCACACTTATTGACTTCAAACTATACTACAAAGCTACATTAATCCAACAGTACAATATTGGCATAGAAGCCATCATATAGACCAACGAAACAGAATGGAAAGCCCAGAAATAGACCCTCAAACCTATGGTTCAGTTAATATTTGACAAGGGAGCCAAGAATACTTAATGGGGAAGGACAGTCTTTCCAATAAATTGCAATGGGAAAACCGGATAGACACATGCAGAATAAAGAAATGGGAATGATATTTCCACTTGCAAAAATAAACTCACAGTGGATTAAAGACTTAAATGTAAGACCTGAAGCTATAAAACTCCTAGAAGAAAACACAGAGAAACCTCCTTAACACTGGTCATGGCTACAATTTCTTGGATATGACACTCAAAGCACAAGCAACAAAGCAAAAATTAATAAAGACTACATTAAACCAAAAGCTCCTGAGTAGCAAAAGAAACTAACAACAAAATTAAATGGCAGCTCAGATATTTTTCCTTATCTGTTGGAGCTCATGTTGCTAGGTACCAGGTAGACCAGAAGTACAGAAGAGTCACTGCCCCTGTAAGTAGGTTACAGGTATGTAAGTACTCTGGCTTCCTCAACCTATAGATGGGGAAAATTCAGTACATTCTACACTGTCTCCTCATATACTCCACTGGAGCTGAGCTCATCACCCACAAAGGGAAACTCTGTTGCTTCCTTCCCTCTCATATCTCACTTCCTCACTTCTTTCTTCAGAATCACCTCACAAATAAGCTACTTACAATAAAGTCCTTGTCTTAGAGACTGCCTGCAAAAGGATTCAATCTAAGATATTTGATAAGCTTACAGTCAGCAAACTTTTTCTTAAAAGGCCAAATAAGAAATATTTTAGGCTTAAGGGTCATATGGTTTCTGTCACAACAACTCAACTCTGCAGTTGTATCATTAAAGCAGTTGTAGGCAATATTTTAATGAGTGAACATTGATGCTTTCTAATAAATGTTCATTTAGAAAAAAATAAGTGGTAGGTCAAACTTGGCCTTACTCCTGTGATAACAGGCTAATAAAATAACTCTAGGTAACATATACAAGAAGGAATTAATTGGAAAGGTACTTTATAACTCTTAATCAATGGAGAACTTAGAAAAGTAGGATTATAAAGGTGCAAGAATGAAGCTCTAGGAAGCAGAAAATGATGGATGGTCTCTTCAGGGCATGCCACTAGAACTAATCTGTTCCAACTGATTTTTCTATCATTGAATCTTTTTACTCAGGATTCAGAGAACTAGGATGAAGAGACCAATCATCATGGCTTGGGCCATGGGTCTTTTTACCTAGAGAAGAGCAGTGCAAGAACCCTAGACTGATAATCCCAACAGGTCACATGCCATGGAGGAAGAAATATTTCCCCTATGGAAATCAGAGTGATACTGCACACACACAAAAAAAGTGAATAATGAATGGCCAACACACAAAAAAATGCCCACATTTACTGGTCTGCAGTTTTGCTCATCTCCCATATTTTGTTGGTTCCACCTTAATAGCTGTGTTTTACAACTGGCCATGTGGTCATTAATTTTTTCCTTCTCAAGTTTAACCTATTATTTAATTTCCTTAACATTTTCACTAGTACTTAAGGAAGTGTATCTATTCAGTTCAGTTCAGTCGCTCAGTCGTGTTCGACTCTTTGCGACCCCATGAATCGCAGCACGCCAGGCCTCCCTGTCCATCACCAACTCCCGGAGTTCACTGAGACTCATGTCCATCGAGTCAGTGATGATATCCAGCCATCTCATCCTCTGTTGTCCCCTTCTCCTCCTGCCCCCAATCCCTCCCAGCATCAGAGTCTTTTCCAATGAGTCAACTCTTCACATGAGGTGACCAAAGTACTGGAGTTTCAGCTTTAGCATCATTCCTTCCAAAGAAATCCCAGGGCTGATCTCTTTCAGAATGGACTGGTTGGATCTCCTTGCAGTCCAAGGGACTCTCAAGAGTCTTCTCCAACACCACAGTTCAAAAGCATCAATTCTTCGGTGCTCAGCCTTCTTCACAGTCCAACTCTCACATCCATACATGACCACATGAAAAACCATAGCCTTGACTAGACAGACCTTTGTTGGCAAAGTAATGTCTATGCTTTTGAATATGCTATCTAGGTTGGTCATAACTTTCCTTCCAAAGAGTAAGCGTCTTTTAATTTCATGGCTGCAGTCACCATCTGCAGTGATTTTGGAGCCCAAAAAATTAAGTCTGACACTGTTTCCACTGTTTCCCCATCTATTTGCCATGAAGTGATGGGACCAGATGTCATGATCTTCGTTTTCTGAATGTTGAGCTTTAAGCCAACTTTTTCACTCTCCTCTTTCACTTTCATCAAGAGGCTTTTTAGTTCCTCTTCACTTTCTGCCATAAGGGTGGTGTCATCTGCATATCTGAGGTTATTGATATTTCTCCCAGCAATCTTGATTCCAGCTTGTGTTTCTTCCAGTCCAGCGTTTCTCATGATGTACTCTGCATGTAAGTTAAATAAGCAGGGTGACAATATACAGCCCTGACGTACTCCTATCTATTAAGTAATATAATTCATTTACTACATTGGCAAACTTGACTTTTTATTTTATAGTAATACAAGCATTAAGATGGTGAATTCACCAATAATTTGTCCCCTACATTCATCCCTTGACTTGTATCTATGTCATTCTCTAGTGTAAGACTCATAGAGGGCAACTCTGGGCTATCCTAGCTTACACTGTATTTTAATGGACCACATCAATATTTTCTGATTCTACTAATGAATCAGTGTGGAGATCCATAGGCTTTCCAGAAGATTAGTGACTTGAATAAAACAGAGCTGTCAAAATATTGATATCAACCTCCTGTTCTAGCCCAAACAGTTTCCTCTAATTATATTATCAATAACAATACAGAGTCACAGTTCTGTACAGACCAGTCTTAGGATCTAAACCCTCTGTGTGGCAATGCTCCATAAATCTGTGACATTTTATAACATTTCTTGAGTGACTTAGGATATATGTCACTAGGTTATTGGAAAAGTAAATGAATGACCCTTAAGTATGATCATTAAGTAGCTCTTTCCTTGTCCAAGCATGACTTTCTGCCCTCCTACACAAATTCCAGATCTGAGACCTATCTGAACCTGACTATCTTAATTAGCATAGGCTAAATCTGGCTGTGACCATCTAGTGTTCAGAGCTTGAGATGCTATCAAGTGCCATGGGACTGGACTTTTGCAATTCATTCAGCATGAGATTTTCATTTTGTTCATGAGGAAACTTAGGGTGGTTATAGATGGCTAGAGATGTATTGAGAAAAGATGTTTTTATTGTGTTAAATAAAATATACTATTAAAATTAATTTTGCCTGTTTCTTTGTACATTTTAATGTGGCTACTAAAAAAAATTTTAATTACATATGTGGTTCACATTACATTTCTATGAGATAGCACTTCTCTGGGCTATTGAGAGAATAATTATTTTAGAGGATCTGTGAACTGTTGGCACATTTGCAAAGTACATAAAGGCTTCTGTTTATATAGGACAGCTACTGGCTGTACACCACTCAGAGCTTCGGCTGCTACTCTTCCCAAGGGTGTTTAGTCATGGGGTGGATAAACTAATTTAAAAAGAAGTCTGTGAACTCAACTGGAAACATTTCACAGGACCCTTTCAATGTTGGTGAAGGAAAGAAGGCTGAGATCATAGCCAGTTGCATTAGTAATAATATTCATTATAGCAATTACACAATCACAATGCCATCTGTTAAGTAGTGAATATGTGGAACACACTACAGAAAAAAAAAATCTTCCTACTGCATTAGTCATAGGACTGATCTTTTCTGTTTGTTTTTTCTCAATGCTTACAAGGCTTATTTTGGTAAAAAGCATAAGCAGAGCTGAACTTATTTTTGGTTAACCTATGAATTTAAGGGTTTTGATAAACAAAAATAACAAATCCCCAAACCCAAGAAGAATTTCCGTGTGAGAACTGTGAGCTTATGGAGAGGAACTAGTAGATGAAAGAAAGAAGAAGGGAGGAAGAGAGGGAGGAAGGAAAGGAAGAAACATTCAAACCAGTGTGTTCATGCTAAAGATAGTTGAGACTTGAACGGGACTTCTAAGGTAGCTTTAATCTTTGGAATCTTTGTTTTTAAGGAAATTAGCCTCAAAACAATCCTTTCAAGAATGTTTCACTCAAATTTGTGAGTGAAAAGATGTACTGTAGGAAAGAAAGTAAAAAAAGTTGAGAAGGCAGTAAGAAGGAGAGAAGAGAGAGGGGGAGATGTGGGCAAGATGCAGAAGATGGAGAAAATGGGCATCTGTATCTTCTCCATGTCAAGTCACACTCAACCACCACAATGAGGTTACACCAACCACTGGCTTACTGACACCTCTTCCAGTCCAGGCAAGTCTTTAATCCTGAACCACACCATGTAAACATTATCTCATTCCCATTTGAGGAAACAGATTCAAATAAATTGGGGTTAAATACATTAGCCAAGATTAAAGTGGAAGAATGAGCATTTAAATCCAAGTCTACCCACTACAACGTCCACTATTTCCCCACTTCTCCTAAAAGATACACCCTGTCTTCTTGCTACTTCCTCAAGTGTATGTCATACAGAAAAAATATAAGCAAGATTTGTTGTTTGATTAGGATCTGACAACAAGGTGGTGCCTTTTGAAGTCAACCACCCATTTAGACTCTGAGGTCCAGTGCTGTCCAATATGGTAGCCACTCATGCGAAGAGTTGACTCATTGGAAAAGACCCTGATGCTGGGAGGGATTGGGGGCAGGAGGAGAAGGGGACGACAGAGGATGAGATGGCTGGATGGCATCACCGACTCGATGGACATGACTTTGAGTGAACTCCGGGAG
>NW_011494615.1:6424095-6426113 GCF_000754665.1 Bison bison bison
TCCGGGAGTTGGTGATGGACAGGGAGGCCTGGTGTGCTGCGATTCATGGGGTCACAAAGAGTCAGACACGACTGAGCAACTGAACTGAACTGATCCACATGAAAAATCACCTCAGATTTCAAAGGCCTACTTCAAAAATTAGAATATAAAATATCATAAATAATTTTATATCAATTACATGTCAACATGGCAATGTTTGGCTATATTGAGGTAAAATGAAATATATTAATAACCCTAACTTTACCTGTTTTGCTTCACTTGATTTTTATAAGATTTTTTAAATTTTATTTTATTTTTAAACTTTACAATATTGTATTGGTTTTGCCAAATATCGAAATGAATCCGCCACAGGTATACATGTGTTCCCCATCCTGAACCCACCTCCCTCCTCCCTCCCCATACCATCCCTCTGGGTCATCCCAGTGCACCAGCCCCAAGCATCCAGTATCGTGCATCGAACCTGGTCTGGCAACTCGTTCCATATATGATATTATATGTATTTCAATGCCATTCTCCCAAATCATCCCACCCTCTCCCTCTCCCACAGAGTCCAAAAGACTGTTCTATACATCAGTGTGTCTTTTGCTGTCTCATATACAAGGTTATTGTTACCATCTTTCTAAATTCCATATATATGCGTTAGTATACTGTATTGGTGTTTTTCTTTCTGGCTTACTTCACTCTGTATAATAGGCTCCAGTTTCATCCACCTCATTAGAACTGATTCAAATGTATTCTTTTTAATGGCTGAGTAATACTCTATTGTGTATATGCACCACTGCTTTCTTATCCATTCATCTGCTGATGTACATCTAGGTTTCTTCCATGTCCTGGCTATTATAAACAGTGCCGCAATGAACATTGGGGTACACGTGTCTCTTTCAATTCTGGTTTCCTCAGTGTGTATGCCCAGCAGTGGGATTACTAGATCATAAGGCAGTTCTATTTCCAGTTTTTTAAGGAATCTCCACACTGTTCTCCATAGTGGCTGTACCAGTTTGCATTCCCACCAACAGTGTAAGAGGGTTCCCTTTTCTCCACACCCTCTCCAGCATTTATTGCTTGTAGCCTTTTGGGTCGCAGCCATTCTGACTGGCGTGAAATGTTACCTCATAGTGGTTTTGATTTGCATTTCTCTGATAATGAGTGATGTTGAGCATCTTTTCATGTGTTTGTTAGCCATCTGTATGTCTTCTTTGGAGAAATGTCTATTTAGTTCTTGATTTTTTTTTAATGTGGACCATTTTTAAGGTCTTTAGTGAATTTGTTACAAATATTGTTTCTGTTTTATGTTTTAGTTTTTTGGCCGAGAGGCATGTAGGATCCTAGCTTCCAGACCAGGGATCAAGCCTACACCCCCCGTAGTGGAAGGTGAAATCTTAACCAATAGACCACTCAGGAAATCCTGATGCTTGACTTTTTTAATGAAGCTATTAGAAAATTTTAAATTACATACATGGTCCATTTTACATTTCTAACGGACAGTGCTGCACTGGGCTATCAATAGAATGCTTGCCACTGGAAGCAAAACATCTGACATAGTATGGCATGGCTGGCACATGTCATAAGACGTGGCATTTTCCAAAAAAAGTTAATTCATCCACCTCATGGTGGGTAGGTTCACAGCACCTCCTTTCTCTGGAAAATTCTCCCTGGCTGATAGGGGACACCTGGCCAGGGAAGCCACAAATCTCCCTTACCTCCCTACCCACACAGGAGCAGCCAATGACCCATACTAGATTTAAGGGTCAAAACACAGCCAATCACAAGAGCAGGTTGTCAGCTGCACTTCTGATCAACTGGCTATCAATCAGATGTTTCCAAGACCCCCTCCAAGGTTTGATTAATTTCCTAGGCTCACAGAACTCAGAGAAATATTTTACTTACTAGATTGCCAGTTTATTATAAAGGAATATAACTTAGGAACAGTCAGATGGAAGAGACGTCCAGGGCAGCAGGGCAGGGTATGGGGCAGGGGTGCAGAATTTCCATGTCCGCTCCAGGTGACCCACTCTCCC
>NW_011494615.1:6426213-6442444 GCF_000754665.1 Bison bison bison
TTCCCACTCTCCCAGCACCTCCACATGTTCACCAGGTTGAAAGTTCTCTGTAATTGCTTTTTATGCAGGCTCCAATACATAGGCACAACTGATTAAAACTCTGGCCGTTAGTGATTGAACTCAACCTCCAGCACCACTCCCCTCCCCAGAGGCCATGGGAGGATCGAAAGTTGCATCCCTCTAATCACTTGCTTGTTTCTGGTAACAGTGCCATATCCACGGGTTACCTAAAGGCTTTCCCAAAATTGCTCATTAACATAACAAAAGAAATATTTACCACTCTTATCACAGGAAATTCTCAGAGTTTAGGGACCTGTGAACCAGGAACTTGGAAGAAAACCAAATATATATCAGAAGTATATAAATCACATAAAAAGCAGTGACCACGGACCCAATCTTTTAAACAATGTATTTCTACAGGTTTCTAACATTCTGTAAATATTATGCATGTATTAGTACCAATAACAATCTGGCAGGGATAGCAACTGTCTACTGAAAGTGAAAGTGAAAGTCACTCAGTTGTGTCCGGCTTCTGGTGACCCCATGGACTGTACAGTGTATGGAATTCTCCAGGCCAGAATACTGGAGCAGGTAGCCTTTCCCTTCTCCAGGAGATCTTCCCAACCCAGGGATCAAAACAAGGCCTTCTGCATTGCAGGCGGATTCTTTACCAGCTGAGCCACAAGGGAAGCCCAACTGTCTACTAGCAATTACAAATAGCTTCAAGGACAAAACCCCTTTTCTCTATGCCTAACTCCAGTATGAAAGATACATTTCATGATGACTGCCAGCCTCCATTCCGGTTTCAAATGAAATAAGAAAAAAATGAAAGAAAATTATAAATATCTTTCTGGGATTTATTTTAAAATCACCTTCCTAATACTGGATTAGAGAAACAAACCTATTATAAAATTCAAAACAGGACTGACTAAACAAGAAAATTACAAAGCTAATACATTCTTTGCACGCAAATTATGCCACAAATGAAACTAGATGCCTTAAAGCTATCTCCTTTAATCTCTGAGACTACTGTCCCTATTTTACAGATGAGAAAACTGAGTTGCAACAATGCTCTGTAACTTGTTCTGTTCATCCATCTAACAAAGATACAGGGTCTGGTACAAACACATATCTAACTCTAAAACAAATGGTTTCTCTGCTGTACCAGTAATTTTGAATTTTTTCAGAGTGTTCACCCAGTAAAAAAGTGCTAAACAGAAGCCTCAACTAAATAGAGTTGGGAGACCAGAAGCTCTCATGCCTGACAACCAGTAAAGAGCCCAAAAGGAAGAAGAAAGATGTCTTTTTCTTTCCGAGCAAGCACTCAGCCAATGAGACACTGTCACAAATCAGCCAATAAAAAACCATGGTTTTTGTTTACTATAGCCCTCACAACTTCCTTTTTCCCTCTATAAAAGAGTTCTCCTTTTCATTTTTGCAGAAGACTTGCAAGGTGGTTTGCCTGTTGCAGACCCTGAAGTGCAATTCTTGGTTGATCCCAAGTAAACCTGCTTTTGCTGGAGAAAAATTGGCAGTCTATTTGTTTTAGGTCAAAAATTTCTAATAAATAATCTCCACACTTAACATATGAAATTCTAATTATTTTTAGGACATTTTTAGAATACAAATAGATTTTTTCAATATCATAATATTGGTGAAAGAGTACGAGTAAAAGCCATATCATCTTGTCATTTTGTCCTTGTTTACTCTGCTTATGTGGTTAGAATCCTCTTTAATCTAATCTTTACAGTCTAATCTTTACCATCACATCAAAAAGAATAAAATATGAAAGAATAAATCTACCTTAGGAAGTAAAAGACCTATTCTCAGAAAATTATATGACACTAATGAAAGAAGTTAGACCAAAATGCATACCATGTTCATGGGTTGGAAGAATTAATATTGTTAAAATGACCATACGATCGAAGGCAAGCTACAGATTCAATAAAATTACTGTCAAAATGCCAGTAGCATTCTTCACAGAACTAGAATGAATAATTCTAAAATGTGTGTGGAAACAAAAGACCCCAAACAGCTAAAACAATCTTGAAAAAGAAGAATGAAGCTGGAGGTATCACACTCCCTGATTTCAAACTATACTGCAAAGCTATTGTAATCTAAACAGTATAATACTAGCACAAAACCAGACACAGAGATCAATGGAAATAGTGAGGCCAGAAATAAACCCACCCTTACAAGAGCAATTAGTCTCCAACAAAGGAGGCAAGAATGCACAATGGGGAAGAAACAGTCTCTTCGATAAATGGTGATGAGAAAATAGGGCAGTTACATGCAAAACAATCAAACTGTACTATTCTCTCACATCATGCACAAAAATAAATTCAAAATGAATTAAAGATTTAAATGTAAGACCTGAAACCATAAAACTTCTAGAAGAAAACATAGGCAGTACGCTACTCTGACAATGGTCTTAACAGTATTTTTTTGGATATGTCTCCTTGGCCAAGGGAAACAAAACCAAAAATAAAAAAGTGGGACTACATCAAACTGGAAAGCTTTGCACAGCAAGGGAAACTATTAATATCGACAAAATGAAAAGGCCACCTGCAGAATGAAATAAAATAATTGCAAATGATATATCCAATAAGGGGTTAATATCCAAAATGTACAAGGAACTCATACAACTCAAAAAAAAAAAAAACCAGATTTAAAAAATGGGCAGAGCTTCTGAATGAACATTTTTCCAAGAAACATACAGATGATCGTCAGACACATGAAAAGATGCTCAACATCACTAATCATCAGAGAAATGTAAATCAAAACCACAATGAAGTAGAACCTCACACCTATATGGTTATGATCAGAAAGAAAACAAGTGTTGGCAAGGATGTAGAGAAAAAGGAACCCTCATGCACTGCTGAGCTTCCCTCGTGGCTCAGATGGTAAAGAATCCACCTGCAATGCGGGAAACCTGGGGTCGATCCCTGGGTTGGGAAGATCCACTGAAGGCAGGCATGGAAACCCACTCCAGTATTCTTACCTGGATAATCCCCATGGACAGAGAAGCCTGGTGGGCTATGGTCCATGGGGTCACAAAGAGTTGGATACGACTGAGCAATTAAGAGCAGCACAGCATATGCACTGCTTGCGGGAATGTAAATTGATGCAGACACTATGGATAACAGTATGGAGGGTCCTCAAAAAATTAAAAATAGATCTACCATATAATCCAGCAATTCTACTTCTTTGGCATTCATCCAAAGAAAATGAAAACACTCACTAGAAAAAATGCGTGCCCCGCTATGTTCATTGCAGCATTATTCACATGGGAGCAAACTAAATGCCTATCAACAGATGAATGAATGAAGAAGATGTGGTATTTGAATACAATACCATATTACTCAACATAAAAAAGAAATGACATATTGCCATTTATGACAACATGGTTGTATCTAGAGGGTAATGTGCTAAGTAAAATAAGTCAGACAGAAAACAAACACTGTTTGATTTCACTTGTATGTGGAATCTAAAAACAAAACAAATGTTTTGTTAAACATAACAAAACAGAAACAGGGTTATAGATCCAGAGAGCAAACAGGTGGTTGCTAGAGGGGAGGAGGCTGGGGAGGAAATAAATAGATGAAGGAGATTAAGAAGTTCAAATTTCCAGTTGAAAAATAAGTGGATGAGGGGTATGCAGTAGTCATGTATGGATGTGAGAGTTGGACCTTACAGAGGCTGAGCACCGAAGAATTGATGCTTTTGAACTGTGGTGTTGGAGAAGACTCTAGAGAGTCCCTTGGAGCAAGCAAGGAGATGAAATCAGTCAATCCTAAAGGAAATCAATCCTGAATATTCATTGGAAGGACTGATGCTAAAACTGAAGCTCCAATACTTTGGCCACCTGACGCGAAGAGCTGATATTAGATAAGACCCTGATACTTGGAAAGATTGAAGGCAGGAAGAGAATGGTACAACAGAGGATGAGATGGTTAGTTGGCATCACTGACTAAATGGACATGAGTTTGAGCAAGTTCTGGGAGATGGTGAAGGACAGGGAAGCCTGGCATGCTTCAGTCCATGGGGTTGAAAGAGTTGAACATGACTGAGTGATTGAACAAAATAAAAGGGGATATGAAAGGGAAAAAAAAAATCTCTGAAATAAGAATCTTCTCTAACCTACACTCTTCTTTGTAGAAGTCTTGTAAAGTCAGTTGTCTATTTCATGAGTGTTGGTTTAGTTGAAACTAAGCAGCGGCTAAGAATCCACACAGCACTGCACAATACTGACAGCAAAGGAATGTATAAGGGCTCACCCTCCCCTCACTGGGCATCTCACATACAGCCTGAACGAAGGCATCTTTCTCAATCTGTACATTAAATATATATTAGAAAGGCTTTGCTATGCTTATGTACTTCAGATAGCAAGAGATTTTAGATAGAGCTTCTATAACCTACTTTTGCAGAAGACATTTTGTGCCTGAATCTTCCCACTATATAGACAACTCTGTATCCCATAATGCTTCCCAGGAGTATTAGCAACCAGTCATTGCTTTGCAATCCCATCATTTGATTTCAGCCATTAGATCTTTTCCCTGGAAACAGTGTCTGGGTTTCCCTGTTGCCTGATAGGAACCAGTAAGATCTTCTGCTTCATTCAAATGTATGGAATCAACCCACCTCCTAATACCTCGGGGCAGAGACTGAAACAGAGGACTAGTCTGATGACCCACTCTAATGTCTTTGTTTTCATTTGATTTTTAAAGCTGAAAGAAAGAGTGTCGATTCAGTGTTTTGTGATTTTTCATCATGTCGAAAAATGGAATTGAGATGGTTGCAACTCAAAGGTTTTTTTTTCTGTTCTCAGAGCCCTGAGCAATGAGAACAGGTATATGCAGTCTTCTTCACTGGCCATCTTAGGGCCTCCCATCCCTTGGCCCTTGGGCTGCCTACTACCCTGAACAAAACTTCCTCTCAAGGACTCAATTCAATACATTTGTGTAATGGCATACATGAATAATAACAGCTGAAGGTGCTGCCCTTACCCAGTGAAATGTTCACTTAATAGAGTATCAGAATTCTAAATCCAAGAGCAGGGAGCATAGCAGTCACCTCTGAAGAGAGGTCTCAGAGTGCTGGTTTAGCAGAATATTAACCCTATCAAAAATCTTTACAAAACAGTTCTGTTTGCAAGTATATTTGGGAAACCCTGAACTCCAGGTTTCTTTGCTGGATATTCATGCATAGAGCACATCTGGGTGTGCAGTTAAACCCCACTTAGTAACCATGTCAGAGAAACAAGTTAAATTTGTTTAATTATTTTTCTCCCAAACTTACTGAACCACATGATTATCTTGTCCCTCCCCTGCCCTACCAGAACACTAATAAATGTCACAGGTAATCTCTCTTGTGTAGAATGCACTGCTTGAAAGGTTAAGGGTCCAGTTTTAGATAGTCCATGAGGAAAGCACTTCTCTCAGGCACATCTCCCCAGGCCACGTGGAGAATCGTTTACTCCGCACTTGAGAGCTTGAGAACGTCAAAGACAGAGCTTTGAGGGTGGCTCTCAGTGGAGGCATAATATCAGTCTGCAGAGTAACTATGAGGATTAAAGGATATCTCTAAGTCAGCCACACACAAAAAATTTGCTAGGCCATATTTTATACTTTTACTGTTATTGCTTTGTTATTTTTAAAGAAGAATGGGTTTGGGGATTCTGGTCAATCTTCCAGAGTTTAGGTTACACAAAGCTCTTTGTTTACAAAAGTACAAATATCAACATGATAGTTCAGAAGTTCAGAAGTGAGTTCCACCTCTGTTAGAGGCCTCCTTGACACACACAGCCCCTCTCCTGCAGCCTCTTTGAACTCTGCACTCACTTCTGCCAATTGTCCTTAGGTCTCCCTTCTCCCTGTAGATCCTTTACCTTTAATTCACACAGGTTGCCCTCTAACTGCTCAGGTGTTCTTACTGTTCCTTTGATGGGGCGGAGAGCAAGGAGCCTGGGGAAGGGGAAATGGGAAGGGTCAGGGCAAGCACCCAGCATCATTTTCTGACTCCACCACTCTTTTCAGTATGAAAGTGAAGTGAAAGTGAAAGTCGCTCAGTCGTGTCCGACTCTGTGACCCCATGGACTACACAGTCCATGGAATTCTCTAGGCCAGAATACTGGAGTGGTGAGCCTTTCCCTTCTCCAGTGGATCTTCCCAACTCAAGAATCAACCCGGGGTCTCCTGCATTGCAGGTGGATTCTTTACCAATATTATGCAACTTACCCCAGCCTCAATTTTCCCTCCCCTAAAATGTGGTAATGGCAGCAGAAAGCAATTGGCAGGTAGTTGTCTCTTTCTTAATGTTAGTTCAATCTAGAATTCTCTTCTCTCCGCTATACACACACTTATTTTCCAAAATACCATTCTGCCTTCTCTCCTGGTGACCATGCAAGTACTGAACTTTCTCCCAAAGCTTTTATGTCTTACCAGTCAGTGACAGGTAATGCAGAGGAACACAAAGCCAGCATCCTTGCCTCAGTGTGAACCAGCTCTGTGATGGGCTACACTCTGTGATGGGTTGGGCTACACATCAGTCATACCTGCCTCTTTGCCCAGCTTCCTCCTGGCCACATCTTGTTTCCCTCATTTGCTTATAAGTTTCACCTAAAATCACTACCTCAATAAACTAATTTTACAAGAATCCCCACTTCAGGCTATTTTTAGGGAACCTAAACTGAAACAATTTCCATCAATGTTTCTCTTTTATTAACCATTCCTCTTCATTTGGTCCTCTGTTGTTGATCTTACAACTGGTAGAACACACATTTCCTCTCTCTAGACACCAGTGGTAAATAGAGAAATAGACCATTTCTCTTCTGAAGCTTTGCCTCTTGAAATCTTTCTACAACTTCAAGATGCTCTAAAATGTACCAGTTTCGGAGTCGTTCTGGTTCAAGATTGTGGAATAAAAGGCTGTATGCTCATCTCCTCCTGCAACAGCACCAAAATTACAACTAACTGTTGAATAACCATGAACAGGACGAAGCAGGAACCCAACAAAATAAGATATCCCACCTCCAAAGACAAAGAAGAAGCCCCAGTGAGATGGTAGGAGGGCCACAATCACAATAAAATCAAATCCCATACCTGCCAGGTGAGTTACCTACAAACTGGAGAACAATAATACCAAAGTAGTTCTCCCACTGTTGTGAAGATTCTGAACCTCATGTCAGGCTTCCCAGCCTGGGGATCTGACAAAGGGACTGGGAATCCCCAGAGAATCTGACCTTGTAGCCAGCAGGATTTGATTGTAGGACTTCCACGGGACTGGGGGAAACAGAGACTCCAGTCTTGGAGGACACAAACAAAATCTTGTGCACACAAAGACCCAGAAGAAAGGAGCAGTGACCCCACAGCAGACTGATCCAAAATGACTTGCTAGTTTTGGAGGGTCTCCTGTGGAGGCATGGGTCGGGAAGGGCTCACCACAGAGACCAGGGCACTGGCAGCAGCTGGTCCTGAAAGGTCCACCTTGGCGTAAGCCCTCTTTGAGCTCACCATTAACCCTGCAGCCCAGGGCTGGGTCACCTCAAGCCAAAAAACTAAAACGGAGGGAGCAGCAACCCCACCTATCAGCAGATAATTGGATTAAACTTTACTGAGCAAGGCCCTGCCCATTAGAGAAAGACCCAGTTTTTCCCACCACCAGTGCCTCTCATCAGGAAGCTTACATAAGCCTCTTAGCCTCTTCCAACAGAGTATAGACAGAAGAAGCAAGAAGAACCACAATACCACAGTAGCTAGAAAAAAAGCATATTACAGAAAGTTAATCAGGATGAAGAAACAAAATGTCACAGATGAAGGGACGAGATAAAACCCAAGAAAAACAATTAAATGAAGTGGAGATGGGCAACCTTCCAGAAAAAGAATTCAGAATAATGATAGTGAAGATGATCCAGTATCTTGGGAAAACAATGGAGAAGATGCAAGAAATGTTTACCAAAAAACTAAAGAACAAACAAACAGAGATGAATAATACACTAGAAGGAATCAATAGCAGAATAACTAAGGGGGAAGAATGGATAAATGACCTGGAGGACAGAATGGTGGAAATCACTGTTGCAGAACAGAATATACAAAAAAAGAATGAAGAGAAAATGATGACACCCTAAGAGACCACTGATGCTCAGACACTCAGCCATGTCTCTTTGGGACCCCATGAACCTTAGCCTGCCAGACTCCTCTGCCCATGGAATTTTCCAGGCAAGAATACTAGAGTGGGTTGCCATTTCCTTCTCCAAAGAGACCTCTGGGACAACATTAAACACACCAACATTCATATTATAGGGATAGTGGAAAAAGTGTCAGACTTTATTTTTTTGGGCTCCAAAATCACTGCAGATGGTGACTGCAGCCATGAAATTAAAAGATGCTAACTCCTTGGAAGGAAAATTATGACCAACCTAGATAGCATACTCAAGAGCAGAGACATTACTTTGCCAACAAAGGTCCGTCTAGTCGAGGCTATGGTTTTTCCTGTGGTCATGTATGGATGTGAGAGTTGGACTGTGAAGAAGGCTGAGCGCCGAAGAATTGATGCTTTTGAACTGTGGTGTTGGAGAAGACTCTTGAGAGTCCCTTGGACTGCAAGGAGATCCAAACAGTCCATTCTGAAAGAGATCAGCCCTGGGATTTCTTGGAAGGAATAATGCTAAAGATGAAACTCCAGTACTTTGGCCACCTCATGCAAAGAGTTGATTCATTGGAAAAGACTCTGATGCTTGGGAGGGATTGGGGACAGAAGGAGAAGGGGACGACAGAGGATGAGATGGCTGGATGGCATCACTGACTCGATGGACGTGAGTCTGAGTGAACTCTGGGAGTTGGTGATGGACAGGGAGGCCTGGTGTTCTGGGATTCATGGGGTCGCAAGGAGTCGGACACGACTGAGCAACTGAACTGAACTGAGAAGGAGAAGAAAGAGAAAAAGGACCTGAGAAAATATTTGCAGAGATAATAGATGAAAACTTCCTGAACATGGAAAAGGAAATATTCAGTCAAATCCAGGAAGCCCAGAGAGTCCCAGGCAGGATAAAGCCAAGGAGGAACACACCAAGACACACAGTAATCAAGCTGACAAAAAATTAAAGACAGAGATAAAATATTAAAAGCAACAAGGGGAAAATGACAAAAACGTACAAGGGAACTCCCATCAGGCTATCAGCTGATTTCCCAACAGAAACTCTACAAACCAGAAGGGAATGGCATGATATATTTAAAGTGATGAAAGGGAACAAACTATGACCAAGAATACTCTACCCAGCAAGACTCTCATTCAGATTTATTGGAGAAATCAAAAGCTTTCCAGACAAGCAAAAGTTAAGAGAACTTAACACCATCAAACAGCTTTAAAACAAGTGCTAAAGGAACTCCCCTAGGCAGGAAGCACAAAAGAAGGAAAAGACCTACACAAAATAAACCCAAAACAGTTAACAAACGGTAATAGGGTCATGCATATTGATAATTACCTTAAATGTAAATGAATTAAATGCACCAACCAAAAGACATAGACTGGCTGGGTGGATGAAAACATGTGCATGAAGGCACTTCTGCTTACCACTTCACTCTGCTTGACCCCTCTAAATTGTAGGTAATTATTTTATATTGTTAGATTAATCATGTTCCCATTATGGCTTGCAATTGTAAGTATCTTCCCCCCGCCCCCCGCCCGCTGTCGGCTGTTATTGTGAAAACTGATAAATATCTTTTACTATTGTGATTGAAAGTGAAAGTGTTAGTCGCTCACTCACGTCTGACTCTGCGACCCAATGGACTGTGGCCCACCAAGCTCCTCTGTCCATGGAATTCTCCAGGCAAGAATACTGGAGTGGGTTGCCATTCCCTTCTCAAGGGTATCTTCCCAACTGTAACTATTACTCACTTAATGCCACTGTATCATAATCAGTTAACAGAAAAATAAATCTATATCACCAAAACTACCATTTAATAGAAAAACCTCTAATCATTTTTTAAAACAGATGCATATCAGAATTATCTTGGAATTTTTTGAAAAATACACATGCCCAAGTATTGCTTTTTCTCCAGAGCTCCAGATATGTTTCTAATGAGCAGCCATGTTTAAAAACAACTGATGATCTTTTACTTTTAGCTAGTTTGTTTCACGTTTTCTATTTCATATTCAGTGCTCCCATTTCATTTAGTTTATGTTTTCCAATTTCTCCATATCTTCTTTTCTTTTGATGTTCTTGATTCTCAAGCCTTTATCAAGCATAGTAGAAAAGCTTTATACACACATATATAGTTTATATAATATATATTTATATAATATATTTTAGAAAATTCATGAATTTTTGCTAACCAAAAAATTTATGACATTTTGTTTCCACTTGTGTGACTTAGTATAAATAGATTGCTAGACCTCTAATTTTAAAAAATGGATATGCAACAAGCAACAAATGCTTAATGTATAGCACAGGAAACTATAGTCAATATCTTATAATAACCTATAATGGAAAATAATCTCAAAAATAATATATATGTATATGTATAACTGAATCATCTTGCTGTGCCCCTGAAACATCGCAAGTCAACGATATTTTAGTAAATATATAAAGAAAATAAATAAAATGCATTGGCTTGACAGAGCTAGTTAAGCCCTACTTGACCAGCAAATCCAGAAACAGAAAATTTAACTCTCAATATAGTTGATAGAACTAATTTAAGGTCCAAAATTGCTTTTCAGATTTGTGCTCATCAACCTTATCAGAAATCCACATGCCCCGCTCCCTCCCCTCCCACCGCCAACTCGACTCAGAAGAGCACTAGAGGAAAGACAATCTGCCTGTGTAGGACTCTGTCATCTTTGTTCCTTCCAGCATAGATAACCTCCAGACTTTACTGTCTCAAGTCTCTGATCCACTGTTACCTGGTAGCTCTGCTTTGCACCTCTCTGAGGTCCACGCAGGATCTGATCTGTGCCTGGGGCACCTTGGCAAATGCATTCTGTTTTCAGGTATATATAGGAAGCTGGGTAGCCAGATCCCTCCATTGTACATACCCTCAATTACTCTATACATGCCCAAGTCAAATGCACAGCAGTCATATTCTCAGATGGGATAGATGTAGTGGGGGAAGAGAGTAGGAGACCCAAAGTCTCTCATTTTGCTGTGGCCATTGATCTATTCCACCAGACAAGTTTCCAGTTTCTAATCCATTGATACTGAGCTCAATACCAAATGAGGCTTGGCCTCTTGTCTCCTAAGCTACATTGTGGATCTGTATGAGTTCAATCCCTATGGACTTTTGGAAACATTTTCTGACCTGAAAATCTCTTCCAAACAAAAATCAGCCCCCATTGCTTTGCAGACAAATGACCTGAAATCATCACCCTTCGAGTGCTTGAGGAGGTGATGCACTGACCTGTGACACACAGCTCCTTTGCATTCAGACCATGGCCCACCTTCTCCTCGCAAAGAATAAATGTAAAACCTGTTTTCTTTCACCTTTGTTTAATTAATAGGAACACTTCCCAGAGGATTAACTCCTTTAAAATTTTAATGGAATTGCTGAGCTCTTGAGCTGCTTTGCCAAGATTTAGCTCTGTAATTGTTATGTTGCTTTAGTTCTTGCAATCGACAAGGTTCATACACACTAGAAGGTTAAATGGGCTAAAACATAACAAAAGAAGTGGTTAATGAAGAATAGAGTTTATGGCCCCAGCCTTTCTTCTAACCTACCTAGATGATAAGTGCAGGATTGTGTATCTCTGCAATCCATCACTTTTCTGTCCAAGGCTGGGGTGGGACTGGAGGAATTACCCCACATTTGGGAACATAGTTTAAATGAAAGTATAGCTTTCTGCTCCCTGTGAGGACTGAAGTTCTAGAAACCAGGATTCCCTCTTCCTGGTTCTGCAACTCTGGGTGCACAATCAGTTCTTCCCATTCCGTGCAGTTTAAGTGAGCAGATTATATTTTGTCACATCAGAAAATGAAATCAATAAGGCATTTATGCAATGTATGAACAAGGGATGAGGATGACTTGCTTGAATTTGCCCGAAGATCTGACTCTTTCTTCCTAGATAAAAAATTTTAGCATCATTAATTGTGTGACTAGGGTGTTCCTATTTTTAATGAGAATAGATGTAATTTGGGTTTCAGTTAAAAGGGGCTAAATTTTGTTTCAAAAAATTCAACAAATGCTCGGATAAAATAGTGACATTTAGATAGGATAAAAGTGAGACCCTGGAAGAAGATGATGGCTATCTTAAATATCTGGAAGATGTGTCTAGAGGGTAGAAATAATCCAGTGATTTAAAGGTGCATTGAGGTATATTTTTGTTCATTGTTTCAAGCCCTTCAAAAGTGAAATGAATGGTTTGGGTAGTTAGTGAGTTCCTCATTAACAAAAGTAGTCAAGCACAGGCTGGATGCCACCTTGCAAGAGATTTTTAATGTTGAGGAGGTTTGTCCAAGATCGTTCTAAAGTTACCATTCCAGGATTCCAAGCATGGGCAACAAGCATAAGGCTACTGTTGAGAGGGGGCAGATCCACCACTGTATGTGTCACCAGATAAAAATCAGCTGTGGAAGTCTTCCCTGGAGGTCCAGTGATTGAGACTCCACCTTTCAATGCAGGGGGTGCAGGTTCAACCCCTGGTCAGGGATCTAAGAACCCACAAGCCTCCCAGACAAAAAACAAAACATAAAACAGAAGCAATATTATAGCAAATACAATAAAGACTTTTAAAATGGCCCATCTTAAATATCTTTAAGAAAATCAGTTATAGTATAAAAAAGTTTCAAAAAATTATTTTAAAATCTACTTTGTGCTTTAGAAGGTAATGGCACCCCACTCCAGTACTCTTGCCTGGAAAATCTCATGGACAGAGGAGCCTGGTGGGCTGCCATCCATGGGGTCACGAAGAGTCAGACACGACTGAGCGACTTCACTTTAACTTTTCACTTTCATGCATTGGAGAAGGACATGGCAACCCACTCCAGTGTTCTTGCCTGGAGAATCACAGGGACTGGGGAGTCTGGTGGGCTGCTGTCTATGGGGTCGCACAGAGTCGGACACGACTGAAGCGACTTAGCAGCAGCAGCAGCAGCCATATAATTCCAGGTGCCTTCATGGCTTGGAGCAAAATAATGTGTCCTGGAATATGCATTAAACTAGCTACCTATGAAACCAGCTCCTAGGCTGTCAGAGAACCAACACCTACCCCTACCTATGTTTCCAGTATTGTCCGGAGGATTCCCACTGGCGGAACTGATAATTTAATCCACTCTTTTTCTCATTATTTCTTTTGTTGACTTCATGGACTTCAACTGAGATTCTTCTTGGCCAGTTAAGATATCTCTATGGAACAGTGGGCTCCAGCAACCTGGACTGATCTCAGAGCACTAACCTTGTATAACTAGCAGTAGAGCAGAAGCAGAAGACTAATCAGGTACCCACAACTCTCTAAAATACTATCAGAAACTATATGTGGCATTGATGATACAGTCTTTATCCTTAAGAAGTTTATGGAAGAGCTGCTAGATAGTACGAGTTAGGTTCTAAAATAAGTAGTGCAAATTTTACATCTTCAGAATTAATCCTGAAAATATATCATACAACCTTAAACATTAGAGACACCTATCTTGGCAAAATGCTCAAACTTTGAGAACAGCAGCTAGGTTCTCAAGTCCTTGTCTCTCATCTCAGCACTCAGCACACGGTGGCACTAAATGGAGTGGAGGGAATCTCTCTTCTTTCTCTTTTCTTTTTTTATTTAAAAGTCAATTTAGATGAATTCAAAGTCAGCAAATATGTGTATAATGTAACTTATAATGTTTTAAATAATGTAATAAATTGGTTCAAATAGTGCATATGGATATTTCATACGGAAAAGCAGAATGACAAAACAGTATTGGTAAAGAAAATAAGCTGTAGGACTCACACTTTCTGATTTCAAAACTTATCAAGAATTGGGAAAAAGACATAAACAGACATTTCCCCAAAGAAGACATACAGATGGCTAACAAACACATGAAAAGATGCTCAACATCATTCACTATTAGAGATGCAATTCAAAAGTACGATGAGATACCAACTCACACCAGTCGGAATAGCCATCATCAAAAGTCTGCAAAAAATAAATGCTGGAGAGGGCGTGGAGAAAAGGGAACACTCTTGCACTGCTGGCGGGAATGTAAATTGATACAGCCACCATGTAAGATGGTATGGAGATTCCTTACAAAAACCAGGAATAAAACCACCATATGACCTACCAATCCCACTAGTAGGTATAGACCCTGAGGAAACCAAAATTGAAAAAGACACGTGTACCTCAATGTTCATTGCAGCACTGTTTACAATAGCTAGAACATAGAAGCAACCTAGATGTCCATGGACAGATGAATGGATAAAGAAGCTGTGGTACATATATACAATGGAATACTACTCTGCCATAAAAAGGAACTCATTTGAGTCAGTTCTAATGAGGTGGATGAACCTAGAGCCTATTATACAGAGTGAAGTAAGTCAGAAAGAGAAATACGAATATCGTATACTGGCACATGTATGTGGCATCTAGAAAGATGGTACTGATGAATTTATTTTCAGGGCAGCAAAGCAGAAACAGACATAAAGAACAGATCTATGGACATGGGGGGGAGAGGAAGAGGGAGAGAGAGAGGGTAAGATGTATGGAGAGAGTAACATGGAAACATACAATACCATATGTAAGATAGATAGCCAATGGGAATTTGATGTATGACTCAGAGAACTCAAACAAGGGCTCTGTAATAATCTAGAAGGGTGGGATGGAGAGAGAGATGGGATGGAGTTTCAGGAGGGAGGGGACATGGGTGTACCCATGGCTGATTCTTGTTGATGTTTGACAGAAAACTACAAAGTTCTGTAAAGCAATTATCCTTCAATTAAAAAAATTAAATGGCAAAAAAAAAAAAAAAATCAAGACTGTGTGGTACTGATAGAAGGATAGACATACAGACTAACTGAATAGAACTGAGAGTCCAGATATAAACCTTGACATTAATAACCAATTCATTTTCAAAGATAATTCAATGAGGAAAATGCTTTTTAAACAAACGATGCTACAACAATTAGATATGCTCATGCCAAAAAAAAAAAAAATTGTCATTCCCCTACTTCGTAACACATGTGAAATTTTTTTTTTTTTAATTCAGAATTATAGACAATGGAAGAACTAAGACTGGCTGATCATTTCTAGCTTTCTATTACAACAAAATGCTAAGCTTCATTTAGTATATTTTCTCTCTGAACCAAGAATCAACCATGTCTGGGGAGTTCTGGTTCCATTAGTGGGGAATAAATACCACAGGTGTGCTCTCGAGGTGTCTATTACTATTTTGCTGTCTTTGATTCTAGACCTTTATAAGTCTAGATAGATTAGTGGACAAACTAATAAATTCATATTATTAAGACAAAACAATCATGAAATAATATATAGTTCTGCTTCAAGGTTTATGTCACAGAGTGTTTATTCAATTTCTATTTTGTTTATATCCCTTTTCTCTTATGTCAAACTATCTTGATTCCTTAAAAGATCAACATAATTACTTAATTACTTACTACCAGGAAAGCTGAAAGATCAATGATCTCGTTCCTTCACCAAGTCAGTCAGCGTGAGAAAGGATACAGAATGGAGCAGACACTGGAACCTGCTCTGACCTACATGTGGGGGTAATGTGCCTGTGAGTATGATTTAAATGAGCTGTAACCTTCAAATGAAAGGGTAACATAAAAGAAGTGAGGCCAACCTCCATCAAAGGAGCCCTCCACGAAGGTGGGAACCTACCCTGAAAACTGGCAACAGTGTGAGCCTCCTGTTTGAGGACATGCTGTCGCACTTAGAATACATCCCTGAAAACCCAGGAAAGGGGGTTAAAAGGGCTGGTGGTGGTGGTTTAGTCGCTAAGTCGTGTCTGACTCTTGAGACCCCATGGACTGCAGCCTGCCAGGCTCCTCTGCCCATGGGATTCTCCAGGCAAGAATACTGGAGTGGGTTGCCATTTCCTTCTCCAGAGGCCTTTACATAAAAACATCCAATTCCTTTTCCCAAATAAACACAGCAAGTATTACCTGGAAGTTATGGATTCATTAACAACAGGTACTAAAAAGAATGAAGAACCTTTGGCTCAGATCAGAGGCTGAGATATAATGAAATGGGAGGGGGCAGGAGAGTGGTCCCAGGGTCAGCCACCTGCAGACCTAGGCTAATATCCTCA
>NW_011494615.1:6442544-6450538 GCF_000754665.1 Bison bison bison
GTTTGAGGACATGCTGTCGCACTTAGAATACATCCCTGAAAACCCAGGAAAGGGGTTAAAAGGGCTGGTGGTGGTGGTTTAGTCGCTAAGTCGTGTCTGACTCTTGAGACCCCATGGACTGCAGCCTGCCAGGCTCCTCTGCCCATGGGATTCTCCAGGCAAGAATACTGGAGTGGGTTGCCATTTCCTTCTCCAGAGGATCTTCCCAACCCAGGAATCGAACCCAGGTCTCCTGCACTGCAGGCAGATTCTTTACCAACTGAACTATAAGGGAAGACCTAAAAGGGCTATACCCTTTGATTGTATATAAGTCCTGGGTGTGGTTCTCTCTGGACTAAGCCCCATGCTGAGAACAGGGTGTTGGTCTGTATGCAAGAGGTCTGCTGCTTTGGACTTCCCCCAGCCTGTCCCCAGTACTAGCACTGGCCACACAGTCTGTGTCTAAATGCCACACCAGCAGGGTGAGCTGCAGCATCCTTACACTTACATCTCACACTGGTAAGAGCAGGGAGCTGTGAAGGCCTTTGAAAGTGGCAAGTAGAACTTCCTGCTGACATGTACATTTGGATAGTTGAGGCCCTGCATTTGGAGACTACAAAGGAAAGTCCCCACACCGCAAACTCTAACCTTGAAAGAAAATGAGTTTCCCATTTTTTTTTTATTTTCACAAGAGAAAGCCTTACGGCTTCCTTCCATTAGTTTGCATCACCCTTTCAAACAATGAGTTGGATTCACAGTAAGAGATACAATGATCATGAAGGAAAAGAGATTAAAATCAAAAGACTCCAGTTCCGATTATGCCACTGCCCTTCAAATTGTGATATGACCTGATGTATGTATGCCCCATGAACTTGAGCAACTATTGCCTCTGCCTACAAGTGGGACCTCCCAGTTCAAGGGCACACCTTAAGGATTAAAGAGGGAATGTGTGTGAAATACCCATACACACTGAGTAATCAATAAACTCCCACTGAATTATAATCTCCCCTATAAAGAAGTTTGTAGCTTCCCATAACGTCTCAGGTGTCTCAGTGGCAAAGAATCTGCCTGCCAAAGACACGAGAGACACGGGTCCAATCCCTGGGTTGGGGAGATCCCTTGGAGAAGGGAATGGCTACCCTATCTAGTATTTTAGCCTGGGGAATTCCATAGACAGAGGAGCCTGGTGGGCTATAGTCCATGGGGTCACAAAGAGTTGGACATAACAGCATGCAGCACACACACACAGAGAAAGAAAAATTTCATTTGGCAACTTTCTGGGGGGTCCATATCTAGGACAGGCTATTCCTGAGGGCAAGTCAAACATAATGATATTCCCCTCCCTTCCTTCCTTCCCCATGAAGAAAATAGCTGTATTTTCCCAGTGGCTAGGTTGCTCTGACATGTGTATTGTAGGGTCTTTCTCACAGCTCTGGCATAAAGTCTTGCATGATAAACACTTTGCATGCATATGATAATCAAACAGTTTTGATGTTGTCATTTATACTTTAAATAACCCTACTATTTTCCTTAGGAAACTGAGCATGCCCCAATGTCTACCATATCTGCTGTTTGAAACAAAACCAGAGATCCCAATCAATGGCTTTCAAATGGGCCTGATTTATAATGTAAATGATGTGCACAGTATTCTGTAAAAGGTAATAATAAATTAGAACTTCTACATCCGGTCATATATTCTGATGACAGCTGCAAGGAAATGGCTATCCCAAATCTCTTGATGATTTTGTGTGAATATGCTGAGCCAATCCATTAAGCCTTGATAATCATCCAATTAATTGTTTAGAAACATTACCCCAGCTCCTGCGTGTGGTTTTTCTTGCAGAGAGACGAGGTGTCTGTTTATTTCATGGGAGGAATGACTGAGTTAGATATCAATATTCTCCACGAGCAAGCTCTCTGAAATGGATTCACGATCGATCCATCCGTTTGCTATGGTTAGCAATCTTCCTCTACATTGTGAGGCCTCTGAATATTTTTACCCCTAGTTGGTACTGTGAATTATTCCTCCCCCAACCAACCAAAAATAAAATTAACCTCTCCCTAGGCTTCTTTTCCACAAGTCAAATACTAATTTGGCCCCCAAAGTGTACTCTTCTTAAGCTTTAACAGCATACAGATTTTTGAGGATTTATATGTGCTGTTTAAACTAGTGTCACATTACAAAACAGAAACAGACTCAGAGACAGAGAGAACAAACATGGTTACAAGGGAAGCTGGGGAGGGATAAATTACGGTTGGGATTAACATACAGACGCTACTAAATATAGAACAGATAATCAACAAGGACCTACTGTAGAGTATGGGGAACTCTACTCAATATTCTTTAATAACCTATAAGGGAAAACAATCTGAAAAACAATAGATATAGATACATATGCATAACTGAATCACCTTGCAGTACAAAATGAAATTAACATGACATTGTAAATCAATTATACTTCAATAAAATTTAAAAAACTTTAAAAAACTAAGGTCATGCCATAAGAGTTCAGAGTAACTGAAAAATGATGGAAGGAGAAAGCATGTCCTTCCTCTCATTTTAATGTCATGAGATTGGGAATCAAATAAACCCGAGAGACCAACGCTTTGGAGTCAGACCTGCATGGAACTCTGGCCCTGACACTGATGGCACACTTGCTGTTTCTGTTCTTTCTTTCTTCTTCTTCTTCTTTTTTTTAAAATATGTATTTATTTATTTGGCTGTGCCTGGACTTAGTTGCAGCAGGCAGGATCCTTGCTGGGGTGCAAGGTCTCTCGAGGAATGGCGCATGCACCCGAGTAGGCTCAGGAGAGCTAGGCCTCCTGGCTCCAGAGCACGCAGGTTCGGTACTTGCCACACTTGGGCTTACTTGCCCCATGGCTCATGGGAGCCTAGATCTGCAAGCAGGGGTCAAGCCCACGTCCTCTGCATTTCAAGATGGATTCCCAATCATTGGACCACAAGGGAAGTCCCATCCTTGCTCTTTCTAAGACTCGGTTTGCTCAGTCAAGAATGGGAATAACTCCAACTTCTTCCTCCAGTGATTCACATAAAGCTCCTGGAGGACGGGAAGGACCTGTTACTTCTGGATACCCTGAGCTACAGAGCTGCCGTTGCTTCCCTACCTTGCCTCTTCCATGGAGCACACTGAATCACGTGAAACATCTGCCTGTTTTTGGAAATCGAAAATGGTACACTGTAATTTCTATTCTGCCTACTGACAAATAGACTTAAGATTCAAGGCAACAGTGGTATCTCCTTCACATTCATAGAGAGCCTGACACACAGTAAGCACTCAATGAACCACTGTAGAATGCAAATAATGTAATATAAATAATGTAAAATGTGCATCGTGTGTCTTGTTCATTGCATTCCAAATTACTGACAATACACCTCATCATAGTCTTTTTTTTGGTAAATCCTATTGCCAGGAGGTGGGAAAAAAAAAAAAAACAGCTGTGTATGTTAGCTGTGAGATGACCCATGAATATGAAAGTGTATTTTGTCTGCAGGCTATTTCATGCTTAGCTGAAGAGCATGCAGGAAGCCTGAGCAGTGACAGCTCCTGCACAGACCCCAGAGACCTTCACACTATGAGCTCAGGAACACACCACTGCTCACATAAGCGCCAGGAACTCGGGCCTCGGGGCCAGGCTGTGTCGAGCAGAGACAGTAGAGTAGGAGAAGATGAAATATCACCGTCAGTGACACTGCATGGGGCCGGATGTCATCTTGGCAGCCCCTGCTGTTCTTGCAAAGAAGATGGACTCTTATCAAAGAACTTGAAGCCCGATTTCAGGTACACACCCAAAGCTGCCCCCAGGGACAGCAAAAATCAACTGAAGAAATAGGGTTGCATTTACTTTTGTCACTTCGTGAGTCACTTACCCTTCGTCATTTGTAAAGGCTAGTATGATCTCTACTTTTCAGGGTTGTTGTGAGGATTCAATGAGATTATGCCCCCCAAAAGAGATGCAGGAATAATGCAGTCTGTTGCTGGAGTCCACTGTGTAAACATGAGGCTGGTGCTTGGAACAGAGGTGCTTCCGCACTGCTGCAGAGCACGGGAGGGACAGAAGCACAGAGGCTGTGATTTTTCAGAAGTCCCCAGACTACCCCCCCATACATCCCTTCCTAACTACCAAACGTAACTCGAGCACAAAGCCCATGTTTCTGAGATTTGGCAAATATGGCTTAGAACCACTGGATCTTAAAAGAGTCATAGAGAAATGCTAATGCTCATTGATTCTGGAGGTCGTGTTTTCTCTAACTCTTGAGCCAGGCAGAATCTTCCCTGCCTCCAGGTCTCTCCAGCACTTTGTACACCCCCTGTTACTGAACATATACCCAGGTTTCAATACACCTACTTACCACTTATTGAAATCCAATTTGGGGCTACATTCTTTGGATGTCACATTTCATTTAAGTCTCACGACAATTCAATTAGATATCTTTATTCTCATTTTGAAAGGAGTCAGAGGCTCTGAGAGCTCTCAGAGAGATTTTTTAATAACATGCCCAAGTTCACACAGCTAACAAGCAACAGCTGAGGAAAGTCTGTCTCCACACTTGAGCCTCTGCCGCTGTGACAGGCTGAGAAAATATTTTATTTAGAGGCTGCTTTTGGGGGATCGCTGTGTCTTATTCACTGCTGTGGCCTCGGTGTCTAGGCACTTAGATGCATTTTCATTGAAGAATGAATAAACGAACAATGAACCACTGATTTTCCTAAGATTCTAAAGGACTTACAAGGTTCACAAGCAGTATTCCAGTTTCCAGGATTGCAGCTACAGGGGAGAACCATAGGAGTATGCCCTGTGAGGTGCACAGTTGAGCAAGTACCTCTGGGATCTTGGTCTCATCTTGGTTTTGCACCAAAAGATGAATCCAACTGTGGAATAAGTGCTATCTGACTTGATGCTTTCCCTAAAAAATTCCAATAGACTGACTTTAGTGCAATAGGAAGAATTAGATTCTACACCCTTAGGCTACATGTAGTCATGTGGCCTTGGATAAGTGATTTTGCCCATATGGGCCTCACCTTCCTTGGCTGAAAAATATGTTCCCTAAAAATGATGTTCTCTGATCACAGGAAGACATTTGGAACAAGTATCTATCTTAGCTGCCAGAGTGAGAGTCACAAGGCAGGGCCATGCAGTGATCGGGTGCAGGTTCTGGAGCCTGACCGCCTGGGTTTGAATCTCAGCTCCAGCTCAAACCAAACATACAATCTTCGCAGCTTCCTTCATCTTTCTCATCGTGATAAATGATTGTCTCTCATGTCTCAAAGCTGTATTTTGACACAGTCACAAAGAAAACAATGTCATGAAACATTACTAAGAATGTCCAAAAGAATTAACAAAAATGTCCATTAAAAAAAAAAAAAAACGGTATGGGATACTTGATGATGTGTGAAGAGGTAAAGGATGGGGGCATTTGCTGATGATGGAGTAAGGAAGATCGTTCTGACCTTTGTATTTAAGTCTGGGGGATACTTTCCACATCGATTCACGTTTTAGCTGCTTGAGCTTCTCAGAAGCATAAAAAACATCATGGTGTGGGGCCATCTTGTATCTACTTACTTGTGAAATATCATAAGACTTCTAATAGAAGGTAACCAATTGGTTGTACAGACATTTGTATTAGTAGTTCAACCAAGAATATTAAAAATAAAGATTATGGAGTCAGTGAATTTATTTAGGATAAAATCACTACGTGAAGGTTTTTAACCAAAATAGAGTGTTCATGATTATTCATTCCTAACATGTAAATTTTATGAATAATTAAAAGGAAAAATACTTCTCCTGCCTTAAACTGAAAACAAAATAAAAGAAACAGGGCACAGTAGGTATTGATAGTCTCCTAATTGAGTAGGATTATCATAACTCCACGCTTGCTTTTTCAGAAACTTGTAAGAAATTTGAATGCCATCCACAGTGAGAGAAGATTTTCCTCTGTTATACTGGTTTCCTGTTGCTGTTGTAACAAATTAGCACAAACTTTAAAACAACAAGCTGTATTACTTTACAGTTGTGTAGGTCAGCAGACTGTCAGTGGCTTCCGTGGACTACAATCAAGATGTCACCAGGGTTGCACGTCTCCTGGAGGCTCCAGGGAGTACCTGCCTCCTTGTCCTTCCAGTTCTTGGGGCTGCCATGACCTTCAGCTCCCATCTTCAAAGCCAGGACAGTGGAGTGAGTCCTTCCCAGACAGCATCATTCCGATCTTCTCTTTCACGTCCTTCTTCCACTTTTTTTTAAGAAAACATTTATGTATTTGGCTGCGGGATCTTCAGTCTTCATTGTGGCATGTGGATCTTTAGTTGCAGCATGTGGGATCTAGATCCCTGACCAGGGATTGAACTTGGATCCCCTGCATTGGGAGGGCGGAGTCTTAGCCACTGGACCAGCAGAGAAGTCTCCCTCTTCCACTTTTAAGGACCCTTATGAAGAGTCCACCCAGATAATCTAGTGCCATTTCCCCATCTCCAGAGCCTTATTTCAATCAAATCAACAGAGTCCCTTTGGGCGTGTAAAGTAACACGTTCACAGATTTTGGGGAGCCACTATTCTTCCATCTACATATCTCTTTTGAGCCGCTGTGTAGGGGTCAAGGGCAGTACTCTGGGGGCAGACTGTGTGGATCTAAATCCCAGTTTTTCCAATGACCAACTCATAATCAAGTGACTCAACTTCTCTGGCCTCTATTTCCTCATTTTCAAAAAAGCATTAATAATACAAACGTATTTTATATAGTTTGTGAGAATATGAAATTAATTAATAAAGGTGAATTTACTGGGCATATTAAGTGCTACATAATTGTTAACTGTTAGGAAAGAGGTATGTTATTTAAGATAAGCTAAAGAGTTGGACCATAAAGAAGGCTGAGCACTGAAGAACTGATACTTTCAAATTGTGATGATGGAGAAGACTCTTGAGAGTCCCCTGGACAGTAAGGGAGAGCACACCAGTCAATCCTGAAGGAAATCAATCCTGAATACTCATTGGAAGGACTGATGCTGAAGTTGAAGTTCTAATACTTTAGCCACCTGATGTGAAGAACTGACTCGTTGGAGAAGACCCTGATGCTGGAAAAGATTGAAGGCAGGAGGAGAAGGGGACGACAGAGGATGAGATGATTGGATGGCATCACAGACTCAATGGACATGAATTTGAGCAAACTCCAGGAGATAGTGAAAGAGAGCAAAGTCTGGTGTGCTGCAGTCCATGGGATCGCAGAGAGTCAGACACCACTTAGCGACTGAACAGCAACAACTTCTATAATATGCAAACCCCCACATTTTGGTGGCTTACTACAATATGCTGATTTCTTGCCCTGAAAAGTTCAGTTAAAGTCAGGATAAAAGGACAGGCTCTGCATGATGCAGTTATTTTATCTCCACCCTCCTTTAGGGCCTGAGTCTTCCCCATTCAGCCACTGGGAAACGAAGAGAGGAAATGGAAAATCTCCACGGAGGTGCTCACCAACCTAGTCTGAAAACATATCACATTCCAACTGTTACATTCCATTCCAGTCACTGCAGGCAGGTGGGTAAATGCAGTCCCACTATGTTGCCCAAATTAAAAAAAAAAAAAAATGGATTTGATGTAAAGCTAGGCAGTCCCTGCCATGGGGAGCCATAGGATCAGTATGGAGCATAACAGTCCAGGGACTCCTAGCCCTTTCTGCAAGCAGATGAGACATCATCCCAAGAACATCTTGGTCACCTTGTAAAAGAAGACATATACACAATGGAGTATTACTCAGCCATTAAAAAGAATACATTTGAATCAGTTCTAATGAGGTGGATGAAACTGGAGCCTATTATACAGAGTGAAGTAAGCCAGAAAGAAAAACACCAATACAGTATACTAACGCATATATATGGAATTTAGAAAGATGGTAACAATAACCCTGTGTACGAGACAGCAAAAGAGACACAGATGTATAGAACAGTCTTATGGACTCTGTGGGAGAGGGAGAGGGTGGGGAGATTTGGGAGAATGGCATTGAA
>NW_011494615.1:6450638-6461087 GCF_000754665.1 Bison bison bison
CAATACAGTATACTAACGCATATATATGGAATTTAGAAAGATGGTAACAATAACCCTGTGTACGAGACAGCAAAAGAGACACAGATGTATAGAACAGTCTTATGGACTCTGTGGGAGAGGGAGAGGGTGGGCAGATTTGGGAGAATGGCATTGAAACATGTATAATATCATGTATGAAATGAGTTGCCATCTGGTTCGATGCACGATACTGGATGCTTGGGGCTGGTGCACTGGGACGACCCAGAGGGATGGTATGGGGAGGGAGGAGGGAGGAGGGTTCAGGATGGGGAACACGTGTATACCTGTGGCAGATTCATGTTGATATATGGCAAAACCAATACAATATTGTAAAGTTTAAAAAAAAAAAAAAAGACATCTGGAATCTGGAGGAGACAGGGGGCTGGGTTGGAGATTTGTACAGACCAGACTGTGTGCTGCTTTGGATAAGTTGGAAGCTGAGACTGTCAATATAAGGGCAAACATTCCAGTATAAACATAGCCACGTGGTTACCGAATGAAGCCAAGACCACTGTAGAGATGACCAGATCTAGAGACAAATGTGGGCTCTAAGTATGGATCTAATTGTTATGTGCATAACAATTAAAGGCAGTAATTGAAATCAAGGGGTGTTAAAGAGCAGGTAGAAGGAAAGTGAAACCAGGGAAGAAGGACAGGAAGTCACAGTCACTGGGGATATGACCAAGAAATGAAATGACGATCACTTTAAGAAACAGAAAGGTCACAGGCATCGCGACAGGAGCAATCGCCATGGAGTGTGTCATGGAAGAAGGCTGCCAAACAAGATTGTGATGTGATAGGGAGCAAAGAAGAAAGAAAAGTGAGGGACAGGAGGGCACACAGGCAACTCGTTCAAGAGGTAATATTGTTAAAGGGAGGAGAACGCTAGGGCAGCGGAAGGACATGGTGGCCGAACGGTTTCTTTTCTTTTATTGCCTTTCGTTGCCATAGGATAACCTTGAGCATGTTTGCAAACTGAGGGAAGAGAACCAGTGAGCAAGGGGTTGAAAACAGAGAAGACAAGGATAACAGACTGGCAGGAGGTGGGGGTAAGTGAAGAACCCCAAAGCCTCAGCATTGGCAGTTCCATCCTCGTTGGGATATTGTGGAGGAACATGGGGACAGCGGAGCCCACCCCCGCAGTGTTTGGGGACCTGAAGAAGGCTCTTTTAAAGATATATAGAGCTGATTTTATATCACATGGCATCATTATCTGGAACTATGAAAATGAGCAAATCACCCGATTCATATGCTGCCTTTTAAAAAACTGTAACTTTTGTTTTCATTCGATAACCTGAAATTTCTCACAGTACATCGGAGAACAGAACAGAGCCCAGTCCTAATTAGGAGGCTCTTTCATTTATTTATACCTACATTGACCCAGAAGGATTTAAGATGATTAATTTTAAAAAATAATCCAGCTCTTTCCCTTCTTTCCCCAGATAAGGATTTCATGTTAGAACAATGATAGTAAGCATGAGGTGTAGAGCATGAGGTATGTGGAGCACAGGGGCATTGGAGATACTGCACCCCCAACTCCATCACCAGACTACAAGGAGACCACAACTGAGGCTTTCCTGTGACTAAAGCAGGAAACAGGAGAAACACTACTTGGTTTCTTTTCTAAGGGATAAGAAACATTCAGTGTTTAACAATGCTGACATGAGAGATTTAGTAGAAGGGTTTGTGTATGTTGAAATCTAGTTCTATAATATGGATGACAGTGTTTAGAAGTCACAATTAGTAATAAACCCATGATTTTTTAAAACAAGAAAAACAAACTGCCTCTGATGTTACATGTAGGATGGCCAAAGAGGGCTAAAAGGGTCCAGAGGACCTTGTGAAGTTACCCATGCGATTATAAACTCCAGGGATCAGACCTCATATGAAAGCCACAAATTCAAATAAAGTCAGAGTGCCTGGGGAAGAGCATCACGTGGCTTTGTCAGTTTAGATCCTAAAACAGAATTGCAGAGTGTGTGACTGCCAGGTAACATGAGCTGTGCTTCCATATACCTTCCCCCCAGTTGTCAACATCTCTCTCCCAGGATTCACTTTTCTCCATTTTATTGAGTTGGCCAGAATATTCACTCAAGTTTTTTCATAAAGTGAAAGTCACTCAGTCATGTCCAACTCTTTGTGATCCCATTGGAATTCTGTAGCCCAGAATACTGGAGTGGGTAGCCTTTCTCTTCTCCAGGGGATCTTCCCAACCCTGGGATTAAACCCAGGTCTCCTGCATTGCAGGCAGATTCTTTACCAGTTCAACCACAAGGGAAACCCAAGAACACTGGAGTAGGTAGCCTATCCCTTTTCCAGTGGATCTTCCGACCCAGGAATCGAACCAGGGTCTCCGGCATGGCAGGCGGATTATTTACCAACTGAACTATCAGGGAAGCTTTTCTGTAAACTCATAACTAACTACAATTGAAAATGCTGTATATTGTCCTCAATGATCTTCACTGTCTGTCTCCCCGCTATAAGCATGTACACTCCTTGAGAGGAGAGATTTTTGCCTGGTTTGGTATTATACCTTTAAGGCTTTTGCCACAGGTAAGCACTTAGTCAACACCTTTTAAGTGAAGGAATGAGGGAATCAGTAGAATTGGCTAATATTTTAGTCCACCACTGTCTGCCATTTCAACCTCATTTTCCAAGGCTCCCTGTGCTCCAGCCACGTGCAAATGCCTCTGTCCTCAAGTGACCCCTATAGGTTCTTTCACACACTTTCTTCACTGGTTTGGCACCTCTCCTCATCTCCCACCACACACACACACACACACACACACACACACGCATACATCTTCATCTTCCCTGAAGATTCTTAATCTTGAGACATTAAGTATCTTCTCTCACATGGCAGTCCTACTCCTGGGCATATTCTTTGCTATTGCTATTGCTAAGTCACTTCAGTCGTGTCCGACTCTGTGCGACCCCAGAGATGACAGCCCACCAGGCTCCCCCGTCCCTGGGATTCTCCAGGCAAGAACACTGGAGTGGGTTGCCCTTTCCTTCTCCAATGCATGAAAGTGAAAAGTGAAAGTGAAGTCACTCAGTCATGTCTGACCCTCAGCGACCCCATGGACTGCAGCCTTCCAGGCTCCTCCATCCATGGGATTTTCCAGGCAAGAGTACTGGAGTGGGGTGCCATTGCCATACCTACAGAAAACCATAATTCAAAAACACATGCACCCCAATGTTCATTGCAGTGCTATTTACAGTAACCAGGAAATAGAAGCAACCAAAATGTCCATGGAATATTATTCAGCCATAAAAAGGAATGAAATTGGGTCATTTGTAGTGACGTGGATGGACATAGACACTATCCTACAAAGTGAATTAAGTCAGAAGGAGAAAGACAGGAATCATATATTACCATGTACATGTGGCATCTGAAAAATCAGTATAGGTGATCTTATTTAGAAAGCAGGAATAGAGATATAGACATAGAGAATGAACATATGGACATCAGGGAGGGATAAAGGGAAGTGGGATGAATTGCAAGAGTGGGACTGACACCTATATACTATTGATAGTATATATAAAATAGATAACTAATCAGAACCTACTGTACAGTACGGGGAGTACTCAATGTTCTGTGGTGACCTAAATGGGAAGGAAATCCAAAAAAAGAGGGGATATGTATACACATATAACTGATTCACTCTGCAGTACAGCAGAAACCAATACAACACAGTAAAGTAAATATACTCCAATAAATTTTTTTTTAAGTATCTTAGCATGAACATTTTGGTCTCAACAAAGCTTTCCTTCAGCACCCAGCTCTTTTACTCAACATTGACTTATTCAAATGATATTACTGAGACTTTTCCACATGCCTGTTACTTTGATGAGCAAGAAGCAAACACAAGGTGGACCCTGTGCTCATGCAGGGAACAGCATCCCCACCCTGAGCCTTTCCCACCTCTGCGACAGTATCCACCAACCTCCAACACAAATGCGTGTCTATGTCTATCTCCACAACTGGACTCTACAGTCCTGCAGGGAAACACCATTGATTATCTGTTTCCATTTCCCCAGCACCTGGGCTTCCCTGGTGGCTCAGTGGTAAATAATCTGCCTGTAAACCGTGGGTTCAACCCCTGGTCCAGGAAGAGCCGCTGGAGGAAATGGCAACCCATTTTTAGTATTCTTGCCTGGGAAACCCCATGGACAGAGGAGCCTGGAGGGCCACAATCCATGGGGTGGCAGATGAGTTGGACACAACTTAACGACTAAACAACAACAACCCCAGCGTCTAGCACAGTGTTTGCTGTATAATAAATGTTTGAATGAATGAAACAACCTAATGGCCAAAGGATATGAAACATGCCAGTTCTACCCTTCATGTTGACAGTCTGCTTCTTTTCACTCCTGCACAAAAGATATCTGTACTGTTGTCGTGTATGTTATTTCTACTCATTTGTTTTCTCCCTCTCCCTCTATAGCTCCTAGAAGCTCCTCATTCATGATCTCCTTTGTTCCAGGCACTGTACTAGACAGACACTATGCATAACATAATATTAAGCACCTCATCAAATACTCACAACAGCACTGCCAGGCAAAAATGATCATCCCTATTTTAAAGAAGATCTCCTTTTTCCTCTTCTCAGCCCCTTTCTTTTTGGGAACATCCTCCCTTCCTTTGTTTTGCCAAGGGCAACTCAGCTTCACCCTTATTTGCCCCCACCACTGGAAGAAGGCTCTAAAGCCTCAATGTTTTACAGGGAGACTGAGATACTTGCATCAGCTCTGCCCCTTCTGCTCTTTTGTTAGACTTTCCTTGGACTATAAATTGTCCAATACAGATCTTGGCAAGGTAACAAGTCTAGACTATATTGATTTCCTTGACAAGTGACAAATAGAACATCATGATGAGTTATTTCAGTAAAAAACAGAAAGAGTTACAACTTAGGACAGCTGTCACTGAGCCCAGTGCCTCCTAGAGATTGATACCAGGAACTCCGCCAAAGGAAAAGCTAACAGTCAACCCTCATTCCCAAGCCCCTGATTGCCAGTGTTTATGGGCATTTAAGTTATTGGACAGCATCTATAGTGGCCTTAGTATGTCACAACTCACAAAGACATTACCCTGCACACAAAGTGTTTAGTAATTGAGGTGTGAGAAGAGCCTTACTATACCCTAGCCTCAGATATAGCAGTATATACAATGTCTGATTCTATGGGGGATAATTCAGAGTATCTTTAGGTTTTGAATGTAGCTAGAATTGTTAGGATCTCAACTCTTCCATTTGCTGGCTATGTGACCTTGAGGAAGCTATTGAATTTTTATTAGTATCTTCTACTGTACTGGTAAAATCAGAAAATTCTACCAGGTTCCATAGGCTTCTGGAGAAATTAGATGAGATAACATAAATAGAATTGAGCACTTCTTAATAGAAATTCCCTTTCCTTCCTTTGGCCTATTCTCTGCTCCTTTCACTTTACATCATGGAAATCTAGAACCTTAGAACTGTAAGGGAATGAGATATCATCAATATCAAATATCCAAGTACTACAGAAAGAATTCCATGAGAAAAGGACCTCTGGCTGCCATGACTCAATCCCCCATAAGGGCTGAAAACTGACTACTGCACCAGGTGATTGATGCTGAATGAAGGAATGAGTGAGTAAAAACATGAACAAACAAACGGAAACAAAACACATTCAAATTCTTTCATGTTTCTTTGGATATGACCCCATTATCCTTGGTAACCCAAATCCACCTATTTTAACATGAGCCTTTCTCTATTATAAGTGGGTGCTTGTCTCCCGCATTAGACAGAAGCAACTTCCATCACAGGATCCATTTTCTCTGGCACCTGTTAGAGTGCTTGGACAGAGGACTGGATCTATAACTATTTGGAGGAAAGATGAATGAATGAGATATTTGAAGAGTTCTAGAAATCCTTCTTTATATTAAATAAACATCTTACTGTAATGACCTACTTGCCTGCTGCTGCTGGTGTATATTTTGTATAGTTACTTCACTGTAACTATATTTTGTATAGTGCTAATGTGTGTGACTATTTAGCACCATGGACAAAGCCCTATTCCACTAGACGGGGGACGCAGTCTCCCCAGAACAGGGTGGATACTCTCTGTGTGAGTCATAGGAGCTAGAGGTTGATAGTCAAGAAACTCAGAAGTGGATACCAAAAGTGTCTGATGCTGCACCAGCCTCTGAATAGAGTAAGGGCCTGATAAATGCTAATTGATGACTAAAGGAAAATGAAAGAAATCCCATTGCCTCTGATCTAAATTATACATTAAGACTGTCCCAGATCTTTGAGACTGATAATAAATGGATAAAGGAAAAACACTTTGGAGCATAAATTCTTAAAAGTACAGGAATTTTCTTGCTCTAAATCTTTCTCTAATTCTTTCCTTTTTTAAAGGTTTTCTTCCTTTTAAGTGACAACAATCTCAGTTCCACAGGTTCTATTTTAGGGTGAGTCATAAAATATGGTCTGTACAACGTGTCAACCAAATATTATTACTACAGACACTGAGCCAGCCCCAGGAGTAGGTGGTCTGGGTGCAGAGAGGGGATGAGGTACAGCCCTGCCTTTGAAAAGAACTCAAAGTTTCATAAAGTAGACAGAGAGCAAAATGGCATAATAAAGACTATATTCATTTTCTAAAGCTACTGTAACAAATTATCATGAAGTAGGTGGTTTAACAACAGAAATTAACCTTTCACAGTTCTGGAAGCCAGAAGTCTAAAAATGAAAGTGTCATCAGGGACACAGTCCCTCTGGAAGCCCTAGGGGAGACTCCCCTCCAGGCTTATTCTAGCTTCTCATGGTTGCTGGCTTCTTGTTTGTGCTGGCATCACACCCATCTCCACCCCCACCTTCACATTGCCTTATCCTCTGTATCCAATACCCTTCTACGTGTTTCTTTTTTTTAACTTATTTATTTTAATTGGAGGCTGATTACTTTACAATATTGCAGTGGTTTTGGCCATACAAGGACATAAATCAGCCATGGGTGTACACATGTTCCCCATCCTGAACCCCCATCCCACCTCCCTCCCCATCCCATCCCTCACGGTCATCCCAGTGCACAAGCCCTGAGCACCCTGTCTCATGCATTGAACCTGGACTGGCAATCTATTTCACATATGATAATATATATGTTTCAATGCTATTCTCTCAAATCATCCAACCCTCGCCTTCTCCCACAGAGTCCAAAAGTTTGTTCTTTATATAAATGTCTCTTTTTCTGTCTCACATATAGGGTCATCATTACCATCTTTATAAATTCCATATATATATATATGTTAATATACAGTATTGGTATTTTTCTTTCAGACTTACTTCACTCTGTATAATAGGCTCCAGTTTCATCCACCTCATTAGAACTGATTCAAATGCATTCTTTTTAATAGCTAAGTAATATTCCATTCAGAGAAGGCAATGGCACCCCACTCCAGTACTCTTGCCTGGAAAATCCCATGGATGGAGGAGCCTGGTAGGCTGCAGGCCATGGGGTCGCGAAGAGTCAGACACGACTGAATGACTTCGCTTTCACTTTTCACTTTCATGCATTGGAGAAGGAAATGGCAACCCACTCCAGTGTTCTTGCCTGGAGAATCCCAGGGATGGTGGTGCCTAGTGGGCTGCCATCTATGGGGTCGCACAGAGTCGGAAATGACTGAAGCAACTTAGCAGCAGCAGCAGCAACATTCCATTGAGTATATGTACCACAGCTTTCTTATCCATTCATCTGCTGATGGACATTGAGGTTGCTTGCATGTCCTGGCTATTGTAAACAGTGCTGTGGTGAACATTGGGGTACATGTGTCTCTTTCAATTCTGGTTTCCTCGGTGTGTATGCCCAGCAGTGGGATTTCTGGGTCATAAGGCAGTTCTATTTCCAGTTTTTTGGGGAATCTCCACACTGTTCTCCATAGTGGCTGTACTAGTTTGCATTCCCACCAACAGTGTAAGAGGGTTCCCTTTCTCCACACCCTCTCCAGCATTTATTGCTTGTAGACTTTTGAATAGCAGCCATTCTGACCTGCATGAGATGGTACCTCGTTGTGGTTTTGATTTGCATTTCTCTGATAATGAGTGATGTTGAACACCTTCTCACGTGTTTGGTAGCAATCTGTATGTCTTCTTTGGAGAAATGTCTGTTTAGTTTTTTGGCCAGTTTTTTTATTGTATCGTTTATTTTTCTGGAATTGTGCTGCAAGAGCTGCTTGTATATTTTTGAGATTAATTATTTGTCAGTTGCTTTGTTTACTGTTATTTTCTCTCATTCTGAAGGCTGTCTTTTCACCTTTCTTATAGTTTCCCTCATTGTGCAAAAGCTTTTAAGTTTAATTAGGTCTCATTTGTTTATTTTTGCTTTTATTTCCATTACTCTGGGAGGTGGGTCATAGAGAATCCTGCTGTGATTGAGGTCGGAGAGTGTTTTGCCTATGTTTTCCTCCAGGAGTTTTATAGTTTCTGGTCTTATATTTAGATCTTTAATCCATTTTGAGTTTATTTTTGTGTATGGTGTTAGAAAGTGTTCTAGTTTCATTCTTTTACAAGTGGTTGACCAGTTTTCCCAGCACCACTTGTTAAAGAGATTGTCTTTTCTCCATTGTATATGCTTGCCGTCTTTGTGCCAGGACCATACTGTCTTTATGACTGTAGCTTTGTAGTATAGTCTGAAGTCAGGCAGGTTGATTCCACCAGTTCCATTCTTCTTTCTCAAGACTGCTTTGGCTATTTGAGGCTTTTTGTATTTCCATACAAATTGTGAAATTATTTGTTCTAGTTCTGTGAAAAATACCATTGGTAGCTTGATAGGGATTGCATTGAATCTATAGATTGCTTTGGGTAGTATACACATTTTCACTATATTGATTCTTCTGATCCATGAACATGGTATATTTCTCCATCTATTTGTGCCATCTTGATTTCTTTCGTCAGTGTTTTATAGTTATCTATATATAGGTCTTTTGTTTCTTTCAGTCAGTTCAGTTCAGTCGCTCAGTCGTATCCGACTCTTTGCGACCCCATGAATCACAGCACGCCAGGCCTCTCTGTCCATCACCAAGTCCCAGAGTTCATCCAGACTCATGTCCATCGGGTCAGTGATGCCATCCAGCCATCTCATTCTCTGTCATCCCCTTCTCCTCCTGCCCCCAATCCCCCCCAGCATCAGAGTCTTTTCCAATGAGTCAACTCTTCACATGAGGTGACCAAAGTAGTGGAGTTTCAGCTTTAGCATCACTCCTTCTGAAGAAATCCCAGGGCTGATCTCTTTCAGAATGGACTGGTTGGATCTCCTTACAGTCCAAGGGACTCTCAAGAGTCTTCTCCAACACCACAGTTCAAAAGCATCAATTCTTCAGCACTCAGCCTTCACAATCCAACTATCACATCCATACATGACCACAGGAAAAACCATAGCCTTGACTAGATGGACCTTTGTTGGCAAAGTTATGTCTTTGCTTTTGAATATGCTATCTAGGTTGGTCATAACTTTCCTTCCCAGGAGTAAGCATCTTTTAATTTCATGGCTGCAGTCACCATCTGCAGTGATTTTGGAGCCCAAAAAAATAAAGTCTGACACTGTTTCCACTGTTTCCCCATCTATTTGCCATGAAGTGATGGGACCAGATGCCATCATCTTCGTTTTCTGAATGTTGAACTTTAAGCCAACTTTTTCGCTCTCCACTTTCACTTTCATCAAGAGGCTTTTTAGTTCTTCTTCACTTTCTGCCATAAGGGTCGTGTCATCTGAATATCTGAGGTTATTGATATTTCTCCAGGCAATCTTGATTCCAGCTTGTGCTTCTTACAGTCCAGCGTTTCTCATGATGTACTCTGCATTTAAGTTAAATAAGGAGGGTGACAATATACAGCCTTGACGTACTCCTTTTCTTATTTGGAACCAGTCTGTTGTTCCATGTCCAGTTCTAACTGTTGCTTCCTGACTTGCATATAGGTTTCTCAAAAGGCAGGTCAGGTGGTCTGGTATTCCCATCTCTTTCAGAATTTTCCCCAGTTTAATGTGATCCACACAGTCAAAGGCTTTGGCATAGTCAATAAAGCAGAAATAGATGTTTTTTCTGGAACTCTCCTGCTTTTTCCGTGATCCAGCAGGTGTTGGCAGTTTGATTTCTGGTTCCTCTGCCTTTTCTAAAGCCAGCTTGAACATCAGGAAGTTAACGGTTCATGTATTGCTGAAGCCTTGCTTGGAGAATTTTGAGCATTACTTTACTAGTGTGAGAGATGAGTGCAATTGTGTGGTAGTTTGAGCATTCTTTGGCATTGCCTTTCTTTGGGATTGGAGTGAAAACTGACCTTTTCCAGTCCTGTGGCCACTGCTGAGTTTTCCAAATTTGCTGGCATATTGAGTGCAGCACTTCCACAGCATCATCTTTCAGGATTTGATATAGCTCAACTGGAATTCCATCATCTCACT
>NW_011494615.1:6461386-6462215 GCF_000754665.1 Bison bison bison
TTTCTAAGGCCCACTTGACTTCACATTCCAGAATGTCTGGCTCTAGGTCAGTGATCACACCATCATGATTATCTGGGTCGTGAAGATCTTTTTTGTACAGTTCTTCTGTGTATTCTTGCCACCTCTTCTTAATATCTTCTGTTTCTGTTAGGTCCATACCATTTCTGTCCTTTATCGAGCCCATCTTTGCATGAAATGTTCCCTTGGTATCTCTAATTTTCTTGAAGAGATCTCTAGTCTTTCCTATTCTGTTGTTTTCCTCTATTTCTTTGCATTGATCGCTGAGGAAGGCTTTCTTATCTCTTCTTGCTATTCTTTGGAAGTCTGCATTCAGATGCTGATATCTTTCCTTTTCTCCTTTGCTTTTCACTTCTCTTCTTTTCACAGCTATTTGTAAGGCCTCCCCCAGGCAGCCATTTTGCTTTTTTGTATTTCTTTACCATGGGGATGGTCTTGATCCCTGTATCCTGTACAATGTCACAAACCTCCGTCCATAGTTCATCAGGCACTCTATTTATCAGATCTGATCCCTTGAATTTATTTGTCACTTCCACTGTATAATCATAAGGGATTTGATTTAGGTCATACCTGAATGGTCTAGTGGTTTTCCCTACTTTCTTCAATTTAAGTCTGAATTTGGCAATAAGGAGTTCATGATCTGAGCCACAGTCAGCTCCCAATCTTGTTTTTGCTGACTGTATAGAGCTTCTCCATCTTTGGCTGCAAAGAATATAATCAATATGATTTCGGTGTTGACCATCTGGTGATGTCCATGTGTAGAGTCTTCTCTTGTGTTGTTGGAAGAGGGTGTTTGCTATGACCAGTGCAT
>NW_011494615.1:6462315-6473342 GCF_000754665.1 Bison bison bison
TGTTGACCATGATGGCTACTCCATTTCTTCTGAGGGATTCCTGCCCACAGTAGTAGATATAATGGTCATCTGAGTTAAATTCACCCATTCCAGTCCATTTCAGTTCGCTGATTCCTAGAAAGTCGACATTCACTCTTGCCATCTCCTGTTTGACCACTTCCAATTTGCCTTGATTCATGGACCTAACATTCCAGGTTCCTATGCAATATTGCTCTTTACAGCATCAGACCTTGCTTCTATCACCAGTCACATCCACAGCTGGGTATTCTTTTTGCTTTGGCTTCAACCCTTCATTCTTTCTGAAGTTATTTCTCCACTGATCTCCAGTAGCATATTGGGCACCTGTTTCTTTAGGTAAATTCATTACTAAGTATTTTATTATTTTCATTGAAATGGTGACTGGAATTGTTTCCTTAATTTCTCTTTCTGTTCTCTCATTGTTAGTGTATAGGAATTCAAGGGATTTCTGTGTGTTAATTTTATATCCTGCAACTTTACTATATTCATTGATTAGCTCTAGTAATTTTCTTATGGAGTCTTTAGGGTTTTCTATGTAGAGAATCATGTCATCTGCAAACAGTGAGAGTTTTACTTCTTTTCCAATCTGCATTCCTTTTATTTCTTTTTCTGCTCTGATTGCTGTGGCCAAAACTTCCAAAACTATGTTGAATAGTCGTGGTGAGAGTGGGTACCCTTGTCTTGTTCTTGACTTTAGGAGAAATGCTTTCAATTTTTCACCATTGAGGATAAAGTTTGCTGTGGGTTTATCATGTATGGCTTTTATTATGCTGAGGTATGTTCCTTCTATGCCTGCTTTCTGGAGGGTTTTTATCATAAATGGGTGTTGAATTTTGTCAAAGGCTTTCTCTGCATCTATTAAGATAATCATACGGTTTTTCTCTTTCAATTTGTTAATGTGGTATATCACATTGATTGATTTGCGCTTGTTGAAGAATCCTTGCATCCCTGGAATAAAGCCCACTTGGTCATAATGTATGATCTTTTTAACATATTGTTGGATTCTGTTTGCTAGAATTTTGTTAAGGATTTTTGCATCTATGTTCATCAGTGATATTGGCCCATAGTTTGTGTGTGTGTGTATGTGGCATGTTTGTCTGGTCTTGATAGTAGGGTGATGATGGCCTCATAGAATGAGTTTGGAACTTTACCTTCCTCTGCAATTTTCTGGAAGAGTTTGAGTAGGATAGGTGTTAGCTCTTCTCTAAATTTTTGGTAGAATTCAGCTGTGAAGCCATCCGGTCCTGGGCTTTTGTTTGTTGGAAGATTTCTGAATACAGTTTTGATTTCCGTGCTTGTGATGGGTCTGTTAAGATTTTCTATTTCTTCCTGGTTCCGTTTTGGAAAGTTACTTTTCTAAGAATTTGTCCATTTCTTCCAAGTTGTCCATTTTATTGTCATATACTTGCTGATAGTAGTCTTTTATGATTCTTTGTATTTCTGTGTTGTCTGTTGTGATTTCTCCATTTTCATTTCTAATTTTGTTGATTTGATTCTTCTCCCTTTGTTTCTTGATGAGTCTGGCTAATGGTTTGTCTATTTTATTTATCTTCTCAAAGGACCAGATTGTAGTTTTGTTCATTTTTGCTATGGTCTCCTTTGTTTCCTAATTTTTAAGATTTCTTTCCTTCTACTAGCCCTGGGGTTCTTCATCTCTTCTTTTTCTAGTTGCTTTAGGTGTAGAGTTAGGTTATTTATTTGATTTTTATCTTGTTTCTTGAGGTAAGTTTGCATTGCTATGCTGCTGCTGCTGCTGCTGCTAAGTTGCTTCAGTTGTGTCCGAATCTGTGTGACCCCACAAATGGCAGACCACCAGGCTCTGCCGTCCCTGGGATTCTCCAGGCAAGAACACTGGAGTGGGTTGCCATTTCCTTCTCCAATGCATGAAAGTGAAAAGTGAATGTGAAGTCGCTCAGTTGAGTGTGACTCTTCATGACCCCATGGACTGCAGCCTCCCAGGTTCCTTCATCCATGGGATTTTCCAGACAAGAGTACTGGAGTGGGTTGCCATTGCCTTCTCCAGTATTGCTCTGAACCTTCCCCTTAGCACTGCTTTTACTGAATCCCATAGGTTTTGGGCGGAGAAGGCGATGGAACCCCACTCCAGTACTCTTGCCTGGAAAATCCCATGGATGGAGGAGCCTGGTGGGCTGCAGTCCATGGGGTCACTAAGAGTTGGACACGACTGAGCGACTTCACTTTCACTTTTCACTTTCATGCATTGGAGAAGGAAATGGCAACCCACTCCAGTGTTCTTGCCTGGAGAATCCCAGGGACGGGGGAGCCTGGTAGGCTGCCATCTATGGGGTCGAACAGAGTCGGACACGACTGAAGCGACTTAGCAGCATAAGTTTTGGGGTGTTGTGTTTTCATTTTCATTCGTTTCTATGCATATTTTTATTTCTTTTTTTATTTCTTCTGTGATTTGTTGGTTATTCAGAAGTGTGTTATTTGGCCTCCATATGTTTGTATTTTTAGTAGTTTTTTTCCTGTAGTTGACATCTAATCTTACAGCATTATGATCAGAAAAGATGCTTGGAATGATTTCAATTTTTTTTAATTTACCAAGGCTAGATTTATAGCCCAGAATGTGATCTATCCAGGAGAAGGTTCTGTGTGTACTTGAGAAAAAGATGAAATTCATTGTTTTGGGGTGAAATGTCAATTAAGTCTACTGGTCTATTGTATCATTTAAAGTTTGTGTTTCCTTGCTAATTTTCTGTTTAGTTGATCTATCCATAGGTGTGAGTGGGGTATTAAAGTCTCCCACTATTATTGTGTTATTGTTAATTTCCACTTTCATACTTGTTAGCATTTGCCTTACACATTGTGGTGCTCCTATGTTGGGTGCACATATATTTATAATTGTTATATCTTCTTATTGGATTGATCCTTTGATCATTATGTAGTGTCCTTCTTTGTCTCTTTTCATGGCCTTTATTTCAAAGTCTATTTTATCTGATATGAGTTATTGCTACTCCTGCTTTCTTTTGGTCTCCATTTGTGTGAAATATCTTTTTCCAGCCCTTCACTTTCAGTCTGTATGTGTCCCTTGGTTTGAGGTGGGTCTCTTGTAGACAGCATATATAGGGGTCTTGTTTTTGTATCGATTCAGTCAGTCTTTGTCTTTTGTTGGGGCATTCAACCCATTTACATTTAAGGTAATTATTGATAAGTATGATCTTGTTGCTATTTACTTTGTTGTTTTGGATTTGGTTTTGATTTGGGTTTGGATTTGAGTTTATAAACCTTTTCTGTGTTTCCCATCTAGAGAAGATCCTTTATCATTTGTTGAAGAGCTGGTTTGGTGATGCTGAATTCTCTGAGCTTTTGCTTGTCTGTAAAGCTTTTGATTTGTCCTTCATATTTGAATGAGATCCTTGCTGGGTACAGTAATCTTGGTTGTAGGTTTTTCTCTTTCATCACTTTAAGTATGTCCTGCCCTTCCCTAATGGCCTGAAGAGTTTCTATTGAAAGATCAGCTGTTATCCTTATGGGAATCCCCTTGTGTGTTATTTGTTGTTTTTCCCTTGCTGCTTTTAATATTTATTCTTTGTGTTTGATCTTCATTAATTTGATTAATATGTGTCTTGGGGTGTTTTGCCTTAGGTTTATCCTGTTGGGGACTCTCTGGGTTTCTTGGACTTGGGTGGCTATTTCCTTCCCCATTTTAGGGAAGTTTTCAACTATTATCTCCTCAAATATTTGCTCATGGCCTTTCTGTCTTCTTTTTCTGGTATTCTTATGACTCAAATGTTGGGGCATTTGACATTGTCCCAGAGGCCTCTGAGGTTGTCCTCATTTCTTTTAATTCCTTTTTCTTTTTTCCTGTTTCATTTATTTCCACCATTCTACCTTCTACCTCACTTATCCTATCTTCTGCCTCAGTTATTCCACTGTTGATTCCCTCCAGAGTGTTTTTGATCTCAGTTATTGCATTATTCATTATCGATTGACTCTTTTTTATTTCTTCTAGGTCCTTGTTAAACATTTCTCGCATCTTCTTGATCCTTGTCTCCAGACTATATATCTGTAACTCCATTTTGTTTTCAAGATTTTGGATCATTTTTACTATCATTATTCTGAATTCTTTTTCAGGTAGACTCCCTATCTCTTCCTGTTTTGTTTGGTATGGTGGCCATTTATCATGTTCCTTTACCTGCTGAATATTTCTCTGCCTTTTCATCTTGTATAGGTTGCTGTGTTTGGAGTGGCCTTTCTGTATGCTGGTAGTTTGTGGTTCCTTTTTACTGTGGAGGTTCCTCCCTGTGGGTGGGATTGGACAAGTGGCTTGTCAAAGTTTCCTAGTTAGGGAAACGTGCATCAGTGTTCTGGTGGGTGGAGCTGGATCTCCTCTCTCTGGAGTGCAATGAAGTGTCCAGTAGTGAGTTTTGAGGTATCTATGTGTTTGGTGTGACTTTTGGCCACCTGTATTTTAATGCTCAGGGTTATGTTCCTGTGTTGTTGGAGAATTAGTTTGGTATGTCTTGCTCTGGAACTTGTTGGCTCTTGGGTGGAGCTTGGTTTCAGTGTAGGTATGGAGGCTTTTGGATGAGCTCTTGTCAATTAATGTTCCCTGGAGTCAGGAGTTTTCTGGAGTTCTCAAGTTTTGGATTTAAGCCTCCTCCCTTTGTCTTTCAGTCTTATTTTTACAGTAGCTTCAAGACTTCGCCATCCATACAGCACCAATGATAAAAACATCTCCTTTTGAAGAGAATGGGCTGCCTTTCTGGGTGCCCAATGTCCTCCTCCAGCTTTCAAAAGTTGTTTTGTGGAATTTGTTCAGCATTCAAATGATCTTTTGATGAATGTGTGGGGGAGAAAGTGATCTCCCTGTCCTATTCCTCCACCATCTTAGGCCACCCTATGTGTTTCTTACATGAATACCTGTCATTGGCTTAGGGCACACCCAAAACATCCAGGATGAGTTCCTTTTCTCAGGACCCTTAACTCAACCACATCTGCAAAATCTTTGTTTCCAAATAAAACCATGTTCCCAGGTTCCCAGGCTTAGCATATGGACACATTTTTTTTGGGGGGGGGTGCACAATTCAAAGCTACTGCAATAACCAACCATGCTAAGCGTGGTTGTTTTCTGGGAAGAGCAGAAACTGAGTTTCTAAAAGGTTAAGTAACTGGCACAACATCACTGAAATGGAAAATAGCAGAACTGGGACTCAGACCCAGGCCTGACTCAATGTGTCTGGTCACTTTTTCTGCACCATGACTCTGCCATGAGATTATGTGTTATCACACAGGGTCTCAAATCATCCTGAGATCTAACTAATATCAAGTAAGGCAGGACTGCAAAAAGCCTTGCTGAGTCTTGTCTTGAAAGATGGGTGAGTAGTAAATATGTTATCTATAAAATTTGATGATACATACCTGAATAAGAATCAAATATCACATAGTGTAAAGCCTGCCAAAATGAAGGTGAAGTGCTTTGGGTGCAGGGTTCCAAGGCTGACGTATTTCAGAAAGAAAGGGGATGCCTGGAGACAAGAAATGAAGGAGCTGAAAAGGCTTCCTGGGAGGATAGGATCCCAGTTGAAAGGAAATGAAAAGGAGGAACTGGACTTGGATACACCAAGAAAAAGACATCATAGACAGTGAAAATGTTAAGACAAAAACTTGGAAGAGAAGAGCCATAAATACAACTTGGCTACAATGTAGGGTTTACCCAAAGGGGATTAATGAGAGAGAGATAAGACTGGAGGGTTTGGTAGGGGCATCTGGTGAAGCATCTTAAGGCTACACTTAGGAACTAAGACTTGGCTCTAAATGGTGAAAACCACTCAAGACTTCAAAATACATGGTGAGAGGTGCTGATGCAAAATAGAAGTTAAGGCAAGTGAGATGTGCCTCTGGTTCTTCCAGCTTCTCTGCTTGTGCCTTCTTCATACAAAGTACAATCCTAATCAGTCCTCCTTTCACTTTTCTTTTAGGGATGAATTTGGTAAGAGAAAGACTGGCTCTGAAGTACATTCCAATCCTAGGAGTTTAAATAGTACCATATCAGCCATTTTCTCCCTAGTAGAACTCTGATCAGGCTTCTCTGTTGGCTCAGATGGTAAAGAACCTGCCTACAATGCACAAGAACTGAGTCTGATCCCTGGGTTGGGAAGATCTCCTGGAGAACCCCGACTGTTTCTTCAGGGAAGAAACCTGTGTCAGCTCTTGTAAGCTGTAGAACAGGTGGTCCATTTCCAATGACCAACTCTCAACCAGAAGACCATTTCTGTTTAAATGCTGTACTGAGGTCCAATGTCTAATGGACTGGCACATCTAAATGAAATTAGAAATCACACCTGAGCACAACTTTTCCACAATGAAGAGGGTATAGCTTTCATATGCAACAAAAAGAATGTGGAACAGGATGAAACAAGATGAACAGGATACCAGGAGTCCATTTCCCAAAACTAGAGAGACCGGACTAATCCCCACCACTGGTCTCTCTCCAACCCTGGATGAGACCACATGGCTGAGGAAAAGTGACTGCTCACCTCTGAGAGCATGTTGAGGCCATTCCAGCAGCTCATAAGGTCAGAGGCAAAGAAGGAACTGAAAACAAGAACCTAAAAAAGACCCCTTCCAGAACACAATCCCACAGTCCCATGAGCAAACCCGCCTACTTCTCCCATCACCTTTTCGTACTTAAGAGTGCTGAGTGAGAGAAAGCCTGCTAGTGCTTCAACATAAATTTACGTCTGATAATGGAAAGCAGGGAATGGTCTCAAATGAATCTTAGGAGGCTCTACAATAGAGGAAAATACTAATTATGCCTAACATTTGTAGAGCATGTGAGAAAGCACTTTTACAAGTACAATTCCATTTTATCTTTCCGGAATTAATGAAACCATACATAAAACATGCTTAGAATGGTGCCCGGAACATAGCAGGTGTTCAATAAATATCACTCTCCTTCTCATTTACCCAGGAGCTCTCTCTGCTGTCATCTTTCCAGCCTGCCTCTAGGCTGTCACTTCCCATTACTCTCTGCCGTGAAAACTGGGACAACAGTGTTCTCTTCCTTTCCTGCTCACAAACAGAATCCTACCAAATCCCTTTCAAATGAACCAGCAGAAGCACAGAGTGACAGTTTTTTTTGTAAATCAGTTATTATTTCTCCACTCAACATAAACACAGCCTGGGTCTGTTAAACTGAAATAATCAAATGTCAGCCGTCTGTGTCAGCTGCCTAAGAACCACACTGCAACAGGACATACTTGGTCCAGATAATTGCCACATAATAAATTATGCAGATGATCAGAAATATTAGTAAAATCACTCTGTCATGGCTTTGTGCCGTGCAGGTGGGAGGCCAGTCCCTTAAGACTAAGTCATGGGGAAACTGAAAATAAACCTAATAATTAGTCTGGCTGGAGTCCTGCCAGGCATGAGATATTTCTTTCCCTTGCATCTCAGTGAATCTTTTCTCCACAAAAAGAAGATCTATACATGCTAACATATACGTGTAGTTCTCCTGTCGGAAAACTGTTTAAGAATGGCTGCTTCCTCTTTTCTGTTGTTGCTGCAGCAGTAAATAGATCAGATCAAGCCCTTCTTCTTGTCTATCAGCATTGTGCTCATCCTTCAATGTCACTTCCAAATCCCCTGCAGTCAGAATTAACCACTTGTCCTTCTGGGTTCCCACAGCTGGGTGCAGGAATGACTAATTAGCCCTCGATTCTTTCTGCCACATGTAATACTTGCTTGTTTATTTGCTAAGCTTCTCTACAAGAAAGAAAGCAAAACATCTTCTTTATCTCTATAGTCTCCCCAGGGCCTCGTGCGGTGCCTGGCACGTGGTGGGCGCTCAGCAAATGTTTGTAGAATTTCAATGAAAGCCGGTAAAAAGCCTAGAGCAGACACAGTCACTTCCTGAAACCATCTGTAGACCCCGTGGTTTTCGAGCCCTCCTGCTTCTGAAACATAGAAGCCTCACATGGAGACCATGTTTCTTGTCTGATGATGTGAGTTCAACAGGCCTTCCGATGAAGGAATCTTTCTTGATATTACATTGATGATTAACAACATGCGTTATCCCAGCCCCAAGATGCTAGGAGGCCTTTCTACATTATGAATAAGAGACTGGACTGAACTCAGCATGAGAATCAAGGTGATCAGACTCCATGAGCAAGGAGTCACAGGGACCCTCCACTGGTATATGTGAGTCAGGTCTGCCAATCGCAGAGCATTACCAAGCTTCCCTGTCTCACATTTCTAGTCATACATGAAGTTCTCTTTGAGCAACAGTGTGCTGTGGTAGAGAAGACATGGGCCTGTGTCTAGAAAGGCCTGATTCAAATCCCAAATCTACCAACTGACAAGTTATATGAGCTCATGCAAGTTAATAAAAGAAATGGGCTTAGTACCCTTACCTCTAAAATGGGGATAATAGATCTTCCTCATGTAAAAATATGAGCACTGCCTTCTGTCCCTGGCTTGAAAGTGAAATGAAAGTGTTATTGGCTCAGTTGTGTCTGACTCTTTGTGACCCTATGAACTGTAGCCCACCAAGCTCCTCTGTCCATGGAATTCTCCAGGCAAGAATACTGGAGTGGGTTGCCATTCCCTTCTGCAGGGGATCTTCCTGATCCAGGGATTGAACTCCAGTCTCTTGCATGGCAGGCAGATTTTCTACTATCTGAGCCACCAGGGAATCCCTTAGGATGTATTAATAGTATGCACTCTGGGCCCAAATACACCCATATAAATTCCATTCACCCACCTGCTCTGCTGGTATCTGGTGGTCTTCTCAGGGCCTGTGAAGCTGTTATAGCATAGCAGAGAGACATTCTCATGGGTGGCAAAGACTGAGACCAAAAAGCACAGACGGCATCAGCACCACTTGGTGTAAAAACAGACAATTGCTGTTATAGATGGAAGGAGCAAGCCTCTCAAGTGGTGCTCAGTCAGAGCTCTGAGTCACTGGTCATGGGCTGTGCCCTCATATCTATAAGCCCTTGGTCAAGTGGCTCCACCAGCCATGGTCCATCACCTGGGAAAGGGGCAGCTGTAAGCCTGGAGCATCCAACACTCATGGAAGCCAGCAATGGGTGTCGTGGAGACCACTGATCACACAGATGAACTGTGCCTGCCTGAGAATTACTGATGAGTACTTGTTCCCTCACGGTTACCATGACCCCACAACTACCTGCCCCAGATCTGAACGCCTCCAGTCCCAACCTTATAGCCTGACAACACAGGACATTCTAAACGTAACAGACTCTGTCGGAGCTCCAAGCATACCCCTTCAGCATTCACCCTTCTACTTCATACCTGCTGCAACCTAGAGCAAGCACCTGCCCCTCTTTCCCCAGAAGCTCTCTCCTGGCCCGCAAACTGGGAAGGCTAGGGATTCAGGGGGTTAGTGTTCTTGGAACAGCCCTCTGTGATAACAGATGGGATCTGGAGGATAAATACCAGTTTCCTCCTCCTTGGGAGGCATAACTCGGGGATGTGTTCTATCCTGTCTTCCTACAGTCCCCAGCAGTGCTGAGCTCAGGTGCCCAGGTGGTTACTGCCTGAAAAACGTACTGTGTTTTGGTGATCTTCCCTTTCATCCTGCCCTTTGGGTGCTTCTGTTGATAACATCTCAAATAAGCTACTTTCTCTTTGGTTTTCTGGCTGTGCTTGGTCTTCATTGCAGCATGCGGGCTCTAGAGGGATCAGGTTCAGTAGTTGTGGTGCAAAAGCATGGTTGCCCCGTGGCATGCATGATCTTAGTTCCCCAACCAGGGATCGAACCCATATCTCCTGCATTGGGAGTACAGAGTCTTAACCACTTAATGAAATTTAACAGGGAAGTTCTGCTCAGTTCAGTTCAGTTCAGTAGCTCAGTTGTGTCCAACTCTTTGCAACCCCATGAATCGCAGCACGCCAGGCCTCCCTGTCCATCACCAACTCCCGGAGTTCACTCAAACTCATGTCCATTGAGTCAGTGATGCCATCCAGCCATCTCATCCTCTGTCGTCCCCTTCTCCTCCTGCCCACAATCACTCCCAGCATCAGGGTCTTTTCCAATGAGTCAACTCTTCGCATGAGGTGACCAAAATATTGGAGTTTCAACTTTAGCATCAGTCCTTCCAATGAACACCCAGGACTCATTTCCTTTAGAATGGACTGGTTGGATCTCCTTGCAGTCCATGGGACACAAGAGTCTTCTCCAACACCACAGTTCAAAAGCATCAATTCTTTGGCACTCAGCTTTCTTCACAGTCCAACTCTCACATCCATACATGACCACAGGAAAAACCATAGCCTTGACTAGATGGACCTTTGTTGGCAAAGTAATGTCTATGCTTTTGAATATGCTATTAGGTTGGTCATAACTTTCATTCCCAGGAGGAAGCATCTTTTAATTTCATGGCTGCAGTCACCATCTGCAGTGATTTTGGAGCCCAAAAAATAAAGTCCAAAACTGTTTCCACTGTTTCCCCTTCTATTTCCTATGAAGTGATGGGACTAGATGCCATGATCTTCATTTTCTGAATGTTGAGCTTTAAGCCAACTTTTCCAGTCCTCTTTCACTTTCTTCAAGAGGCTTTTTAGTTCCTCTTCACTTTCTGCCATAAGGGTGGTGTCATCTGTATATCTGAGGTTATTGATATTTCTCCCAGCAATCTTGATTCCAGCTTGTGCTTCTTCCAGCCCAGCGTTTCTCATGATGTACTCTGCATATAAGTTAAATAAGCAGGGTGACAATATACAGCCTTGACAGACTCCTTTTCCTATTTGGAACCAGTCTGTTGTTCCATGTCCAGTTCTAACTATTGCTTCCTGACCTGTACATAGGTTTCTCAAGAGGCAGGTCAGGTGGTCTGGTATTCCCATCTCTTTCAGAATTTTCCACAGTTTATTGTGATCCACACAGTCAAAGGCTTTAATGTGGTCAATAAAGCAGAAATAGATATTTTTCTGGAACTCTCTTGCTTTTTCCATGATCCAGCAGATGTTGGCAGTTTGATCTCTGGTTCCTCTGCCATTTCTAAATCCAGCTTGAACAT
>NW_011494615.1:6473553-6520487 GCF_000754665.1 Bison bison bison
TTGAAATAGCTCAACTGGAATTCCATCACCTCCACTAGCTTTGTTCGTAGTGATGCTTTCTAAGGCCCACTTGACTTCACATTCTAGGATGTCTGGCTCTAGGTCAGTAATCACACCATAATGATTATCTGGGTTCTGAAGATCTTTTTTGTACAATTCTTCGGTGTATTCTTGCCACCTCTTCTTAATATCTTCTGCTTCTGTTAGGTCCATACCATTTCTGTCCTTCATCGAGCCCATCTTTGCATGAAATGTTCCCTTGGTATCTCTAATTTTCTTGAAGAGATCTCGAGTCTTTCCCATTCTGTTGTTTTCCTCTCTTTCTTTGCATTGATCACTGACGAAGGCTTTCTTATATTTCCTTGCTATTCTTTGGAACTCTGCATTCAGATGCTTATATCTTTCCTTTTCTCCTTTGCTTTTCACTTCTCTTCTTTTCACAGCTATTTGTAAGGCCTCCCCAGACAGCCATTTTGCTTTTCTGCATTTCTTTCCCATGGGGATGGTCTTGATCCCTGTCTCCTGTACAATGTCATGAACTTCCATCCTTAGTTCTTCAGGCAATCTGTCTTTCAGATCTAGTCCCTTAAATCTATTTCTCACCTCCACTGTATAATCATAAGGGATTTGATTTAGGTCATACCTGAATGGTCTAGTGGTTTTCCCTACTTTCTTCAATTTAAGTCTGAATTTGGCAATAAGGAGTTCATGATCTGAGCCACAGTCAGCTCCCATCTTGTTTTTGCTGACTGTATAGAGCTTCTCCATCTTTGGCTGCAAAGAATATAATCTATCTGATTTTTGTATTGACCATCTGGTGATATCCATGTGTAGAGTCTTCTCTTGTGTTGTTGAAAGAGGGTGTTTGCTATAATCAGTGTGTTATCTTGGCAAAACTCTATTAGCCTTTGCCCTGCTTCATTCTGCACTCCAAGGCCAAATTTACCTGTTACTCCAGGTGTTTCTTGACTTCCTACTTTTGCATTGCAGTCCCCTATAATGAAAAGGACATCTTTTTTGGGTGTTAGTCCTAGAAGGTCTTGTAGGTCTTCATAGAACTGTTCAATTTCAGCTTCTTCAGTGTTACTGGTTGGGGCATAGGCTTGGATTACCATGATATTGAATGGTTGCCTTGGAAAGGAACAGAGATCATTCTGTCGTTTTTGAGATTGCATCCAAGTACTGCATTTCGGACTCTTTTGTTGACCATGATGGCTACTCCATTTCCTCTAAGTGTTTCCTGGCCACAGTACTAGATATAATGGTCATCTGAGTTAAATTCACCCATTCCAGTCCATTTTAGTTCGCTGATTCCCAGAATGTTGATGTTCATTCTTGCCATCTCCTGTTTGACCATTTCCAATTTGCCTTGATTCATAGACCTAACATTCCAGGTTCCTATGCAATATTGCTCTTTACAGCATCGGACCTTGCTTCTATCACCAGTCACATTCACAACTAGGTGTTGTTTTTGCTTTGGCTCCATCCCTTCATTCTTTCTGAAGTTATTTATCCACTTATCTCCAGTAGCATATTGGGCACCTACCGACCTGGGGAGTTCCTCTTTCAGTATCCTATCATTTTGCCTTTTTGTACTGTTCATGGGGTTACTTGCTCTCCAATCCTGAACTCAGTGTCTTCTGGGGAACCTGGGCTAAGACCATATTTAACCACTAAGACTCAATATCCTTATTCCCAGCATAGCCTAATTCTTACAAAGCTTGACTGTATTAACAGGATGCATGATAATTCTTTGTCACAACATTATTTGATTAAGTACACATATCATTTTCCCACAGGGCTGGAAAATAGAGTTAAGTGTATTTGCAGAGACACACACATGCACAGGCATGTGCATTCATTCATTCTGAATGTTATATTCAAAAGAAACCTTTTGAAGTGGATGGCTCTCTGAGGTTCCCCTGACTGATGGTTGTACCCCCAAGTCTTGTCAAGGCTCCTCCAAGGATGAGTGGCATCTGGCAACTCACCTTTCTCCTTCTCTTCTTCCCCTTCCTCATCCTCTCCCTCCTCTCTTTTTTCTCTTTCTCTTTTCCAAGTCAAATAAGCCCTGTAAAATGAAATAGACCTATTATTTCCTGTACTGAGCTGAGAGAGTGACAAATGGGGGACCAAAACACCATGGCAGTTGGCGTTAATTAATACTAAATTTACTGAATTAAACAATGAATTTTAAAGAAATAATTCTAAGATGTCATTTCAATTAAGGCACTGTCACTGGGATAATAGATGCAGATGGCGTCCAGGAAAGTCGATCATGGCAGTTACAGGAAGAAACCATTAACTCCAAAGGAGCAAGCAGATGAAAAAGAACGAAAAGAAACTCATGCTTCCCAAGGCTTCTGGAAGGTACTGCAGAGTTGCTAGGCTAATCACACCTCTGTACCTCTCTGGGAGCTCAGCTGGTAAGGAATCCACCTGCAGTGCAGGAGACTCTGGTTCAATTCCTGGTTCTGGATGATTCCCTGAAGAAGGGATCGGTTACCCACTCCAGTATTCTTGTCCGGAGAATCCCAATGGACAGAGTAGCCTGGTGGGCTACAGTCCATGGGGTTGCAAAGAGTCAGACACAACTGAGCAACTAAACACAGCACACAACACCTTTTCAATCAAGAGAGGTGTATCTTGATTAAGCTCATTCATCTAGAACAAGTCACCTTAGTGGTTCCCCATTTTACTAAGGCAAAGCAGAAGCAATCACTTCCCTGGATTTGAGCAGAAATCAGAGCAGAGTATTTAGGGTGAAAGGTTCTAATAGACACAAGCCTTGGCTTTTCTCCCCGAAAGGATTCCCTCTCTTGGGCCCAGAGAAATGAATGAACATCTTTATGACATTTGGAAAACTGGAACAGGAAAGGTAGAGGCATCACGGCCAAAGAATGAAGAGCGACAAGAATCTCTTTAATGGCCATCTAGTTCAACTACAAGATTGTCCAAGCAAGAATGAGGGTCCAGGGCTTCCCTGGTGGTCCAGTAGTTAAGGTTTGCCTTCCAGTGTAGGGGTGCAGGTTCGATTCCTGGTTGGGGAGCTAAGACCCCACATGCCTTGTGGCCGAAAAAACAAAACATAAAACAGAAGCAGTGTTCTAACAAATTCAACAAAGACTTTAAAAATGGTACACATCAGAAAAGTCTTAAAAAAAAAATGAGGATCCAGAAATGAGGGCTTCACCCAAGGCCCCATAGTTCAGACCTCAAACCTACAACCTGTCCGTTTCTTCCTCTAGAACAATGTGGGTCTCTGTGAGTACTAACTACAAAGAAATATCCTGAAAAGACCTTTTAATTAAAAAATAGACATAAAATTAGGAGAATAAATTGAAGATGTCACTAAGAACAGCAGGTACAACAATCTCAGTCTTAGTTTGTCTATAACATGGTTATAGTAACCACTAACTAAAGGCTGACTCCTCTAGCACATCCTACCCTCCCTGTATGTTTTACTTACTTAATATATGCCTAACCCACTATATTGAATTTTGAAGAGGCAGAGCTACAGTATGTCTGGAAAACAAGATGAGTGTGTGTGTGTGTGCTATGGTGTTGGCCAGAGGCAGGGTGGCGGGGTGGGAGTAAGCAGCCAGGACGTATTTTCAAAGCTCTTTCCCTCCCCAGAGGAATACCTCCTACGTCCTCTGAGTCACACAAAAAGCATGGAAGGGGCACCCTCAGTCTAACGGTGTTTCACCAACCTTTGCCTGGCATCTGTTACAATTTCGAATACATAACTTTGGAATCTTAGAATTTCCTTCGAATTTTTCTTAAAATGAACAGCTCTTCTGGCCCTGGCCACCCCTGGGGAGTTCTGTTCACGTTCACAATCTGAAAAAAAGGACAATTTCATTTTTAATTATGAATATTCATGTGCTCAATGGAGACTGTGCATGTCATTATAATTCCCAATTTAGTTCAGAAGGAAACTGACATTTTATTCAAATTCCTTTATTCTTCACTGAAACAGAATAGGGTGACATTTTGCTCTGAAAGGAAATGGAAATTTTTCTCTTGTCTTTGTCACCTAATTTCCCATTTCCAATAAAATCCCATTTGCAATCCCAGTGTTACTAGAACAATCCAAGAGATCAGGAGGGTGAGGAAATTCCAGTCTGTAAGGGAAGAACTGACCTGGATAAGATTAAAATGCAAACAGGAGGTGACAATATGAGTCATACACAGTAGCTCATTTAGTGGCTCCTCACCCCCAGCCTGTTATGATCCCTCACTCTAGAGATTAAAACAAACAAACAAAACCAGGAATCAGAAAAATTGAATGATTTGCCTAAGATCATATGGCTTTTAAGTAGAATAAAAATGTAAACATAGTTCTCTGGACGGCAAATCCCATTTTCTTTCCAATCGATCATAGCTGCTTATCCATTCCATAAAACCCCTCGATTATTAATCTGTTTGCAGAAGCCCCTCACCACCCCCAGGTTCCTGGCGAGCGCCACCTGGTGGGCCCACTGTCATGCCAGCGACAGAGCCATTCCTGTTTCACAGGGGAACCAAAGAAGCCATGAGGAAATTAAGTGATTTGAGAAAATATCATACAAAGGCATCTAACGTTATGTATATTCTTGTTCTCAAATATCATCACATGAAAAAAACACATTCACATTTAAGTAGAGAAACAAAAAATGAAAGAAATTAGGTATAAGGCAATTTGTCAGCCACACAAGGCACGGCCTACATTCCTTCCACAAACACGGGAGTTTTATTAGTTTTCTAGGCTGTGTGACAAATTACAAACTTGGCAGCTTAGAACCCGTTGATGATCCCATGATTTCTACAGGGTAGCTGTCTGGGCTCAGCTCTGCTGAGTCCTCTGCCCAGGCTCTGGCAGGGCTGTCATCAAGGTACTGGCCAGCCTGGAGTCTCAGTTGAAGCTCAGATTGTTAGCAGAATTTATGTCCTTCAGGTTGCAACAACTGCAGGCCAGAAGGACAACCTCTCTGACTTCAGAGAAGTCCTAAGCCATCTTTGAAAGGACTCACTTGATTAGCTCAGGCCTATCCAGGGAATCTCTCTTTGATTAACTCACAAACTAATTAGGGACTTAGTGACATCTGTACCATCCCTTCACTTAGCTGTGTAATGTAACCATGGGAGTGGCACCCATAACATTCACCAGACCTGCCCACAGTGAAAGGGAAGAGATTCTACTTGGAACATACACAAAGAGGTGGAATCTTGGGGACCACCCAGAACTCTGCCTACCACACTAATACCACCTTTCAACAGGCAGCGTGCTCAGGTTCGTGTTTGATATTCTACTGCTAATCCACACAGCAGTGTTACAATCTCCCCGGGTTCTCTGCAGCTCTTTAAATGGATGCCAGCTCACTACTTAATTAGGTAAGCCAGGATAAGTGCCTACTGTCATGCCTGGCCCAGGACGAAGATGTCTAGAAAGGTCAACGTCAAAAGAAGACTCGGTTCTTTACAAGCAGACACTTCCAATCCACGTTGCAGAAAGCTGGAAATTACTGCTTGTAAAAACTAGGAGTTAAAATTGTTTTTGAAAACTGATAGGTCACGTCCATCCTCATAGACTGAGTTAGTGATGAAGAACACAGTGACTCACGAGGAAGGGAACTCAGAATAAATAAAGGGGTTGAGTTCAAGGTCTGCAAGATTAGATTCCAGAGTAATGTGGCCTTTGTAAAATTTTTATAAGTAAGAATCTGCCTGTGAAGCGGGAGAGCCAGGTTTGATCCCTGGGTTGGGAAGGAAATGGAGAAGGAAATGGCAACCCACTCCAGTATTCTTGCCTGGAGAATCCCATGGACAGAGGAGCCTGGCAGGCTACAGTCCAAGGGGTTGCAAAAGAGTCAGACACCACTGAAGCTACTAACACCTTTAGGAAGAACTGGAAAAACAAAACCCAAAGACTGAGCATGTGGCCCTAACTTGCAGCACAGCCTGTGTGACCTGAATTTCTCTTTTCTTCTCTATGAGTTACAGCACCCCTACCTTTCAGTAAGAGTGGCCTGCACGAGCTGAGAGAACATCCCAGGTTGGTCCTCCTCACAAATACACTGATTTTTCAAACAGCATGGAGGGGACAGCCCCTTGGCACCATTCAGATTCACCCGGGTGACAGCTCTTACCTCTCAGACATCACGGCCACTTTACAGTGCGAGGAATAGAGGGAAGATGTCCAACTTAAGAAAAGCACCTTTTTCTCAGCCATCAGGAACAGTTTTGGCAAGCCAACATCTTCTCTCCTCTTGGTGTTTTTATAGGTCTCTTGTGCATTCCCCCCTCAAACAAAGTCGTGATTATTCATGAGCCCAGGTGTAGTCGACAGCACCTGTTACGGGCCTCCTCTCTCCGTATTCACTTTTCTACGTCCGCAAGCAAGTCATTTAACCACCAGAGTCTGTTTCCCACCTAAGTGGACATAATGATGCCGAGACCCAGGGACGGGGTAAGAGGATTGACTGACTTGATGCACAAGTCAGCTCCCCAGCAGGGGTCCTGACACAGTGGATGCTCTGTCCCACCCTCAACCCCCTCCATCCCCATAAGAAGGCAGATCTCATCTGGAGGGCATTATTTATAAAAGGCTAGAAGCTGTCTGCCTGCTAAGTGAGCTTACAGAGAATTCAAGTCTGATCATCAAAATTAATAATGGTATTCAATCTAATTTTCCAAGCCAGAGGAGTGGAAGGCTGAGCTGTAATCAATCTTTAGAGGTCAATTCACAGGGGATTTACCAGGTAAAGGGCTTAGCGCCCCCTTGTGCAGGAAAAATGCCATGCTCTTACCATCCTGCGCTCTCTGAGCAAGATGCCTGTGGCTCCCTTAGATGATTGAAAACAGATTCCCCCTCTCTCACCTGCCCCTAGGCAGCCAGCTCTAGGTTAAATTGTTATTTTTTCTTTTAAAGATTGTGAATTGTTTGATTAGTTTCCAAATAAGATAGTCTTGCCTTCCCCATGGAATAAAAATCACAAGGGTTTACCTTAAATTTCCTTTCTATTCCTGAGTCCAGACAATGAGTTTCCTTCCCCAGAGGCAATTACTGTTGCTAGATTCCTGGGACTCCCACCAGAGATCGTGTGTGTGTGCATGCACATATACATACTGCATATCTAGTGCATACACATAAGTATTTACAAATATGTGTATATATCCTTCCACAAAGGATGAAGGGCTATACACACAGCACCTGGCTTTTCTCTACACCTTCCTTTTTCACAATATATGTTGGCAATCATTCCATATCTGTCTGTTTCACTGCCTCGTGTTTTTGTGATTGCATAGTATTCCACCGAATGAATGAAAAATTTATTTATTCAGTCTTTTTGATAATTGTATAGTATGTACATACGTGTATTAATTGGAGAAGGAAATGGCAACCCACTCCAGTATTTTTGCCTTGAAAATCCCATGGATAGAGGAGCCTGGAGGGCTACAGTCCATGGGGTCACTAAGAGTCAGACATGACTGAGCATCTGAGCATATATACATACACATGTGTGCATTAACATATGTACACATATAAAAATACTTGTATAAATTTTATTAATCTTTTGCTATTTCAAACAAGCTACTGATTTCAACAAACTGTGGAAAGTTCTTAAAGAGATGGGAGTACCAGACCACCTTACCTGTCTCCTGAGAAACCTGTACACAGGTTAAGAAGCAACAGTTAGAACTGGACATGGAATGACTGACTGGTTCAAAATTGGGAAAAGAGTATGACAAGTCTATATATTGTCACTCTGCTTATTTAACTTATATGCAGAGTATATCATGTGAAATGCTAAGCTGAATGAGTCATGAATCACAAGCTGGAGTCAAGATTGCTGGGAGAAATAGCAGTCTCAGATATGCAGATGATACCACTCTAATGGTAAGTGAAGAAGAACTAAAGAGCCACTTGATGAGGGTAAAGAGGACAGTGAAAAGCTGGCTTAAAACTCAACATTCAAAAACGAAGATCGTGACATTCAGTTCCATCACTTCATGGCAAATAGAAGGGGAAAAAGTAGAAACAATGACAGATTTTATTTTCTTGGGCTCCAAAATCACTGTGGACAGTGACTGCAGCCATGAAGTTAAAAGACACTTGATCCTTGAAAGGACACCCATGACAAGCCTAGCCAGCATATTAAAAATCAGAGACATCACTTTGCCAACAAAGTCCATCTAGTCAAAGCTATGGTTTTTTCCAGTAGTCATGTACACATGTGAGAGTCAGTCCACAGAGAAGGCTAAACCCCAAAGGACTGATGCTTTCAAATTGTGGTGCTGGAGGAGACACTTGAGAGTCCCTTGGACAGCAAGCAGATCAAACCAGTCAATCCTAAAGGATATCAACCATGAATATTCATTGGAAGCACTGATACTGAAGCTGACGCTCCAATACTTTGACCACCTGATGCAAAGAGCTGACTCACTGGAAAAGACCCTGATTCTGGGAAAGATTGAGGGCAGAAGGAAAAGTGGGCAACAGAGGATGAGATGGACAGAGAGCATCATCAGTTAAACGGACATGAATTTGATCTAACTTGGGGAGACAGTAGAGGACAGGGAAGCCTGGCGTGCTACAGCCCTTGAGTTTGCAAAGAGTTGGACATCACAGCGACTGAACAACAACTGCTTTCAACAAGCTATTGCTATTTCTGTAATGAATAATCTTTCTGTTGGTTTATATTACAGTGAATGTATTTTTTGGATCGACTCCCAGTAGTGAAATTGTGTCCAATGTTCTTCTAATTGCTTTATACATATTCACTCAGTGAATATTTATTGAGAATCTTATCAGGTCTTATTGACGGTGCTGAGAATATATCATTGAATATACAATCATTGAATCATTGTCTATATCAATATATAGACAAAATTATTCTTATCATATTTTACATTATAGTGATAATAATTTTTTAACTCCTTACAATAATTGTCTTGTATATGCTAGTGGTAAAGAACCTGCCTGAAAATGCAGGAGACATAAGAGATGTGGGTTTGATCCCTGGAGAAGAGCATGGCAACCCACTTCACTATTCTTGCCTGGAGAATCCCATGGACAGAGAAGCCTGGTGGGCTACAGTCCATGGGGTTGCAAAGAGTCGGACACGACTGAAGTGACTTAGAATGCACACAGGGACTATCAGTCTCCCATTTTATAGGCAAGAAGACTTGCCCAAGATGTACAGTTAGTAAGCAGTGGGGTTGGGATTAAAACCAGGTAGTTTTGTTCCAGAATAGTTGCACCTTGCTACAAGCTATATTTTTACAACACATCTTAAATATGCTACACGTCACAACTCAGCTCAGCCTTATAAGAGGCCCCATTATTTTTTAAAATTTTTATTGGGGTAGCGTTGACTTACAATGCTGTGTTAATTTCTGCCATAGAGCAAAGTGAGCCAGTACACACACACACACATTCAGTCTTTTTTTAGATTCTTTACCCATGTGGGTCATTACAGAGTACTGAGTAGAGCTCTCTACTATTTTTTTTTTTTTTTAGAATAGGTTTAACAGAAAAGAACTTGTTATGCCTGGAAACAACCTATCCATGGGGACACCTTCTAAAAGGCTCTTAGATCAGTTTTCCTCGAAGTAGCTCTGGTCTGAGGCTCTTGTGCTTGTGATTTCCTGAGAGAGGAGGGAATGGGAGCATCAAGTTAGGGCAGGGGAAGAGGCTGCATAAAGATGTGAACTCAATGGAACTCTACCCTCAGCTGAGCCCTTGAGGAGCTCAGAAGCATAAATGGCATCACAGAGCTGTCCTCCCTGGTAGCAGAGGGATGGTGATCCGCAGCCCCATGCTCAGTCATGGGCTGTGAGCTGCCTCTAGAAAGAGGTACAACCTCCTGAGCTATTCTGGGTGAGGGGAATGTCCAGAATAAGGATGCAGGTGCAGACAGCCGGCTACCCCTACAGTTAAGGCAGGTGGGGCACAGACTGGCCCTGTAAAGGGAACCTGGGCAGAGCACCATGGTGTGTGTGTGCCACGTCACGGAAAAAGCATCTCCACTGGATTCTCCTGCAGGTACTTCTGAATCAACAAGTTCAAGGCTGGATGCATCAATGGGCACAGCTTCTGTATCCTCCACCACGTTAAACAGCACCACCTCCCACAATGATGCCCAGTGCAGAAGCCTCCTGGTCCTTTCTCCGCTCAGCCTCTTCAGCTAACCAGACAAAATTTGTAACTCACAATGTCTTACTTTCTCCTAAGGAAGAGCTTTTCTCATCCCAACTCAACTGCATCCTGACTCCATTATTGCCTTCTCAGATCTGTCTTCCACATGGCAACCTGAGGGATCTTCCAATGCACAGATCTCATCCTGAAACTCCTTGTTTATTAGACCTTCAGTGGTTCCACTTCTATTCATTAAAGCCCGGAGAGTACTGGCCTTGTTCAACTCTAGACTCTCTGTTCCACTAGCCACACACCTCAACCCACTAATGTACACTGCTGTTCAACCCAACTGCTTGAGCTTCCCCAAACACTAAAACTCTTGACTGACAAGAATTAGTCTACTTTTGTCCAGAGTCAGGCTAAACTTTCTCTGCCCTGGGATAAAGTCCCTCAAGGGCTCTCAAACTTGATAAATATTTAGTGTGTGGTATCTAGTCTCCAAATTTGTCCCCCAGTAAGTTATGCTTCTCAGTATTTATGCTCCTGTGCACCCCCACCCTTGAATCTGAGCTGAACTGGAGATTTGCTTATAATCAACAAAATGCAGAAGTCACACTTTGATTTCTGAGGGTTAGTCAGAAAAAGCTTCATAGCTTCCAACTTTCACTCTTGGGAGGTTTGCTCCAAGGGAAACCAGTCACCAGGAAGAAATCCATCTGTCATGGATTGACAGATGCTGTGAGGAATCCCAAGCTAGCCAAGCAGAGAACCCATGTGAGGAGAGAGAGATCTGAGAGAACAGCCCCCACACACATCCAGCCATCACAGGCATCAGACACATGAATAAAAATGTCTTCAGATGACCACAGTCTCAACCATGGTCAGTGGGCAAAAACATGAGGGGTCCCAAGATGAGTCTAACAGTCATAGAACCATGGGAGATTTTCGGGAATCCCCTGGTGGGAATCCCAGGTGATGCGATGGTAAAGAATCTGCCTGCCAATGCAGGAGAGAGATGCAAGAGATGTGAGTTTGATCCCTGGGTCAGGAAGATCCCCTGGAGGAGGAAATGGCAACCCACTTCAGTATTCTTGCCCGGGAAATCCCATGGACAGAGGAGCCTGGTGGGCTGCAGTCCATGAGGTTGCAAAGAGTTGGACATGACTGAGCAGGCACACGCAGCTGGTGGCCCAGGGGCTAAGACGCCATGCTCCCCATGCAGGGGGCCTGGTTTCAGTCCCTGGTCATGGAGCTAGATCCTGTGTACCACAACTAAGACCTGGTCATCAAATAAATAAACAATGTTTAATGGCGAGGGCAAAAAGACTAAGCTTTTGGTGAACTGTTACTTAGCCACTGATCACTAGAACATGTCTGAATTAGTATATAGGCTACTGTACTTGGAGTGTTGCTCTTTGTTTTCCTGACTGTGCAGTCCAGGATAAGAACCATACATTGTTCATCTCTGAGTCTCATAGTGTAGTGTAGAGACAGACATATCAATCAACTCAAGAAGTGTTTGATGAATGAATCAAGGAATGAGGTAAGAGTGGGGATTCTGGGGATTATTACTCCCTCATGCCCTGTGCTCATCCTCAGTGAGGTCACCATAACTTCTTCTATAAAAGTTGAGCTTTATAAACACTTACTGGGTGACTGAAGTGTGACCTGTGAGGTCCCACACATAAGCTCTAGAGTCAGACAAACTCAGGTTTAAATTCCAGCTTTGTCCCTGATGAGTTGCATCCCCTTAAGCCTTGATTTAAACTCTTTGAGCTTCATTTGCTTATCTACAAACTTTGGATAATGAAATTCCTAACTTCTTGATATTGAGGTGAAGATTGCATGAGATGATATTTTAATCCTCACAGTAAATGACTCACTCCATGTTTCATTAATGTGTTAACTGAATTGACAATGTAAGTAAAATGCTTTGTCCAGTCATTAGTAAAAGAACAGATGAATTAACCAGTGCACCTTGCAAAGTCTCAGTATATACATCCTTTCTTTCATGCCTTTCCTTCATCCTTTCCTCATTTCCCTCTATTGTAAGGTCACAGATGACCTGTGCTAAGACTAAACATCCATGGTACAACTGAAAACTGGAGGGGTGACCAGATTTACTTTTGAGTAGTTCCTATATGTCCAGGCATCAGCAGCAGTGAATCAGTGTTCATACCTGTAACCAACATCAAATTTCACATTCTTAACCAAACTTTTCTAAGAAGTGAGTTTCCCTATAAGAAATAAAGTCTATTCTCCAATATTCCTCTGCTTCCTCTTCCAGGGAAACGTTGGGAAGACTGTGTTCCAGCCACTACTTTGACAAATTTCATCATTTGTTTCTCCTCTGTAATGAAGCAAGTTATTGAAATTAGGGTCATTTCTCCAAAAAGAGAAACCTACTAAGCACAATATTAATGTGCAGTGGGGATGTTTATCAGCAAAGAGCATTGGTTCCCAAAGCAGCAAATGACCCCAGGAGGTAAAATTATGAGGTGATCTCATGCTCAGGCAGAACAGAAAGGGGATATGTCAGCAGGTACATCCAGAGGACTAGGGTCTCTGCGGTGCATGCTCCCCATTGTGCCCTTAGCATGAAAGAGCTGCTTCTACAAGCATCTCCAGTGTATTCTACAGGGTAACACATACCTGATCATCATAACATAAATACTCCCATCATCTTAGGGAGAAAATAACAAGGGCTTTGATTTCTGGAAAGAAATGTACTCATTATTATCAACGAGAGGAACACTGGACTGATTGAACATATATAAATTGAGGACCTGTCTAGAGGCTAATACATCCTCTTCTCTCCATTAGTCTGTGGCTGCACTTTTTAAAAATCCATTTCCACAGTGCTGTTTAATAATAAATATAAAATAAAGTGAAGGTGATTCTCCTTTCCTAGCAAACACAGAAAAATTATGTCTTGTCTCCCACTATGGGAGGTATATTGCCCACATCCCTAGTTCTCTCCCCACCTTGGAGCCAACACATGGATGAAAACTAGTATTTGATTACAGCAGTCAATCTCAGAAAGGCAACATGAGATATGGGGATAGTGCTGGTCCGAAAGTCTAAGAGCCTTACAAGCATTCCTTTTCTGTCCTCACCCTGGAGGAAGGTGTCTCCGTTCCCTGGACCAGCTCCTTATGGCCTGTCCTCCTCTGTTCTCACCAGAATCTCCCCATCATTTATCACACATTCTTTAAGAATCATCTCTGCAAGAATTCCTCCTGACACGTCCCAGGTCTGGTTACAAATCCCACTGTGTGTCGTCAGCCCTCTGATTTGCTTCTGCCCACAAGGTGCTATAATTCTTTGTTTGTCTCTCTCCACGAAGAAACACTTCATTTTTGCATAGTAAAACTGTGCTGCGTTCACCCCTCTAATTCCAGCAGCTGACACTGGGAGGAGAATGCAGTTGGACCTTTCTTCATGCTGAATGGAATTGTGTGGACGGGAATAATCACACAGATCCAAAGGGCTCCTTGGAGAAGATCTTGTACATGCTCCTCATTTTATAGATACAGTTATGAGATCCCCAGGAGACAAGGGGTTGCCCAAAATTATGCAGTTTATTAGCATCAGAGTAGGGACTTGGATTCAGTTCTCTTAAATCCTAGTCCAGGGCCCTCTTTGTTAAATGAAATCAATACGTATCGAGTACCTACTATGTGGAAGGTTCTGTGCCATGTGAATGGCTTATGACCTCAAGGAATTTTTATTTCAAGGACAGAAGGAAGTATGGGATACACAAGACATGGCTGAATGTAAAAAGAGCTCATATGGATGTATGAATAAAATGGCTTGGGAATGTGGGGATTATGTGAGATTGATTCCAGGGGAATGGCAGCAGCCACTCTTGGTCATGTGGGATATATCACCTTGGCCCTGCTCTGGCTTTAGCTTCAGTTGCGTTGAGCCATGCAATCTCACTCTCATGCTCACAGCATCTCACCCGGCGCTAACACTTGGTTTTCTGCCCCAGTGTCAGGAGCCAATCAGCTTATACAAGCCCTGTGTAAAGAAGTTAGCAGCCTTCAGGGTCATTGCTCAAAGAAGAGAGGACCACAGTCAGCAGATAAACAGCCTGGCATCTCAGCCTTCAGGTGGGAAACACTGGAACTCACTCTGTTCGTCTTTCGGAAGGAAGGTCCTGGAGAAGCTAAACCCTGTGGCCCACCGCATTGACCTTAAGAACTCATGACTTTATGGACTTCCCTCCCTCTGTCTCTCTCTGTCTCTCTCTGCTCCATGACATCTGCTTGCTAAGGTCATTTCCCAAATAATCTGCCTGCAGAGGCTTTTCTCAGACTCTGCCTCTGGGGCAACCAAAATGAAGACAGGAAGTCAGAGGTACAGTGCTGCTTTATGACTTCCACGGGCCCTGGGCATTTTTGCCTTCATGCGTTCCTTCTGCATTAAAAAGAAGAAAATTAATATATAATTATATACAATTATATATAAATAATAAATATATAAATATAATTTAATGTATAATACAAATTTAATTTTAAATTATATTTTACCACCACATTGGTATAAAGACAAAAATAAAACACAATCCAGGTTGTATGCCTTATTATGTGCTCATTAACATTATATGCAGCTTTTCCTTCTGATTTTAAAAGGATTTAAAATTAAAATATTACCATGGGCCCTCAGCACTGTGTTCCCTCTGGGCCTAATGGATGAGTCCATCCTGCAGAGGGGAAGGAACAGCAGGACGGCCTCGTGGATAAAGTGTCAAAGGAGCTAATCCTTAAAGAATGGGCTTAATTTGAACAGACACGGAGACTTCCTATCCTTTCAATACAGATCATTGTTTTTTTAATATTTATTCTATTACATAAGTTAATCATGTTTATTGTGGTTGCTGCTGCTGCTGCTAAGTCGCTTCAGTCATGTCTGACTCTGTGGGACCCCATAGACGGCAGCCCACCAGGCTCCTCCGTCCCTGGGATTCTCCAGGCAGGAACACTGGAGTGGGTTGCCATTTCCTTCTCCAATGCATGAAAGTGAAAAGTGAAAGCGAAGTCGCTCAGTTGTGTCCAACTCTTCGTGACCCCACGGGCTGCAGCCTACCAGGCTCCTCAGTCCATGGGATTTTCCAGGCAAGAGTACTGGAGTGGGGTGAATAATACAGAAGTATTAAGATAAAACTAAAAGTCACCTTTGATTTTACCAACAGGAATAAACTCAATACTTGAGGATATTCCCCATGGATGTTTGTATTTTGTGGTTTGAGTTTTATATTAGGGGGGTGTAAAATTGGAATATAGCATTTTCCTAGTTTCAGGCTTACAACATAATAATTCCATATTTGCATGCACTACAAAGTGATCTATACGATAAGTCTAGTTCTCATCTGTCACCATACGGCTTATCCCCTTCACCCATTTCATCTGCCCACAACTGCCCTCTGTTCTGGTACCCACCAATCTGCTGTCTGTATCGATGACTTTCATCTTCTTTTGTTTGTTCATATGTTTTGCTTTTTAGATTCCACATATAAATGCCATCAAACAGTATTTGTCTTTGTCTGACTTATTGCACTTAGCATAATGCCTTCAAGGCTTAGTCATGTTGTTACAAATGGCAGATTTTTTATGGCTAAGTAGTATTCCACTGTAGGTATATACCATATCTTCTTTATTCATTTATCTACCAATAGACACTTGGCTTGTTTCCAAACCTTGGCTATTTAAACAAAATTGCAATGAACATCAAGTGCATGCATCTTTCAAATTAGTGACTTTGTTCTTTTTGGAAAAATACCCAGAAGTGGAATTGATACTGTAGTTCTATTTTTAATTCTTTGATGAAACACCATACTGTTTTCCACAGTGGTGGCACCAATTTACACTCCCTCTAACAGTGAGTGAGGGTTCCCTTTTCTTTACATCCTTGCCAAGGCTTGCTATTTCTTCTCATTTTGATTATAGCCCTTCTAACAGGTGTGAGATGATAGCTCACTGTAGTTTGATTTGCATTTCCCTGATAATCGGTGACGCTGAACATCTTGTCCTGGGTCTGTTGACCATATATATCCATGTCTTCTTTGGAAAAATGTCTATTTAGATTCTCTGTCCATTTTGAAATCAAATTGTTTGGGAGGGTTTTTTTTTTTTTTTTCCTTTGCCATTGAGTTGTTTGAATTGTTCCTATATTTTGGATATTAACTCTTTATCAGATATGATTTTCAAGTATTTTCACTATTCACTAGGCTGTCTTTTTATTGTATTAATGGTTTCTTACGCTGCACAGACATTTTTAGTTTGATAAAGGCCCCGCATGCTTATTTTTGCCTTAGTTGCCCTTGCTTTTGGAGTCAAATCTGAAAATTCAACATTGGGATTGATGTCAAGGAGCTTACTGCTGCTTTCTGTTTCCTTCTGGGCACTTTTTTGTGTGTCAGGTTTTACATTCAAGTCTTTAACCCATTTTGAGTTCAGTTTGTGTATGATTAAGTCTTTTATGTGACTATTCAGTTTTCCCAACACCATTTAATGAAGACACTGTCCTCTGTGGTTTGGGGGATGCAGAAGTGCATCATTTACGTTAGTTAAAATATGTACTCACACGATTTTGCCTCAGTGCCTTGGAGATATTATTTTCTTTTTTTTTTTTTTTAATGTCCTGGCATGTGTTACTGAGGATGACAGTCTGATTTTTGTCCAACACTGACTTCTGTAAGTAATGTCTTTTCTAGTAACTTTCAAAACTTTCTCCTTCTGCATAATAGTTGTTGCTTCATTACCATGCATAGAGGGTATATGCATTACCATGCATAGAGGGTATATATAATAGTTGTTGCTGCATTACCTTGCATAGAGGTTATTTAATATGACAGCATATTAAAAAGAAGAGATATTACTTTGCCAACAAAGGTCCATCTAGTCAAAGCTATGGTTTTTCCCCCTCATAGCTCAATTGGTAAAGAATCTGCCTGTAATGCAGGAGACCTGGGTTCAACTCCTGGGTCAGGAAGATCCCCTGGAGAAGGAAATAGCAACCCACTTCAGTATTGTTGTCTGGAGAATCCCATGGACAGAGAAGCCTGGCAGGCTACAGTCCATGGGGCTGCAAGAGTTGGACACAACTTAGCGACTAAAGAGAGAAAGATGTATGGATGTGAGAGTTGGACTATAAAGAAAGCTTGAGCACTGAAGAATTGATGCTTTTGAACTGTGGTGTTGGAGAAGACACTTGAGAGTCCCACAGCAAGGAGATCCAATCAGTCCGTCCTAAAGGAAATCAGTCCTGAAAATTCATTGGAAGGACTGATGCGAAAGCTGAAACTCCAATACTTTGGTCACCTGATGCAAAGAGCTGACTCAGTGGAAAAGACCCTGATGCTGGGAAAGATTGAAGGTGGGAGGATATAGGGGATGACAGAGGATGAGATGGTTGGATGGCATCACCGACATGATGGACATGAGTTTGAGCAAGCTCCAGGAGTTGGTGATGGACAGGGAGGCCTGGCATGCTGAAGTCCATGGGGCCGCAAAGAGTTGGACATGACTGAGCAACTGAAATGAACGGAACTGAGGATAAAACTGTTTTCTCCTTCCTCCATATTCTCTTTCCTAATTCCCAACTGTTCATTCCTCTCCTCTGTATTCTGGGTTATTTCCTCAGGCAATTCCTCCAACTTATTTATTCACTGTTTAGTCACACCTGGTTTAAACTATCCTTGCTGCTGCTGCTGCTGCTAAGTCGCTTCAGTCGTGTCCGACTCTGTGCGACCCCATAGACGGCAACCCACCAGGCTCCGTCATCCCTGGGATTCTCCAGACAAGAACACTGGAGTGGGTTTCCATTTCCTTCTTCAGTGCATGAAAGTGAAAAGTGAAAGTGAAGTCACTCAGTCGTGTCCAACTCTTAGCGACCCCATGGACTGCAGCCCACCAGGCTCCTCTGTCCATGGGATTAAACTATCCTTAAATAAGGTTAATTATTTCTCTCCCCTATGGCAGTATTTTTCATATGTAAACATAGCTACTTTTCTCATGTTTGAATATCCTTTTCCATTACCTCCATTTTATGGAGTCTATTCTTCTTTAACTTTGAATATTTTAAACTCACTTATATGAAAATACAGGTACATCTCGGAGATATTGCAGGTCTGGTTCCAGATACCACAATAGAGTGAATAATGCAACAAACCAAGTCATGAAGTTTTCAGTTTCCCAATGCATATAAAAGTTATATTTATACCATACTGTAGTCTATTAAGTAGGCATTATGCCTTACAAAAACAATATACATACCTCAATTAAAAATACCAAATGCCAACAATGTTAACCATCATCTGAACCTTCAAGTCATAACCTTTTTAACAGTAACATCAAAGATTACTGATCACGGATCACTATAACAAATATAATCATAAAGACAAAGTTAGAAATATGTTTTTTTTTAATTATTATTTGAGTATAGTTGATCTACAATATTGTGTTAGTTTCTGCATAGAGCAAAGCGAATCGGCTATACGTATCCACATATCCACTCTTTTTTAGAATTACCAAAGCATAACACAAAGTGAGCAAATGCTGTAAATGGTATTGATAGGCTTGCTCCACACAGAGTTGCCACAAACCTCCAATTTGTAAAAACTGCAATATCTGTGAAGCACAATAAAACAAAGTGTGCATGTACTTTTTCAGCTGACTTCATTCTGCTTTCTTGGGCATCAAAGCTTCCATTTGTTGCACCTGCTGACTATCTCTCATGGTGGCATTTCCTCAGTGTTTTATTTTTTCTCCTCAGCTCATCTTCAATTGGAATTTTCTTCAGGGGAAGCTTGGGGCATGCCCTGGTTTATGAAGACCTCCCTTGGAGGATGTTTTCTGGAAGTCTCAGCTGGGGTCACAGGATTCACTGGTTCTAGATCCTTGGATTAATCCTCAGCTCAGGTCTCCAGCGCACACATGCAGAGCAGCTCATTGCATGTTCTCCCTGGTAAGTTTGATCCACCTTAGATGATGGTAGGCAGTGAATTCTGCCAGGGTTACACATGCTGCCATTCTGACATATAAGTTTGCATTTCTTAAATTGTTTCACCCTGTCTTTTAATCCATTATTTTTTTTTAACATAAGTATTTAAAGAAAGGTTCCTTTACTTGGAACCTCTGGAATCTTAGAAGGTAGATATCATATGCTGAAATTGTTTTAAATTTTTGTATTTATGCATTTTTTTCTAAGGAGACAATCTGCAGCTTTCATCATATTCACAAAGGGATCTGAGACCCTTAGAAACCATTCTTTGAATGGTGTTAAAAGGTTTTAAAACCGTTCTTTTAAACAGTCTTGAATGTCTCCTAAATTAAGTGGAGCCCTTAGACATATGCTAAGAGCTACAGATAAAGAAATACATTCTATACCCTTTTTAGTCTAGGTCAGAGCTGGGAGGGAAGTCTTCAGAAGCTGGCATGAGTGGTGCCACCACAGGTAGGCTCTAAGAGGCTTTCTTTCAGAGAATGTGTGTGTGTACAAAATATATATTTGGGGCTTCAAAAAGCTGGAAAGAAAGGAAGCCAGTCCAATCAGTGTGACTGCCTTCACCAAGCAAAAGCCAACCCAAGCTTGCCCTGTCTCTACATCCCCCATCTTTCATCCCAAGACACATGAGGACACAGAAATATTGTAAAACAAATGGAATTAGTCATAAATACAGATATATATATATATATATTTATAAAGCTATCAGCACATAAAGTAACATCACACAAATTAATGTAAGACAAAAAGACTAGAGATAAAGGAAGTCACCTTCTAATGATGAAAGGCCCGATTCAAGAAGACAAAGCTATTTCCAACTCAATGCACTGAAAGGACACTGCCTCAAAATCTAAAAATCGACACTTGACAGAACTACAAGAACAATCGGGCCAATCCATCACCCTAAAAAGAAACCTTAACCACTGAACACTGATAGGTGACGTCTACGACTGTGTCTCTGACTGTGTTCCTGTCTGCAAACTGAGATCCAGCGAGGGGATGTTCAGAAAGTCACACAGTGGGGAGGTGGCCAAACTCAGCTACAAATCCAGGTTCCTCTGACCCTAAAAGCAAAGCACTTTTTGCTTTGCTTTTTCCTGCTAACAAGAACTAGGAGAGAGAGATGATACCAATTTGGAAGTATTTTTTAATACACGTAAGCATTTGGTGGAGTATTTTTCCCTGCTCAGCAGCAGTTCTTTGCGATTCCTCCCCACCTGTTAATGACTGGGGTGTGTGCGGGGGCGGACTTGGCTTCCCGAGGCAGCCCACACAGGTTGTCACACTGTCAAGGATTCCTCCATTAACAAGCTGTCACTACGATGCCAACAGCCACCATTTGGTTTGTTCAGGGAGTCAGGGCTCTGCGGTGGAGACTTGGCACGTTTAGAGGAATTTAAAAAAATAAGGCAAGAGGCAGATGTCTTCCAGTCTGTTCTTCCACAACAGACTCAGGGATGAAGCGTGGGTTTTCACTGGAAGGAGAAGGGAGATGGGCTTTTAAAATAAGTGCAAAGAAGGAAAAAAGCTAGGCCAGGGGGACGGGAGAATAAGAATGATGCATTTAAAATTCAGCCCTTCTATTCCTCCAGGCTTCCTCTGGACAGGTTTCTGAAAAACCCCACAACTGCCCGTACCTTCAACAATGTGGGCTTCTCAAACTCTTAATTTTTTCATTAATTTATTTGTTTGACTGCATCACGTGGCATGTCGGATCTTAGTTTCCCAACCTAGGACTGAACCCAAGCCCCCTGCAGTGGAAAGTGGATTCTTAAACACTGGACCACCAGGGAAGTCCCTCAAATTCTAATTTTTAAAATGGTTACAAAGCCATGGTTCTGCTTCTTAAAGTGAAAGGTGCCGTTTGCCTGCAACCTTTTCAGAATTACCCGGATGAAACAGACGGACACTCTGCCAATCTGCTGAGGCACTTTCTGAGGTCTGTGTACTTCCTGTTAATTAGTAAGATTGACCTACCAGTTGGCACAGACACACACACAGAAGTTGCTCAGTCGTGTCCGACTCTTTGCGACCCCATGGATTGTAGCCCACCAGGCTCCTCGGTCCATGGGATTTTCCAGGCATGAATACTGGAGTGGGTTGCCATTTCCTTCTCCATACCAGTTGACAGGCCCAACTCCCCACTAACAAAGACGCCTGTGGAAATGCCAGCTCTTCAGAGCACTTCAAATAAGGGGATGGGAAAACCCAGCTTTAGAGCAACTACATTCAGAGATGCCATCTCAATAAATATTTTTCTTTGCACCTGTAGCCTCAGAATTGATTCCCACCTTCCTACCAACAAGTTTAGCACCTGTACCACCTAAAATAGGTTTGAGTTCTCTCCAGCCAGTAAGCCTTCACAACCTGCTCAACAAAAGCTTTTATGTTTCCAAAAATTGTACCGAAGCTGCCTTTGTTGTAAAAGTGATGTTTCCATAGTCAGATTTCAGGGAATTATAAAGTACAAGCATCTCCCACTTCCACCCCCTTTTAAGTTCATATGACAAATAACATTATTGTTTAGGCCCAAGGAGTCAGTCAAAAGCACAGCCTTAATTCATGATGAGGATCTAAGTTGGCTCAAAAAAAAAGAAAAAGCAGTTATCCTGGCCTGAATCATCACTGAGACATGGAAGATATCCTGTTGGCAGAGGAGGAGCAGGCAGGTTTAGAGGTTATACAGACACTGATGAACTTTGGGAAGGATGGATGAAACTTGGAAACTCCTAAGCATCTGTGGTCTGGCAGGAATCATTACAGGTACCAGGCAGGAGACTGTATCAGAAAGAATCTGGATGGCAGTAAACACCTCAGGTTTCCCCCACATCCTAACTCTAGCTTCTGGCCAACCTCCCACCCTATGGGTTGTCTCCTGGGAAGCCCCTATAGGGGCTGCTCTTCTAAGACTTTAAGCTCCAAATAAAAAGGAAAGTTTCAATCAGGTAGCAACGTCGGTTCCCCTTTGGCTATGGCTGCCAGGAGCCTTGGAGGCAGCATTATTCTTCCGTCTTCTATCATCAGCTATATTATAGAACAAGAGTCAAAAAACTGAAGACCTTGGGTCAATAAAGCTTCTGTAAATAAAGCTTAATGGAAACCCATCAGACCCATCTGTTTATGAATTGTCTATGGCTGCTTCTATGCTACAATAGCAGAGCTAATAACAATGGAGACCATGTGACCCACGAAAGCTAAAATATTGACTATCTAGCCCTTAATAGAAAAAAATCTCCAGTTTCAAAATATGTGCAAATCCTGGATGTAATATTCAAAATATATTTCTAAAGGATGGCTGAGGTGGCAATAAAAGTAATCAAAAATGACCAGGAACAATGAACTCTCAAAAATAAGCAACTACTTAAGCTAGTGTATGATCTAGGGCCATTTTTCCTCTCCCTACAAATACTGGATCATCCTACCATGGGACTCACAATCACTGATACTCATACCAATGCCGGGACCTTAATGAGTGAAAATCTCACCAGTTAAACCAGCAAAGAACCTACCTTGCAAAGAATGGCATTAAGGAAGTTTGCTTATCTTAGTCCATCTAAGGTTGAAGGGGAAACAAGTCTTCCTTGAGAATTCATAATGACAATCCAACACTCAGGCAAATTTGGGACTGGACTCACAGTGTCCGTGTGGACTGGACTCACAACAAGAATGTTATTGTTCAGTTGCTAAGTCATGTCTGATTCTTTGTGATCCCATGGACTGCAGCATGCCAGGCTTCCCTGTTCTTCACCATCTCCTGAGCTTGCTCAAACTTATGTCCATTGAGTCAATGATGCCATCCAATCATCTGCTCCTCTGTTGTCCCCTTTTCTTCCAGCCTTCTATCTTTCCCAGAATCAGGGTCTTTTCCAGTGAGTCAGTTTTTCACATTAGGTGGCCAAAGTATTGGAGCTTCAGCATCAGTCTTTCCAATGAATATTCAGGGATGATTTCCTTTAGGATTGACTGGTCTGATTTCCTTGCAGTCCAAGGGACTCTCAAGACTCTTCTCCAACACCACAGTTTGAAAGCATCAATTCTTCAGTGCTCAGCCTTCTTTATGGTCCAACTCTAACACATCCATACATGACTACTGGAAAAACCATAGCTTTGACTAGACAGATCTTTGGCAGTAAAGTAATGTTTCTGCTTTTTAATATGCTATCTAGGTTTGTCATAACTTTTCCTCCAAGGAGCAAGAATCTTTTTTCTTTTTTTTTTAATGAGACATAGGCAGAAATGTTTATTTTGCATCAACTTTTTTTTTTAATGTGTTCCCCATCCCGATCCCCCCTAAGAATCTTTTAATTTCATGGCTGTAGTCACCATCTGCAGTCATTTTGTAGCCCAAGAAAATAAAGTCTGTCACTGTTTTCATTGTTTCCCCAGTTATATGCCATGAAATGATGGGACCAGATGCCATAATCTTTCTTTTTTAAATGTTGAGTTTTAAGCCAACATTTTCACTCTCCTCTTTCACCTTCATCAAGAGATTCTTTGGTTTCTCTTCACTTTCTGCCATAAGGGTGGTGTCATCTGCATATCTGATATTTCTCCTGGCAATCTTGATTCCAGCTTGTGGTTCATCCATCCTGGCATTTTGCATGATGTACTCTGCATATAAGTTAAATAAGCAGGGTGACAATATGCAGCCATGATGTACTCCTTTCCCAATTTGGAACCAGTCTGTTGTTCCATGTCTGGTTCTAACTGTTGCTTCTTGAACTGCATACTGGCTTCTCAGGAGGCAGGTAAGGTGTTCTGGTATTCCCATCTCTTTAAGAATTTTCCACAGTTTTTTGTGATCCACATAGTCAAAGGCATTAGTGTAGTCAATGAAGCAGAAGTAGATGTTTTTCTGGAATTCCCTTACTTTTTCTATGATCCAATGGATATTGGCAATTTGATCTCTGGTTCCTCTTCCTTTTCTAAAGCCAGCTCGTCCATCTGGAAGTTTTCCGTTCACATATCATTGAAGCCTAGGTTGAGCATTACCTGCTCTGTGTGAAATGAATGCAATTGTGCAGTCGTTTGAACATTCTCTGGCATTGCCCTTCTTTGGTACTGGAAGGAAAATTGGCCTTGAACAGTATGAAAAGGCAAGAAAAATATCCAAGGAAAGAATTTAATTTAAACTACTTAGGATTGGCCTTGGAAAAAGCTCTACATAGCCTTTCTGGAGAAATGCATCTAATATGCATACAAGCCTTAAGAATTTTCCACTGATAATGTTTCAAGGAACATGAGCTCACAATCAAAAACTACTTAGCACATGAGTAAAACAAGTCATTTGGAGGGAGTTGGCAAAGAACAAAATCACTTCTACAAATGACAGCAGCAATAGCAAGAGTAGCAATAGCTAACACTTGTGTAGTTCACTCGGTGCTCGAATTTCTCTAAGAACTTTACATACCATTAGTATTCAATCCTCAAAACAGTTCTCAAAGCAATTACTTTTATTACTTTTTTCTTAATGCTCATCCCCATTTTTCAAACAAGGAAAACAAAGCGGAATGTCTTCAGATTTTAGAATGGTGAGAATGCAAAACCAATACAATATTGTAAAGTTAAAAAATAAAATTAAATTTAAAAAATAATAATAAAAAATATGACAGGTAACACATTTAAAGAGGTAACTGACTGAGATTATGTCTCAAAAATGACCAGGCATATTTGAAAGAAAGACTCAATGAGAGATTATAGAAATGAAAAATATAGTAAATAAAAACAAAAAAAAATCAAGGTATAAGCTAAATTACAGGTTAGACACAGCTGAAGCAAGAATCACTGAACTGGAAATAGTCTAGAATTAAAAGAGAATTACTACTCAACAGGAAGATGAATGCAAAAATAAATTAATAATAATTATTATTTAAAATACTGCATAAAATGAAAACGTATAAATCAGAGGTTAAGAGACACAGAAAGTGAAGTAATGATATCTAAAACACCCCTAGTAGGAATTTTGAAAGGAGATAATGGGCTGGTAGACAGACGATATTTGAAGAGATAATGGCTCAAAGTTTTCCAGAATTGATGAAAGGCATGAGTTAGTCTGAATAGGATAATTAAAAAGAAGCCTAGACAGTGATATGGCATAATGAATCTGCCAAACACCAAATAACAGAGAAAGCCTTTAAAGGTACCCAGAGAAAAACAACTTACCTTACCTCCAGTGTCACGGCACTTAGACTGATGAACGACTCCCAGCAGTAAGAGTGGAACCCATTTAAAGTGCCGAAGTAAAATAGCTGTCAACTGGAAATTTTATAACCATCAAGGCAATAATTGAAGAGTAAGGGTGAGATACAGGCAGCCATAGAAAAGCAAGAACTGGGTTAATTTCCAAAGATCTTTGCTAAAGGACTAAAGCATATACTTTAGAAAGAAGGAAAATGATTTCAAACAGATTGAAGATTTAATAAACCATAGTGTGCACAGAAGGCAATAAACATCTAGGTAAACCTAAGACCTATTAACTTATAAAACAATGATAAAATGATTTATATGACAAAATATGAACAAGATACAAAAAGTTATCAAGTAATAATAGTATATACATTCTGAGAGAATATTTGGGAATAAAGTATTTTAAATATCTTACATTGTGGGGGAGGAGAAGGCAAACTGATTTTAGACTTTTAAAAATTGAATATGGAGAAAATTTTCTAAAGCAACCAATTAACTAATACAAATAGAATGGAAATAATAGCAGAAATCTATCCCAAAATAATAGCAGAAAACTAAACGAATAATGGGGGACAGAGGAAGCCCTGCTGCTGCTGCTAAGTCACTTCAGTTGTGCCCAACTCTGTGCAACCCCATAGATGGCAGCCCACCAGGCTCCGCCGTCCCTGGGATTCTCCAGGCAAGAACACTGGAGTGGGTTGCCATTTCCTTCTCCAATACATGAAAGTGAAAAGTGAAAGTGAAGTCACTCAGTCGTGTCAGAATCTTAGCGACCCCATGGACTGCAGCCCACCAGGCTCCTCCATCCATGGGATTCTCCAGGCAAGAGTACTAGAGTGGGGTGCCATTGCCTTCTCCAGAGGAAGCCCTAACCTAATCAAAACATTCCAACATAAATGAAAAATAAAAGAATTGGGAAAAATCCAAATATATCAGTAATCACTGTGAATGGCAATGTACTAACCCCACCAGTTTAAAGATAAAAATAAAGACTGGATAAAAATATACCTAAAACATGAAGGCAAAGAAAAGTTGTAAGAGAAATTTACAAAAACAACTTACAAATAAGCACTGGCAGATAAACAGTACTGCATGAAATAAAATTTAAAGCAGAAAGTATTATTAGCACCAAAGGAGGTCACTTCATAGAGATAAAAAGACTTAATGCATCAGGAAAATATAACAACTTCAAACTTATACACACCAAAAAATACATAGGCTCAGAATATAAAACTCAAAACCTGACAGAACCACCCAAAGAGTCATGCAATTCCATAATGTGAGAGTTTAACACATTTATCCCCATAATTGGCAAGTAGGGAGAAAATAGTCAGTTAGATACAGGAGATCTAAAGAACATAGGCTAATGTTCTTGCCAAAAATGGAAGACTATGCACTGCTTTCAAGAATAGACTGGTTGGCAGCTGGATAGTGAGAGTCTTACTTGTTTGGCAACCAGGTAGTAAGAGTAAGTCTACTTAAGAAGATGCTGAAAGTAACGCTGGCAGACAATTGTGGTCCTGGAATTAGGGTAGTGAAAACAGGGATAGGGAGAGGTGGATTATTTTAAGAAAGATCAAGGAAGGATATTCATAGAGCTTGGTGATGGATTACACGTTGAGTGTGAGTGTTGGAAGCAGGCAAGGAAGAAATTTACAGATTGAAAACTGTACAGATGTCTGCTCTATTCTCTGAGTTAGGGAGAAGAGGAGAAGCAGGTTTGAGACAGCAGGGGTGAATTTCACATAGGATATGATCATTTTGAGCTCCATGAAGCCTAATTTCAATAGGCAGTTACTTTTACAGTCAAGAATCAGAAGAATACTTGGTTTGGAGATACTGTTTCAGGAATTGTTCAGTTCAGTTCAGTCGCTCAGTCATGTCTGACTCTTCATGACCCCATGGACCACAGCATGCCAGGCCCCCCTATCCATCACCAACTCCCTGAGTTTACTCAAACTCATCTACATTGAGTCAGTGATGCCATCCAACCCTCTCATTCTCTGCTGTACCCTTCTCCTCTTTGCCTTCAATCTTTCCCAACATCAGGGTCTTTTCAAATGAATCAGCTCTTTGCATCAGGTGGCCAAAGTACTGGAGTTCCAGCTTCAATGTCACTCAGGACTGATCTCCTTTAGGATGGACTGGTTGGATATCCTTCCTGTGTAAGGGAGACTCTAGAGTCTTCTCCAATACCACAGTTCAAAAACATTAATTCTTTGGTGCTCAGCTTTCTTTAGAGAGCAACTCTCACATCCATACATGATTACTGGGAAAACCGTAGCCTTGACGAGACAGACCTTGGTTGGCAAAGTAATGTCTCTGCTTTTGAATATGCTGTCTCGGTTGGTCATAACTTTCCTTCCAAGGAGTAAGCATCTTTTAATTTCATGGCTGCAGTCACCATCTGCAGTGATTTTGGAGCCCCCCAAAATAAAGTCTGCCACTGTTTCCACTGTTTCCCTATCTATTTGCCCTGAAGTGATGGGACCAGATGCCATGATCTTAGTTTTCTGAATGTTGCACTTTAAGCCAACTTTTTCACTCTTCTCTTTCATCATCAAGAGGGTCTTTAGTTTTTCTTTACTTTCTGCCATAAGGGTGGTGTCATCTGCATATCTGAGGTTATTGATATTTCTCTCAGCAATCTTGATTCCAGCTTGTGCTTCTTCCAGCCCAGCGTTTCTCATGATGTACTCTGCATATAAGTTAAATAAGCAGGGTAACAATATACAACCTTGACGTACTCCTTTTCCTATTTGGAACCAGTCTGTCGTTCCATGTCCAGTTCTAACTGTTGCTTCCTGACCTGCATACAGATTTCTCAAGAGGCAGGTCAGGTGGTCTGGTATTCCCATCCCTTTCAGAATTTTCCACAGTTTATTGTGATTCACACAATCAAAGGCTTTAATGTGGTCAATAAAGCAGAAATAGATTTTTCTTTTTTTTGGAACTTTCTTGCTTTTTCAATGATCCAGCAGATGTCAGTAATTTGATCTCTGGTTCCTCTGCCTTTTCTAAAACCAGCTTGAACACCTGGAAGTTCACAGTTCACGTATTGCCAAAGGCTGGCTTGGAGAATTTTGAGCATTACTTTACTAGCGTGTGAGATGAGTGCAATTGTGCAGTAGTTTGAGCATTCTTTGGCACTGCCTTTCTTTGGGAATTGTTAGAATGCACATATTAACATGAATATTTGGAGATGATATGCCATGTAGATTTTTGAAAACCACAAAAAAAGAAGGAATAGATTAAATAAAAGGTGGTATTGGTTCTCTACTGCTACATAACAAATACCCTACTACCTTAGCCTTGATTTGCACAGTCTGCAGTTTGACAGTTTGGTCTGGATTCATTTGAGTGTTTGGTTTTTTGTTTCTTGTGCTGGTTTTACCTGAGGTCATATGGCTACAGTGAATTAATCATTCAGATGAACTCATTGATCTAAAACTTTCTCACTTGTCTGGAAATTGTGAGACCAGGGTATCTTGGCTACCTTTCATATGACCTCTCCAGCAGGTTGGCTGCAGCTACTTCACACTGTTGGCTCAGAGTTCCAATCACAGTCAGAAAATGACAAGCACCAATGTGCAAACCATTTTAAAACACTGCTTGCTAATTTCTCTAAATCCTATTTTCTAATTTCCTTAAAGCAGCTCATGTGATCATGTTTAGATTAAATGGAGGCAGAAATAAACTCTACCTCTTGAAGGAGGATCAGCAAAGTCACAACGCACAGGGCATGTACCTGGAATGGAAGAGATGAATGAAGCCATCTTTGCCATCTACCAGAGAACCAGCAAACAATAACTAAGTTGGAGAAGGCTGTGCAGAAAGCTAAAGAGTGTGCTGATGCATAATCCAAAGGAACAGAGTTCAGAGAACAATGGAGTGCTTCCCCATGTAGAAGCATGTCCTAGACAGTCAAGTAAAATGAATCTGAAGAAAGGTCACAGGACTTATCAACAAAGAGGCTGCTAGTGCTCTTAGCAAAAAAGGCTCTGCCGGGAGCAGGAGCTCCGCCCATGGCAAAGGTCATGAGGAAGGAGGTTCGGCATACGCAAGGCGGGATCGAGCCTCAGGAATCCCCCTGGAAATTCTCGAGCATCTACCCACAAAACCAGAGTCTGCCTACTTTCTGCTTTGTGCTCTCACCTTATACCTCTGACTTTATGGGGGGCTGTCCCCCACTCTCTCTCTCTGAAAAAAAGAGTTAACTTACAGCTCCAGTTAATAAAGTTCCTGGGTCTGATAGTATTTCAACCTACTAACTCCTTTGGAAGTCCTCTAGCCTGCCTGAATAGGTTTTTCGGGCCACATGTGATTGCTCAGAGCCTCCCAACTGTGAGAGGCATGAGATGTTCTAAATTGTCTAAATACAGATTCCTTTGAGCAGTTAAAAGATTGATTAGAAATTGTATTGGTGAAGGGTTTTTCACTTGTTGGGCCAATGTTTGCTGCTAAGTCTCCATATCCCTTACCTGCTGTGTCCCTGGCAGTGTATTGATTAATTGATTAAGCAGTATATGATTGGTGTAAGTAGTAGCTTTAATGTTTGTAACCTTGGACCCTGGAGTTAATTCTTTTCTTGTTATAGCCCACCACACCTTTGCCCTATAGGAATGTTAACTTTATCTAATGCTTTGGAGGGTGGCACCTGACTAATCACCTTTAGAGAAAAATAAGTTTTCTGAAGAAAGGGTCTTAAAATGTTAACAGGCCTCTGGGCCAGAAGATGATGCAAATCACCTAAACTTTTGCATATGATAAGTTTGCAGGAAGAAAGCCTGGCTTACTGCATGACTCCACCCCTTCCCCCATTATCCTCTATGCATAACTTAAGGTATAAAAACTACTTTGGAAAATAAAGTGCGGGCCTTGTTCACCGAAACTTGGTCTCCCCATGTCGTTCTTTCTCTCACCTTCTGGCTGAATTATTCAGCATCTTTTCTCCACTGAATTTCCTCACTGAGCTTTCCTTATTTCAGCCTCTTTTCTCCACTGAATTTCCTCACTGAGCTATCCTTATTTAACCACTCTTTATATCCTTAATTAATGTTTAATTAAGCAATTGTTTCCTGATCCTCGCCGATGCCGCCCCCTGCTTCAAATTCCCTGGATCCACCGGGGCTGGACCTTGGCAAGGCTCTTTTTTCAATGTGTGCAATTAACTTCTGCTTAAATAGATAATGTGTTTTGTGATAGATATTTTATTTTTTCCCCAGCTTTTTTGAGGTATAATTGGCTATACAAAAAACTGCACATCATTGATGTATACAATTTGGTGAGTTTGTACATAAGTGTACACTTGTGTTGTCATCACCACAATTGCAGTAATAAATATATCCATCATCACCAAAATGCTCTGTGTCTCTTTGTTTTCTTTTTCTTTCCTTCCTCCCTGCCCTCCTTTTTCTTTCTTTCTTCTTGATGTAGTAAAAATATTTCACATGAGATCATACGATGGAATATAATTCCACCTTAGAAAAGAAGGAAAACTTACTATTTGTGACAGCATGGATAGCCCTGGAAGACATTATAGGAAGTGAATTAAGCCAGTCACAGGAAGACAAACACTGCATGATTCCCCTCATACGATGCAGCTAAAGCAATGAAAGGTTTAGAAGTGGAGGACAGAATGGTGGCCACCAGGGGACTGCAGGAGGGAAGGACAGAAGGAGCCAGAACAGCTTTGAAACTCATAAGGATAGAGGGCCGAAGAGGGAATGGGAAATGTGGAGGATGCATCTGGGAATCCCAGAATTAAAGAAGAAGAATGAGCAAAGATTGTCACTGCAGAGGAATGCAGGATAACTGGACAGCTGCATTCCTTTGTACTGTGAGATGTACACGAAACCAGGCATGTTTAAATGCTGGTAGGAGAGGCCAGGGAGAGGATGAACAGGTGCAGATGGAGAACAAGGAGAAAGAAAAATGACTCAGCTGAGGACTGACTGCTAGACAGAAAAGAGGAGCACCTGTTCTGCTGGAACAAGAGGAAAGGTGAAAACCATCTTTCAGAAATACAAAAGCGACCGACCACAGAGAAGGACATGGCCACACATTCACCATCGACAAGGGCAGCAGGCCAGGATATGACATTGCTGTCAAATTATAGCACAAACAGAATCTACTCCATGGAACAGTTTAGAATCAAAACAAACCTGGGTCTCAATCCTGACTTTAACACTCAGCAGCTGAGCAGACTTGGAAAAGTAACTTAACATTTCTGATCCTCTATTTTTCAACCTGTCCATGGACTCATGACACTAGACCCTCACCTTTTGCAAGGTTCATATATGACCACACACATCATGTTCATATATGTTCACATGTTCATCAGACACGTTCATATATGATCACACTCCTCTCCTTGGCAGGCCCCATCCACCCAATGGGCTGCATGGCATGAGGGACATTAGGACACCTTTCTGAGTTCTAGTTTCTTCATCTAGAGAAGTTTAGACTGGACAGATGGGCTTTCCAGGCTCCTTTGGGCCCTGAGGTTCTAAATATCCATAGGTCTCAGGAATGGCTCCAGCCTGGGATCTGCGAGACTTTTGAAAGGAGGACAGATTTACACAATGGAAGAGAGAAGACCCAGGATGAACATCCTGGAAGCTCCTGGCAAGCTTGAGCCTTGCTGCTCACTCTTTGAAGAAAGAGGCAGGAACCACAGACCTGCCGGAGAAAGAAGGCTAAGTGTAGACTTGATCGTGCCCTTTATGAGGGAATTACTTTTCTAGAAGTTTGACAATCCCTCTCTGGAGCCAAAAACATGGCAGACTGCCAACACCCATCCTTCATTCATTCCAAAAATATTCATTGAGAGCCTCTGAGGTGCCATACAGTCTACTAGACATCAGGAATATACCAGTGATCAAGACAGGCAGAAACCATTCCTTTAAGCAGCTGACATTCTGATAAAAATATATCATAAGATAATAACTGCTATGGGCTTCCCAGGTGGCTCTAGTGGTAAAGAACCCGCCTGCCAATGCAGGAGACATAAGAGATGCAGGTTTGATGCCTGGGTTGGGAAGATCCTCTGGATGAGGGCATGGCAACCCACTCCAGTATTCTTTCCTGGAGAATTTCATGGACAGAGGAGTCTAGCAGGCTACAGTCCATAGGGTCACAAAGAGTCAGACACTACTGAAATGACTTAGCATGCACACATGTACACAGTAAGTGCTATAAAGATAAAGCAGGGAAGAGGAACAGGTGAGGGAATGGATGAATGCAAGTGTTATTTTAGATAGGGTTGTCAGAAAGGGCTTCATAGAGAAGGCAGTGCTTAGGCACAGGCCTGAGAACAGAGAGCGCAACAGCCATGTGTGAACATTTGGGGATGAGCACATCAAATAGGAGAAGAATCAGTGTCAAGACAGGAATGTACCCAGCATGTCCCAGCCTGGAGTAAGGAACATCACTCATCAAGGCCACAATGCACACGACTCCTCTTTAGATATTTGCGTGGAGCTCAGTCACAATCATAAGGAGATATTACAAATCAAACAGACTCAGGGTTGCATGATCCTCTCCCAAGCGTTCCCCTTGCTGCACTCAGCCACAGTCACCTGCAGCCGATCAGGATACCTGCACTGCATCATTGAAATTATTCATGTAGCCTCTAGATAAGGTTCTCTCAACAGCCATACTTCTTATGATAGTCTATGGGTTTCCTTTTCTTTTTCACAGGATAAAACGACTAGTTGGAAAATCTATTTTGTCCTGCTATAAGCCCTTTCCCTATTGGCATTACCCAAAACAGACTTTAAGATGGAAGCTTCTTTCTTCAGAGGATACATTCTACAACTTGGCATTGCTATTGAGCTCCAGAATTATCGATTCCTGCATAGTAATGACCTCATAACTTGCAGTTTCTCCCTCTCATTCTTTTTGATGCCCTCAATTTTATTTTTGCTCCTTGGTGACAAATCCCAAGCAATCTTCTGGAGCTGACAAGAAGCTAATTTTTAGATAAGGATGTAAAACTGTTTAAAAAAAAATTCATGGTGAACACAGGGGTGTCTATTTAAAATACTGGTGTTCTGTTATCCACAGGATGCAGTTGAGAAGCTGTAAATCTGGACTGGTGAATTTGATGTTATTCTCACTACAGGGTCTGAATTGATCAGTCCAAGGTGGCTGATGGGGCTTCCCAGGTGGTACTTGTGGTAAAGAACCTGCCTGCCAATGCCTGAATTGAAAGAGACATGGGTTCGATCCCTGGGTTGGGAAGATCTCCAGGAGGAGGGCATTGCAACCCACTCCAGTATTCTTGCCTGGAGAATCTCATGGAGGGTTGAGCCTGGTGGGCTATGGTCCATAGGGTCGCACAGAGTTGGACATGACTGAGGCTACTTAGCACGCATGCAACGCTGCTGATGTCTGCCGTCACTGGATACTGACGTGGCTTTCCCATGGCTCTCCAGTTTACAAAGCTGTTCCACGTGCCTTAGCTGAATGCTAGGTGGTTCCCTCCCATCACCACTGATCTCTTAATTGCTAAATCCCATGTATGGTCTGACCGTGGCCTCCCTGTAGGGTTTGGAGCTCTTAGCCACTCCTGCCTGACATTTTCAGTTGTGTCTTTAGCCATGTGATTCTATCTAGTTTCTACCCCATCACGCTCCTTTGCTGGGCCTCGTTGGTAGATGTCTCTTTCTGAACATATCCAAAGTTTGGTCTTCTCCAGTGTTGTGTTCCAGTCTTCTGTGCTGTGAGATCTCCAAACCCATTCATCAAATCACCTGCTGTGCATATGCCAAAGGTCTCCACATGTGGCCTCCAGCCTTGATCACTGGGTCCTCACTCATCTGGCTCTGGGCATGTAGTTGTCAGTAGGACCCAGGGCTCTCACAGATGCCTCCAACTCAGGTCAGTCACCAAATGGTCTGTGTCCTTCTGTAGCTTCTGCACATGAAGTTCAGTGCTGACTCTCTTTGGTCCCAATTGGTCCACTTCACAAGCCATTCCCTTTGCAGACTTTGTTCAGACAACATATTCTCTGTGCTTCTTCCTAGAAAAGCATAACTTTCTCTTTCCTGCTATTGCTGCAACCAATACAGACATCTAATACTGCATAAATATTAGATGTTTATAAATATAAACTGTTTCTTGCACAAAGATCTCTGAAGTCATCAACAGTTTTATCTCTGATGCCTGCCAAATGGCCAGATCTCCTGGGCATAAGGAAGGCACTGGAAATTCCTTCCCATTGAGCTTCCCTTGACAGTGAGTGAGCCAAGAGGATGAGGGCAGGAATGGTGAGGGGACAGGAGCAGGGCCTGTCTCTGTCCCAGCTCCTCACCAAGCTGCTGTACTGGCCTGCATCCAACTGCATAATCATCAAGTGATCAAGTGAAAGGTTGACCAGGAGTCCCAACCAGCTCAGCCCCTTGTTGCTTAGACACTTGATTGAGAATATTATCTCCTCATTGGGAGGAAATAGATACAAGGGCCAGGGAGCAGCACACCGGAGGAATGGCAGAGGATAAAGGCTTTCTAAGGATGTGTGAGGAAAAAGCATTCCATGAAGAGGAAACAAGTGACTGGAGTTAACATAACAGGGGGAAGTAGGGGATGAGATTGGGAAGGATAAGGGTGGCCAGATCACAGAAGGTCTAGCAGATTCCCATGAGGTCTGGAGGTTTATTGTGAGTCATGTTAGAAGACTTTGGATGGCTTTGTGCAGAGAGATGACATAATCAGACTTCGGTGTGTCTTATGGATCTCCTTGAACATGTGTGGAGGATGGGAAGGTTGGATCGGGGCAGAGAAGCCAGTTAGGAGGCTATTAAAATGATCCAAGTGAGAGATAGCTGTGGCTTGGACCAACAGGCAAGTTGGGAAGTGATGGAGGTATAAGAAGTGGTTTGACACATGAAAAGATGCTCCATGTCACTAATTATCAGAGAAATGCAAACCAAAACTACAAGGAGATATCATCTCACATGGGTTAGAATGGCCATCATCAAAAAAACTTACAAACAATAATGCTGGAGAGGGTATGGAGAAAAGGGTATACTTCCTATACTGTTGGTGGGAATGTAAACTGGTAACAGTCGCATGGAGAAGAGTATGGAGGTTCCTTTAAAAACTAAAAATAGAACTAACATATGACCCAGTAATCACTTTCCTGGGCTGACACCCAGAGAAAACCATAATTCAAAAAGATACATGCACCCCAATGTCCATTGCAGCACTACTTACAATAGCCGGGACATGGAAGCAACCTAAATGTGCATCAACAGAGGAAGGGATAAAGAAGATGTGGGTATATATATAATGGAATACTACTCAGCCATAAAAAAGAATGAAATAATACCATTTGCAGCAAAATGGATAGACCCAGAGATCATCACATGTAGTGAAGTCAGACACATAAGACAAATATCATATGGTACTGCTTATATGTGGGATCATATTTTAAAAGAGTACAAATGAACTTATTTACAAAACAGAAGTAGCGTTAAGGATATAGAGAACAAGCTTGTTGTTAGCGGGGATAAGGGGGGAGGGATAAACTGGGACTGACATACACGTACTATAGAGATACAATAGATAACTTATAAGAGCCTACTGCATAGCACAGGGAACTCTACTCAGTAATCTATAATGGCCTACATGGGAAAATAATCTAAAAAAAAAAAAAACAACAGAAAGGCTTCATGTATACATATAATTGATTCACTCTGCTATACACCTGAGACTAACATAACGCTATAAATCAACGATACTCCAATAAAATTTTTTTTTTAAAAAAGAAGTGGCTTGATTCTGTTTGTGTCCTGAATATAAATAAGAGCCGAGATGGATTAGAGACCAATACTGGGATGAGAAAGCTGCTGTGGGGACAAAATGAGATACATGCATGCACTGCCTCACCTCTGGCCCTGGTCTCAGCCCACCTCTACCCCACACTGCACATTTCCCTACAAGTAAAATGAAATCCCTGGGAAATTCACAGGCTGTCTGGCTAAGAGGAGGAAAGAGAAGGCAGAGGGAGTCCCTGCCTTGGCCAGCACATGCTCACTCACCTTCCTGGCTCTCAGATCCCTGCAGTTCCCCAGGCAACAAGGACACTCAAAAATCATCCCATGCAGGTCACCTAGAGAAATTCTAGGTGCTCCCCCCAACCTAGACCCTTGTGCATGCCACTCCCCACCTCAGTCCCTTCTTTGCAACTTGGTTCTTTGTCTGGGCACCTGCTATCACTCCTGTAAGATTCAGCGTGTTAGGAGCACTTAATTCTCCTGAGCCCCCAGCCCTGCCCCTCTTCATTCTGAGTCGGAGATGGTCTCTGCAGCTCTCCCAGCACCCCGGAGCTCTCCACCGCTTCAGACCTCACCATGTTTTATCTTAATTGTGGCAGGATTGAAAATCCATCCCCATTACTCTTCTGTGTACAAAGAAAATGTGGTTTCTTCATTCGGTCAATAACTGGCCTGTTCTTCCTCACAACCCCCCTCCCCACTGGTAAGCAAGAAAAGAAAACTGAATTTAGTTTAAGCTGTTACTCTTGGGTCTGATTCTAAATTTGAAGAATCTGCTGAATTAAGTATACAGTCTCTTGAGGTCAAAATGCTCAGATTCTCAGGTTTCTGAAGCCCGTCTCCCAGGCTCCATCCCATCCTCTCTATGTATATTGTTGGGCTGGTGAATGGAGAGAGTGGAACCTCCTTGAACAGACCTGGTACCCTCTGAATCCTCTCTGGCTTAGGCTATAGAGAGACAGGGCTGAACTGACCCTGAATGACCTCCCCCAAAGTGAGTCAGTTCCATCACAGGCATCCCATCAATGCCTGCTGGGACACCTCTGGCTGCTGTGACTTGCCAACTGGCCTCTCAGCTACTTCAGGACCCAGCAGTGCTTTCCGGCTGATTGGTGCTCCCTTGGGGCTCTCACTGACGCCTCTCCTAGGCCCCTCAGAGTCTCTGCCATGTCTGAATCCATCCCTGCTGTAGTGTCTCCCTGCACCCTTATGGTAGACACTTTTCCCCACCATGTCCACCCTCCATCCATGCATCCCACCCATTCCCCTGAGGAGCCAGAGTACAGGGAAGCCAACCCTAGCTTGATCACTCCTCTGGCCATTTGCCTCTTCTAATCGCATTTTCCTTTCCTGTCTTCTTCCCACATCTGCCATGACTAGAAAGAGCAAGCTATTCTCAGGGTCTTTTCTTGATTTGCAAAGACTTCTAGAACACCAAACTAGATGATCATATTTCTTGCTTTGTTAAATGAGAACTAAAATAATTTAGAATGTTTTCAAATGCTACAAAGATGTTCTTTCAGCCTGTATTTGTCAGCCACAATAATGTAGCATAACAATCACAAAACTCTAAGAGTACCCTTAATAGGCATTTAGTTAGCTCATGGCTGTGGAGGTTGAATGGGGCTAGAAAACGGAACCTGAGTTGCATTGAAGTGACTCAGCTGGGGTGATTCTGCACCACTTGTTTCTCTTCTCTCTCCTGAAGCAAGCAGGTTGAGCTCAGGTACATGATTCTATAGGTAAGACAGAGTGCAGGAAGGAAGCCCATATGTGCAAGCTTGTTTCATGCCTCCACTGACTTCAGGTCTCTCAACATCCCATTGGCCAAAGCAAACTCTGTAGGGTGGAGAAGTATCCTCCCCTTAAATGAAAGAACTCCACAGACTTTCATGGGTAAGGTTGTTACCGATAGGGGAATGAAGAGCTGGGAACACAGAACTCCTGAGTAGTACTGACTATTCTAGAATGGTTCTTCTAGGACCCCTACCCCTTTTTTCACACCCTTACCCTAAGACTGACAACTGTCTTAAGCCAGCTAGCATGCTAATCCCCATTATGGAATTACCTAATCATTCGTATCCCTCCATTAAGCTGTGACCTCCGTAAGATCAGGGACTGTGTCCTATCAATCTTTGTAAGCCCTCATAGCCTACATATAGTATTTGCAGCGGATGATACAGTTGCCTCCCTATCACAAACTTCCTCTTCCCCTGTTTCCTGGCAGCCATATGCTCTGGGTGACAATGCCAGGGTGCCAATGCTCTGGGTGGCAATGAGCACGCTTCTCACTTTAGAAGTGGATGTGTCCCTCTAAAAGTTCACATGGAAACAAACCAAGGCGAAAGCTAATCAGTGCATGATGTTACCCTTGGACACAGAGTACAAGGGCGAATCTGTCAGAGTAGAGCTTAGAATATCTGTTTCCCTCTTGTAGAAGCTAACACCCATCTCCTTCCAACGTGCATGAGAAAACACACAGCCCTGGTCCATCGATAGCCACATGGCTAACACATGGGGAGCTGTTCTAGCACAAAGCAGATCTGAGAGGAGCACAGATAAAGAAATGGAGAGCTGAGCTGCGCCCTCCCTCTGAAGTGTTCAGCTGAGTGGCACCATCCGCCACCTCACAACCACCCCTCAGGATTCTCCGTGTCCTTCATTCTAATTTTCTTTCCTTTTTCCAAAGCACTTTTCCTCTGAATTACTATATGTTTATTCATTGAGCTAAACCTATTTATTTGTTCATTGTCTATCTTCTCACACTAGAATGCAGGCTCCATATGGGTAGAGACTGTTATATTCACTGCTCTGCCCTCAATATCTAGAATTGTGCCTGCAATATAAAACGTACCTAATGCAAATGTGTCAAACAGATGAATGAATGAATGAAATGTTTAAGTCTGAGTTTCCTGTTTATTACCTCTAAAACAATCATGACATGCTGTTCAACACACACTTGTTGAATGAAGGTATGTTTGGCAGAGCCAGTGAGAGCAAGAGACAGAGCTGCCTGCAAACACTCAAAGACCAGTGTACGGAAAAACATTAGATTCAGTCTATGTGGTTCAAGAAATAGATGTTACATTAAGGCTCAATATAAGGAAAAACGTGGTAGTAAGTTGTTGCAGGTGGGATGCACTGACATAGTAGATGATGAGCTTCTTGCCGCTGGCGGTGTAACAGATGAGGCCAAGCTACCAGGAGAAACTAGGGAAAGGACTCTTGCAACAATGACAGGCTAGATGGAGATTCTAGGACATTATCAATACTGAAAAGGCATAGCTCTAATTCTCTCTCCTGGGTCTGCAGACTACATACTTCCTCTTAACCTCTGAACAGCTTAGCATGCCTCTGTTTTAGGTATATATCACTAGGAAAAATTTTCTCTAGTCTAGTCCTACTTTGGCACATCATTTGCTTGTGACTTGGAGAAGATCAGCATACCTCAGGGAGCCTCAGTTTATCCACAAAAGGAGGGGACTGGAGTGGATAAATTAAACTTATTGATGTTTAGCTGCTACGTTGTCTCTGACTCTTTTCGACCTCATGGACTGTAGCCCACCAGGCTCCTCTGTCCATGGGATTTCCCAGGCAAGAATACTGGAGTGGGTAGTCATTTCCTCCTCCAGAGGATCTTCCTCAACGATGGACTGAAGCCACATCATGCTTGACAGACGGATTCTTTACCACTGAGCCACTGGGGAAGCCTGAATAAATTAAATACCCCAAGATTATATTGTGAGTGCTTATCTGCAGCCTGATGCTATACTAAGGGCTTAAGAGCCTTGGTTTAATGTGATTTTCATAATAATGGAAAGCTTTACTATGAAAGATACACACTACTATTCTTCTCTTTTTACAGATAAAGAAACAAAGATTCAAAAAGGCTGAATAATGTGTCCCAAGTCAGAAATTCTGGAACTTGGAACCTGAACTATTAATCAGGGCTCCAACTTGTCAAACTAGAACTTATCTATTATTTGTCATCTCCTTGGGGTCTTTTAGCTCTGACAGTCTGGGATTCCACACCTTGCCCCATTGGGCCACATAATCAGGATTCAAGACTTCATAACCAACCCAGGTCAGCACAAAGGCAGCGCAACCTGTCCTTCTGGCCCCTCTGAACTAAGTATCTCCAAACACCCAGATAGCAAACCACATTCCCAGAAGTTTGTGTTTCTCAAATCTTCCCCACTCTACCCCATCCCTTCAAGCTTCCTGGAGTATAAGAGGCAATATAAAGAGTATTTGCTCTGAGTCAGACACTTGCAACTGTGGGATCAGAACAAACGTGGGAGAAAAAGTTGTATCTGGGTGTAAGGGTATCATTAGCATTCCCATTTTCAGATAGAAAGACTAAAGGTCAGTGAGATTATATAATGTGTTCCAGGTCACTCATAGCTAGTAAGAGACAAAGTCAAGACATTAAACTAAGTATAACTCACTGCAACAAGCACAAGGCTATTCTCTCTCCATTTATCTGTGTGAGTGTATAGGAGTGAGTGTTTTTCCTCCATTTAAATATTGTCCAGGAGCTGATTGTGGCTCAGATGACAAATTCCTTTTTGCCAAATTCAGACTTAAATTGAAGAAAGTCAGGAAAACAACTAGACCACTCAGGTATGACCTAAATCAAATCCCTTACAATTATACAGTGGAAGTGACAAATAGACTCAAGGGATTAGATCTGATAGACAGAGTGCCTGAAGAACTATGGATGGAGGTAAGTGACATAGTACAGGAAGTGGTGATCAAAACCATCTCCAAGAAAAAGAAGTGCAAAAAGGCAAAATGGTTGTCCAAGGAGGTTTTACAAATAGCTGAGAAAAGAAGAGAAATGAAAGGCAAAGGAGAAAAATATATGCAGAGTTCCAAAGAACAGCAAGAAGAGAAAAGAAAGCCTTTCTATCTGACCAATACAAAGAAACAGAGGAAAACAATAGAATGGGAAAGACTATAGAGGTCTCTTCAAGATTATTAGAGATACCAAGGGAACATTTCATGCAAAGATGGGCATAATAAAGGACAGAAATGGTATGAACCTAAAGGAAGCAGAAGACATTAAGAAGAGATGGCAAGAATACACAGAAGAACTGTACAAAAAAGACCTTAATGACCCAGATAACCACAATGGTGTGATCACTCACCTAGAGCCAGACATCTTGAAGTGCAAAATCAAGTGGGCCATAGGAAGCATCACTATAAAACAAAACTAGTGGAGGTGATGAAATTCCCACTGAACTATTTCAAATCCTAAAAGATGATGGGGCTGTGAAAGCACTGCTCTCAATATGTCAGCAAATTTGGAAAACTCAGCAGTGGCCAAAGGATGTGAAAAGGTCAGTTTTCATTCCAATCCCAAAGAAAGGCAATGCCAAAGAATGTTCAAACTATTGCACAATTGCACTCATCTCACACGCTACCAAAGTAATGCTCAAAAATCTCCAAGCTAGTCTTCAAGAGTATGTGAACCAAGAATTTCCAGATGTTCAAGCTGGTTTTACAAAAAGAAGAGGAACCAGAGATCAAATTGCCAAAATCTGCTGGATCATAGAAAAAGCAAGAGAATGCCATAAAAACATCTACTTTTCCTTCATTGACTACACAAAAGTCTTTTTGACTGTGTGGATCACAACATACTGTGGAAAATTCTTAAAGAGATGAGAATACCAGAACACCTTACCTGCCTCCTGAGAAACCTGTATGCAGGTCAAGAAGCAACAGTCAGAACTGGACATGTAACAATTGTTTCCAAATTGGGAAAGGAGTACATCAAGTCTGCATACTGTCACTCTGCTTATTTAACTTATATGCAAAGTACATCATACAAAATGCCAGGCTGAAGCACAAGCAGGAATCAAGATTGCTGGAAGAAATATCAGATATGCATATGATATGACCCTTATGACAGAAAGTGAAGAGGAACTAAGGAGCCTCTTGATGAAGGTGAAAGAGGAGAGTAAAAAAGCTGGCTTAAAACTCAGCATTCAAAAAACCAAGATCATGGCATCCAGTCCCATCATTGCATGGCAAATAGATGGGGAAATATTGGAAACAGTGACAGACTTTATTTTCTTGGGCTCCTAGATCACTGTGGACAGTGACAGCAGCCATGAAATTAAAAGATGCTTGGTCCTTAGAATAAAAGCTATGACCAACTTAGACAGCATGTTAAAAAGAAGAGACATTACTTTGCCAACAAAGTCCATTGAGTCAAAGCTATGGTTTTTCCAGTAGGAATACATGAATGTGAGGAGTTGGACTATAAAGAAGGCTGAGTTTGAAAAACTGATGCTTCTGAACTGTGGTATTGGAGAAGACTCTTCAGAATCCATTGTACTGCAAGGAGATCCAACAAGTCCATCCTAAAGGAAGTTAATCCTGAATATTCATTGGAAGGACTGATGCTGTAGCTGAAGTGCTAATACTTTGGCCACCTAATGTCAAGAGTTGACTCATTAGGAAAGACCCTGATGCTGGGAAAGACAGAAGGTAGGGGAAGAAGGGGATGACAGAGGATGAGATGGTTGGATGGCATCACCAACTCAATGGACATGAGTTTGAGCAAGCTCTGGGAGATGGTGAAGGACAGGGAAGCCTGGCATGCTGTAGTCCGCGGGGTTGCAAAGAGTTGGACATGACTTAGCAACTGAACAACAACAAATATTGTCCTGGAGAAGTGGAAAATAACAGTTCAATTTCACTTTATATATGTTCCTAGATAAATATAACTTCTCCCACTAATCCAGAAGTTGACAGAATTATTAGAGCTGCCATTTGTCTGCCTTCTCTCCGTATATCCTTCCGTCCCCACCCCTAATAAATGGCCAGAGAAGATTCCATGCAGAAATTATGTGAAGCTGCCTAGTCTGATCTTTGACTAACGTGACAGTTAGCTATTGCCACCATAATGCTGCCTAGCAAAACTCAGGAGCTTAAGACAATGATCATCTGCTGTCATGGATATGGAGGTCAGTTCAGGTGATTGGCTTCAAATTGCAGCATCTTAGCATTGACTGACTTAGACCAGGTTGCCAGGTGGCTTTGCTTCAAGCTGCAAGGCCCTACCCAACAGGTCTCTCATCCTCCCTTGGACCAGCTCAAAGGAATGTGTCTTTCTTATGGCACTAGCACAGGCTCAACACAGCAAGCCAAACCACACAGGTGTCTCTTAAGCCTCTATTCACATCAGGTCTGCTAACATTCTGTGGACCAAAATAAATCACATGAATAAACTCAAAGTCAAGGAACGGCAAAGCGTTCCACTCACAAAGATGGTGGGGTGTACTGGTTTGCTAAGGGCTGCCATAGTGAAATATCACAGATTGGGTAGCTTCAATAATATAAATTTGTTTCTTACAATTCTGGAAGATCAAGGCAGCTTGAGTGTCTCCTGAGGCTTCTCTCCTTGGCTTATAGCTGTCTACCTTCCCACTGTGTCCCCACTCTGCCTTGTCTCTGTATGTGCATGCTACTGGTGTCTCAGCCTCTTCTTATGAGGATATCAGTCCTGTTGACTTCAGGCCCCACCCTTATGACCTCATGGGACATTAATTACCTCTTTAAAGGCCATCTACAAATACATCACATTAGGGGTTAGGGCTTGTAAATATGAACTGGGGTCAGGGGACACTATTAAATTTATAACATAGGGTTAGTGAATTTTTGGAACATCTGTTCTCATTTTAAGCTTTTCCACAACTTGGAGTCTGGCTGATCACAGTTTTAAACTGACTCTAGCACTTAACAGTTGTGTAACCTTAGGAAGATTACTTCCCCACTTAGAAAAATATACCGTTGACAGAGGAATGGATAAAGAAGATGCAGTACATACACACAGTGAAGTATTACTCAGCTGCAAAAAGAAGGAAACAATGCCATTTGCAGCAACATAGATGGATCTAGAAATTGTCATCTTAGTGAAGTAAGTCAGAAAGAGAAAAACAAACATCAAATGATATTGCTTTCGGGTGAAATCGAAAACAAATGTTACAAATGAAACCTATTTACAAAACAGAAATAGAGTCACAGATGTAGAAAACAAACTTATGCTTATGGGGTGGGGAAGGGAGGGGAGGAGATAATTTGGGAGACTGGGATTGACATATATACACTACTACATATAAAACAGATAACTAATAAGAACCTACTGTAGAGCACAGGGAACTCTTCTCAACACTCCGTAATGACCTACTTGGGAAAAGAATTTTTAAAAGAGTAGATATATGTATATATATATAACTGATTCACTTTCCTGTACGGCAGAAACTAGCACAACATTATAAAGTAACTAGGTTCCAGTAAAAATTAATTTTTAAAAATAGAATGCTTTTAATAACCAACTCATACATTAGTGAAAATTTGAATGAAAGAATTCATTAAAAAGCAAGTGCAAAGTAGTTGCTCAATAAATACTGCTGGTACTGTGGCTCTTTACAATCAGGAAGCTTCCACTCTACTCAGGGAGGCTGTACGGGCTCTGACATCAACCACATGCCTTTCCTTCTGGGACCTAGATTCCCTCCTACAGCAAACTCTACTCTCCCAAACCTATCTTCCTTCAATCTCTTTCTACAGCATGGTGACACTTTAAAAATTCCACTTTACACTTCTCTGACAATAAGTTAGAGGCCAGAAAGAAAGGAGATGATGATAAACACTTGCTTTTCTAGACATTTTATAGATGCCTGGCTGCCTTAAAGCCATGTCATGCTGCTGGAGCATCAGCAAAACGCTTGATTTTCATCTGTTACATAAAAAGTTTGTGACCTCAGGGGAGAACAGTGCAAGCATTAAGTAGGGCCCTTTTACAGTATCTCCTAGGAGTTCTTTTTGGAGTTAGGGATATATGTTAAAAAGTTCCAATGGAAGTTTTAGAACTTTGCAGACATTTCTCAGTATCTGGTTGGCTATTTCACAAGCTAAGTGCCATTAAGACCTCGGTGAAATATTTTCTTCTTGTGGCCTCTCAATGCCCTCTCAAAAGGGACAATTACATGTCTAACTTCCTCAGGATTAATTCTTTCAAAAATTATTCTTACTAGTGTTTCAAGTGGTTGAAACATCTAAATTCTCAGATCCCACCCAAAATGTCTGTAGCAAGCAATGGAACCAAATAGCACAGAGGAGAACACCAATGGCATTTTTTTCTCTGTTCTGCAGTCTCTGTTCTGCCTATAACTGCTTATTTAATGATCACAATATCCCTAAACAGTAATTAATCAGGAACCATCCAGGGAATCAGGGTCAATTTAACCACAGTCTTCCCTTACTGGCAGCCAACTTCCAAACCTGGTTTTAGGATTGCTGATCTCAGGAAGGAGGTATAAAGAAGACAGAAATAAAACTAGGTTATCTATGGGAAGCCTTCAGAATTTTTCAAAGACACTTAGACTAGGGAAAAGTCAAGATGCTAACTCTCCTCCCCCCTGTGCCCTGACGGAGCCTTCCACACTAACTCTTTTTAATCCCTGAAAAAACACAAGATAAGCTAGAGACTTTCTGAGCAAGGGAAATAACTGATGGGGTGGTATTCCTCACTCACTCAAGTATGCAGACTCAAGTTGAGGAGCCTGGACCATTAGGCCTAATATACGTGTTGTAGAGTTTGTGAAACTCAGTGCACAAAAATATGACCCTTGTCCCAAGGACAGAGCAGAAAATATGATGGGGCAATTGACTTAGTGCCTTTTAAAGGTGAATGCATTGGTATAGGTGTGCATTCCCGGATTTCACCAGCACAAAGGATGTGTGTTTAGCATGGGCCCAACAAGACCAGGAGCTGACTGTGGCTCAGACCATGAACTCCTTCTTGCCAAATTCAGACTTAAATTGAAGAAAGTAGGGAAAACCACTAGACCATTCGGGTATGACCTAAATCAAATCCCTTATGATTATACAGTGGAAGTGAGAAATAGATTTAAGGGCCTAGATCTGATAGATAGACTGCCTGACGAACTATGGACTGAAGTTCGTGACATTGTACAGGAGACAGGGATCAAGACCATTCCCATAGAAAAGAAATGCAAAAAAGCAAAATGGCTGCCGGCTGTGAAAAGAAGAGAAGTGAAAAGCAAAGGAGAAAAGGAAAGATACAGACATCTGAATGCAGAGTTCCAAAGAATAGCAAGAAGAGATAAGAAAGCCTTCTTCAGCCATCAATGCAAAGAATAGAGGAAAACAACAGAATAGGAAAGACTAGGGATCTCTTCAAGAAAATCAGAGATACCAAAGGAACATTTCATGCAAAGATGGGCTCGATAAAGGACAGAAATGGTATGGACCTAACAGAAGCAGAAGATATTAAGAAGAGATGGCAAGAATACACAGAAGAACTGTACAAAAAAGATCTTCATGACCCAGATAATCACGACGGTGTGATCACTGACCAAGAGCCAGACATCCTGGAATGTGAAGTCAAGTGGGCTTTAGAAAGCATCACTACACATCACAAACAAAGCTAGTGGAGGTGATGGAGTTCCAGTTGAGCTGTTCCAAATCCTGAAAGATGATGCTGTGAAAGTGCTGCACTCAATATGCCAGCAAATTTGGAAAACTCAGCAGTGGCCACAGGACTGGAAAAGGTCAGTTTTCATTCCAATCCCAAAGAAAGGCAATGCCAAAGAATGCTCAAACTACTGCACAATTGCACTCATCTCACACTCTGGTAAAGTAATGCTCAAAATTCTCCAAGCCAGACTTCAGCAATATGTGAACCGTGAACTTTCTGATGTTCAAGCTAGTTTTAGAAAAGGCAGAGGAACCAGAGATCAAATTGCCAACATTTGCTGGATCATGGGAAAAGCAAGAGAGTTCCAGAAAAACATCTATTT
>NW_011494615.1:6520715-6521223 GCF_000754665.1 Bison bison bison
TATAAATCACTGCAGATGGTGACTGCAGCCATGAAATTAAAAGACGCTTACTCCTTGGAAGGAAAGTTATGACCAACCTAGATAGCATATTGAAAAGCATAGACATTCCTTTGCCAACAAGGCTATGGTTTTTCCTGTGGTTACTTATGGATGTGAGAGTTGGACTGTGAAGAAGGAGGAGCACCAAAGAATTGATGCTTTTGAACTGTGGTGTTGGAGAAGACTCTTGAGAGTCCCTTGGACTGCAAGGAGATCCAACCAGTCCATTCTGAAGGAGATCGGCCCTGGGATTTTTTTGGAAGGAATGATGCTAAAGCTGAAACTCCAGTACTTTGGCCACTCATGTGAAGAGTTGACTCATTGGAAAAGACTCTGATGCTAGGAGGGATTGGGGGCAAGAGGAGAAGGGGACAACAGAGGATGAGATGGCTGGATGGCATCACTGACTCGATGGATGTGAGTCTGAGTGAACTCTGGGAGTTGGTGATAGACAGGGAGACCTGGCGTG
>NW_011494615.1:6521348-6536029 GCF_000754665.1 Bison bison bison
CGTCAAGGCTGTATATTGTCACCCTGCTTATTTAACTTATATGCAGAATACATCACGAGAAACGCTGGGCTGGATAAAGCACAAGATTGCAGGAGAAATATCAATAACCTCAGATATGCAGATGACACCACCCTTATGGCAGAAAGTGAAGAACTAAAGAGCCTCTTAATGAAAGTGAAAGTGGAGAGTGAAAAAGTTGGCTTAAAGCTCAACATTCAGAAAACAAAGATAATAGCATCCGGTCCCACCACTTCATGGGAAATGGATGGGGAAACAGTGGAAACAGTGTCAGACTTTATTATAAATCACTGCAGATGGTGACTGCAGCCATGAAATTAAAAGACGCTTACTCCTTGAAAGGAAAGTTATGACCAATGTAGACAGCATATTAAAAAGCAGAGACATCACTTTGCCAACCAAGGTCTGTCTCGTCAAGGCTATGGCTTTTCCAGTAGTCATGCATGGATGTGAGAGTTGGTCTCTAAAGAAAGCTGAGTGCCAAAGAATTGATGCTTTTGAACTATAGTGTCGGAGAAGACTCTAGAGAGTCCCTTGGACAGGAAGGCGATCCAACCAGTCCATCTTAAAGGAGATCAGTCCTGGGTGTTCATTGGAAGGACTGATGTTGAAGCTGAAACTCTAATACTTTGGCTACCTGATGTGAAGAACTGACTCACTGGAAAAGACCCTGATGCTGGGAAAGATTGAAGGTGGGAGGAGAAGGGGACGACAGAGGATGAAATGGCTGGATGGCATTACTGACTCAATGGACATGAGTTTGGGTAGACTCCGGGAGTTGGTGATGGACAGGGAGGCCTGGCGTGCTGCAGTCCATGGGGTCACAAGGAGTCAGACATGATTGAGCGACTGAACTGATTGACTGACTGGCACAAAAAAAGACACACAAATCAATGGACCACAATAGAGGATCCAGAAAAAATGTATGCTTATACAGTCAATTAGTCTATGACAAAGGAGGCAAGAATATACAATGGGGGAAAGACAGCCTCTTAATTAACTGGTGCTGGAAAAACTACATATAAAATAATCAAACTGGACTACTACCTCACAGGATGCAGTCCAGGTTCAATGCACGATACTGGATGCTTGGGGCTGGTGCACTGGGATGACCCAGAGGGATGGTATGGGGAGGGAGGAGGGAGGAGGGTTCAGGATGGGGAACACGTGTATACCTGTGGCAGATTCATGTTGATATATGGCAAAACCAATACAATATTGTAAAAAAAATAAATAAATAAAATTAAAATAAATAAATAAGTAAACTCAAAATGGGTTAAATATTTAAATGTAAGGCTTGAAACTATAAACTCCCAGAAGACATCAGCCTGAGCAATATTTTTGGGATATGTCTCCTCAGGCAAGGGAAATAAAGACAAATAACATGGACTCCTTCAAATAAAGAAGCTTTTGTGCAGCAAACTATTTACAAAACAAAAAGGCAGCAGTCTGAATGAGAGAGGATATTTGCAAATGATATATCTGATAAGGAGTTAATATCCAAAACATACAAAGAACTCTTATGACTCAACATCAAAAAAACAAACAGTCTGCTTGAAAAATGGGCAGAGAACCTGAACACGTTTCCAAAGAAGACGTACAGGTGGCAAACAGACACAGGAAAAGATGCTCAACGTGACTCTGTTGCCAGATACGTGAGTCAGGTGCCTGTGGGCCTCGGCCATTAGCAAAGCCTCCTGTGTTTCCTGCTTCCATGACAAAAGGAACATGGGAACAGTGACAACTGTAGGCTCCTTTAAGTAGCAATGCAGGCTTCTTTCCCTTGAGGCAGCAGCAGATACATACATACCATGCAAAAGAAAGACAGTGGATTTGAGCATCCAGCCTATCTAGCCTCAAATGCATATTCCACCACTGAGCAACTAAAACAGAGTTTTCTAGAATGAGAACAGCAATACCCACCACAGAAATACAGCAGACAAAGTTAAGTCCACTTGCAGAACTAAAAGAACGGCATCTGGCACAGCAGGCCTTCCAACCAAGCATACTGTTAGCACTTCCCACCCTCAGCCAGGCCCGCTTCTTTCTCCCTCTTTCTAGTACACAGTTTTTGGTCACACAACATATGGATTTAGATTGCCTGCAGGGCTTTCTTTGTACAGGAGTGTCCTTGGACTCCGTGAGGGCTGGAGTAAACCTATTTATCACCTTCACCCCCTGCTCCAACACAACCCACTGGACAAAGCTCTGGCATGTTCCTGGAACCAAGGGACCTCTTCTGTTTGGAGCCAGCCTGACGCTGAAGTCTAAAAGTCTTCTCAGATCCATTATCTCATTATGTATTGACAATCACCCTCTGACATGGAAACCACCAGTCCCATTTCACAAATGAGAAAAAAACCACCAAGGGATATGAAAGGCAAGACCAAATGTATTCCATTTCCCTTAACACAATCCAAATATTCTCCCTGATATAAAAAGAAAATGACCACCCTTGATTCCTGCCTTAAAAGATAGTAGGAAAAGATGGAGGTATTTTGCCAGGAAATGAGATGGCTCTGAAATAGAAAACTATCTAACTAGTTTCCCCTGAAAATACCCCATAAAGAAAGTATTCTCAAAACACTAAGCAATAAATACCAAACTCCAAAGATAAAACACAGAGGACATAGCACACATCGTTGCTTTTGACTTGCACTAAGCTGAAAACTGGGCACGGGATTGGATTCCATTTCTGAGAAAATGCTTTACCGCAACTGCAGACACACAGATTAACAAACCAACAGGCCCCTGCCCACTGGTGCCCTCTGCCAACATGATGTGCACCCAAGATGAGCCTGCCTTGTTCTGAAGCAAAGACTGGCCACACATAGCTATCCACCCACCTTGTCTCAGCTGTCCCTCCCACAGCCTCACAGTGCGAGCCCCCTCCCCCTGGCTTCCAAAGAGCCACCACTCAGCTCCTTCAGGATGAGGCTGTCTTGCAGCTAGACTGTCAGACAAAGCCACCCCACATTTGCTGCCCACGTGTCCCCTGGGCTGGAAAGGTCACATGGATATCTCATGAGGTGTTTCCCATGTGGGCTGCCACCCTGCTTTGCCTGAGTCTCCTCACATCAAGCCCATGCATTCCCTGATCACACTGACCTCCCAAGCCTGAGCTCCCACAGTCCAGCTGTCACTGCCCCAGAGATATCTTTCCTACTAACCTCCTGGAGAACAGAAAGGCATGCTCTGTCCGGTCCATACTGCCTATCACAGTGCCTACTACATACAAGGCACTTATACGTGTGTTGCATATGTGAGTAAGTAGAGCTTTCCACACCAGAGGACACAGACCTTAAAATGCAGATGTCTGGGGACTTCCCTGGGTCCAGTGGCTAAGACTCTGTGCTTTCAATGCAGGCAGCTGGGGTTTGATCCCTGGTCAGGGAACTAGATCCCACATGCTTCAACTAAAAGTTTACATGCTGCAACTAAAAATCCCACATGCTACAACAAGACCCAGTACAGAGAACTAAATAAATATATTTTGTAATGATGTCTGTCGGAAGGGGCACAATAATGTAACTTCACTCAAGAACCCTGAATCTCTGAAGTGGGTAAGGGACTCCTAAAGGAGAAGAAAGGAATCAGAAAGGAGACTCTGGAGAACAACAAAGGCAGATTTCGCCTGGGGAGGATGGAGATTAGGATCTGTTTCGCTGGTGCTGAGAAAGGGAGAGGGTGACATTCCCTCTCAGGGGGGCATTTCTTCCAACAGTGTAAAAAAAAAAAAAAAAAGAATTCAGAACTCTGAAGTCAGATAGAATTTGATTGGCAGCCTGGCAGCTTTTCTGAAGTTGTTCATGAAGAACTCTGAAAATGTCAAAACACGGAAGCAAAGGAGCCCTTGGAAATGAGCATTTCTGATTGTGAACCAGTCACAGTGCGGCCTATTTCAAACCTGCATGAGGCCAGTGGAGAAATGAACGGAAGCCATAGCTGCATTGATTGCTTCCAGATGATGCTTCAGTGGTATGGAGGGAGGTGGTGTCTTTTCATTGACTCAACTTAGAAAATTGTTTAGAAAATTTCCCAGCAGGTATCGGCAGGGTTTTGATGCAGGGATAATTCTGGGCAGGGATGTTTTAATGAGATTCAGCGTGAACATCATAAAGTCACCATCACAGTTAGGGAGGGATGCTGGCATTGCAACACACCTGGTGGAGACCGAACCTGGCCAACGGCATGCGACGCTGGCTTCTAGACATTTGGGAGTCTCACGGCAGCTTTGGCAGTGCTAGAGCAGCGGTGTTAGAGCCCTGGCCCAGGTGCCATGGAAACGAAGCTTGAAATGAAGGTTTACCCAAGGTCTCCTTTCTGCTGTCTGAAGCCAGATCCTTCATCATGCTCTATGCATTTTTTGTTTTCTTTCAAAGTGAGAGATGATCCTCTTTGAAAACAAGATGGTGCTTTTTTCCCCCTTGCTTATAGAGCACCCACCTATGTATCAGGCTCATACCAGGTGCACTATATGATTTCATTTCATTTTCACAACAGCCTGAAGCAGTTAGGTAGTATAAAGAAGTGTATATCAGTCAGAGTTCAGGCAGCTGAAGAGAGCCACTCTAGGTATTTTAGCAGAAAGGGAGTTAATACAGAAATTCTTAATATTTGGCAAGGGAGTAAGGGTCAGTAAAAACCATTGTTGACTTTGAAATCAGAAAATGCTTGAGCCACAGGAAGCCCCTACCAATGAGGAGGAAATGGCAACCCACTCCAGTATTCTTGTCTGGGAAACTCATGGACAGAGGAGCCTGGCAGGCTTCAGTCCATAGAGTCACAAAGAGTCATACACAACCGAGCACACACACACGCACAGAGTGACTAGGAAGAGTGTGGAAAGCAAAACTAATAAAACCTGAAAAATCTTTCAAGTGTTATTAGGGGAATGTAAGTTAAAACCACAAATCCACTCACCCAGCAACATGGAGGGTTAGCCAGGATGCAGAGCCTTACCAGCCCTCAGACACTGCTGGTGAACAAGGAACTTGGTACAATCACTTTAAAAAATAATGTGGTGTTACCTCTTAAAGTTCAGCATGTTCACAGTCTATGGGAAAGGAATTCCACTCATAAAAATATTTGCTAAAGAAATTCTTGCATTTGTGCTCTATAATACAAAAAACATATTGAAATATTTACAGTCGCATCACCCTAAGCAGACTAAAACCTAAAGCAAACCTGATGCCCATTAACAGGATGAATAAATAAACTGGATTATATTCGTACAATGGAATGTTATACAGCAATGGAAATGAATTACCATTAGATTTAGCACGGTGTACAAACGTCAAAGATTTGATGCTGAAAGAAAAAAATCACTGAAAAAAAATCACTGAAGCAGTATGATTCCATTCATATGAAAGACAAAAGTAAAGAGCATACTGCTTGGATTATACACATATGTCATAAAATCGTAAAGAAAAGCAAGGTAAATATTAATTAAAATGGAGAATAATGGGCTATTTTGGAAGGAGATAAGAACAGAATCAGACCAGGAGGCTCAGGGAGCTTCTTTGGTCTTGATAATGACCTGTTTCTAAAAGTGGAATAGTGGGTTCAAGTGTGTTTTACTATCATTCCTTACATCCATCACATACGTTATATACACTCTCTTATGTATGATATATTTCACACTCCAAGAAAGTTAATGTCAGGGTGGAGATTTCCCCTCAGTCTCCAACCTTCTGCAGTCCCATCACGCATAGTCAATGTACAGCCTGTCCATCTCATTCTGGCCTTTAAATGCAACCTTATGTACATTCTGAGATAACATAAAGTCACTGCACTCATCTCCAGAGTTCCTCCTGACCACCTCTCTCTCATCAGCTCCGCCACCCAAGGTGATAAACCACAGTGGTTTACAGCCTGGATCTTGGAACTCGATTTGGATTTCAGAACCTGGGTTTGAATCCCAGTCCTGCCGCTCACTATCCATGTGATCTTGGGAATATTATATAACCTCCATGTTTCCCAGGAAAGAAGACAGTACTTATATCATGGGGTTGTTGTTACAAAGATGCAATGAGTTAGTGAATGTGAAACACTTAGAATAGTGACTAGCATCTAGTAAACACCACTTAATTGTCAATTTTTACCATTACTTTTCATTTTTCTTCTGGCTAGATTTGTCAGTCAACCCATCCTTCTTATTTGACCCCGTATCTCAATAACTACTATCTATTTGGTACCATTTTAAAAACATGGATCAGCAAACTATGTCCTGTGAGTCAAATAGGGCCAACCTTCCAGTTCTATAAATAAAGTTTTATTGGAGCACAGCCATGTCCATTCATTTATATATTATCTATGACTGCTTTTATGCCACAACAGCAGAGCTGAATAGTCTCAACAGAAGCCATAGGGCCTGCAAAGCTGTCTATCTCTTTATAGAAAATATCTGCTGATTGTACTTAAGAATATTGTTGAATTCTGCTCCCCTGGCTTTACCCCCTACCTCATAAGCTTCCTATCACAGACCATTACCAGTTTTCCACACTCCAACCTCAGGCACAGTGACTACTGAAACCAAAGTACTACTTTTAGACCAGAAGTACCAAAAAATCAAGTCCACCTTCTGTTGGCCATGTCCCATCATTGGCAGAGAACAGGGCACATGAACTATCCATGCCATTTCTGACCAAGACAAGCACTTGACAGCAGACTCTGACCCTAAGGTTTCACTATCTCGTATTAGAAACTTCCAACAGAAAATCATGTGATTGCTTTGAAATAGGACAGGTAAAAACATAATAAATATGACAGTATTCTATATTTGCAAATTATACAAAGACAATTACTAACTATCAGCATGACTTGGCCATTAAAAACATAATAAATCTTAACTATTACCTACTTTATCCTCCTAAATAAGACAAAGCCATTAAGATAATAATTATGAACCTATAGGATTCTTGCAATGGGTCTTAGGAGTAAACAAGTCAATGTGAAATAAGCATCTTGGATTTTTATATTATCTTTATTCCACTGACTTGGTCCTCATGACCTCACACACCCAAGGCAACACACCTACCTTGCAGTTCTAAATGAGAAGTCCTCCAGTAAGGATGAAGGATGAGACAAAGACAAAGATTAAAAAAAGAAACCAGAAAGGATACAAAGACAAGGAATTTCAGCAAATCACCTGTTCCCACTCAGGGAAGGAAAAAAACCACACAGGAATGTCCTCCTTTGTGTGCTATTTTGGTCACATGTGATTAATAGCCTGTCACACTGTCAGGAGAGCCCAGACTCCATCAAATTGACATACATGGCAGCTCTGTGCACCCAAACCAGGTCACATTATTGTGCAAAATGTGCCAGAGGGGTGCACTGTATATGTAGATAGAATATATATATAGAACACGTACCTGCCACTCGCATCCCTTGATCCTGAAATACTGCTGAAATTCTTCTCCTTACACACACTCTCAGTGTGCATGTGTGTGTGAGTGTGTGTTTCCCATTTCATTCAGCAGGCAGCTGTGAAAGCTATTTTACTGCCTACATAGCAACAGAAAAGGATCTGGTAAGTGTTTAATGAGGGGGAGGTGTGGTGAAAGGGATAGGGCAGCTAAACTGGGTAACTTAGAAGAGAATGAGAAAGGATAATGAATGTTGTTGCCATGGAAACTAGGTCATCATCTATAATACTTCTCTATGTATAACATTCTATATTCTGAGAAATGGGCAAATCCTATGCTTTACACTCATGAATATGATCTTTATAGAGATATTAACAGTCTAGTCAAGGTACTTCATTTGCCCATCCATTAGTGTAGCAATTCATAAGCCAGACAGAAAACATTCCCTCTAGAACAGAAGAAAACATAAATCCTTTGTGAGTCCTAAAAGGACTCACTATAATTTATTTTAGTTCTTTATTAAATTGGCTGTCACGTATCTCTTCATTTTCCATAAACATCCCCTTTTCCAAGTCTTGTTCTTTAATAAAATATGCATACAAGAACACCCAAGGAATTGATACTTTTCTGTAAAGTTTGGCCTCATAATCAAATGTGCACCATCTTTCTATATCAAAAGAGTCCTTCCAATAACCACCCCTGGAAGTTTCTGAGCTAACTGATTCCCCAAGGTGAATTTATGGTTTGGGACTCAAGGTGACTATAAAACATGTGTGACAATACTGAAATAGAAACAAAAATAAAAATCCAGGACTCAAAAACATAAATCTAAATGAAAGATCAACATGGGAGAGAGGATGGTGCAATACATATTTGCAGCCCTTCATGTCCTGGTTGTGTTAGTTGATCCAACAATTTGACAGAGCTTCCTGGTGGCCAAAGCAAAAGAGAAAACATAAAGGAAAATGAACAAAATACCACACCCTTCAAAATAAGCCAACTTTTTCTTAAAACTCAATATTGAACTTTGAGGTTCACACATGGACCACCGAAAGTTACTGCAATATTGTAAAGTAATTAGCCTCTAATTAAAATAAATAAATTTAAATTTTAAAAAAATTGCAAACGTGGTGATAGATTTCATTAGGACCTTTGGGCATGGAATCAAAGTACAGCCCTCTGAAAGTAGTCTGGAAGGGTGTGGAGAGACAGGGGGAGGCGACGGAATAATATTGAGGGTCTCAGGGCATTTAGGGCTTCCCTTGAGGCTCAGCTGGTAAAGAATCTGCCTGCAGTGTGGGAGACCTGGGTTCGATCCCTGGGTTGGGAAGATCCCCTGGAGAAGGGAAAGGCTACCCACTCCAGTATTCTGGCCTGGAGAATTCCATGGGGAATTCCATGGAGAACCCCCACGTATAGTCCATGGGGTCACAAGAATCGGACATAACTGAGCAACTTTCACTTTCAGGGCATTTAGATTTATTCTGCTTGATCGAAGAATTTAAATATTTTTAAGGAGAATTCTCACACATTCACTTACAAATATTCCTTATTTCAGCTGACTTTTAAGTAAGAATTGGAAAGCAAACATATTTTCAAATTCTCTGATCTAGAATGCAGGTCTGCTGTTATTATTGTTGATGTTGCTGTTATTTTTACTGATTGACAATCTTTTATGAAAATAGAGGAACTCAATACTCTCCAACCATCTCCCAAGTGATGATGTTATTGCAAAGGCATTATTACAATGGAACAAACTCTGAAGATGGTTCTAAAAAGTTCACAGTGCAACTGTGTCATCCAGAAAACACTGGGCCTATTTATACTATGTCAAAGGCAGAGACCAATAATCCTCATCTGATCTTCACAGACTTCTCTGCTTGCCCCCCTCTCCTTTGGAGGTGAGTCAGGACTAAACTGCTAAATTCTATCTAATGGAATGTGGGCCCCAAAAATGAGGTAGGTTAAAAACCCCAAACCCTTCAACCTGTCTTCTTCCTTTGCCATGGAAACCTTGGAGGCCATATGTTCCAGAAGGCATGGTTACACCTAGGTGTGATATGAGTGAAAAATAGACTTTAATCTTGCTAAGCCACCAAGATTTCAGGGTCTGCCTAGTGTAAGAGTACCATCAATTACCTGGATGACTGGCCAACAAACTGCCTTAACTGCACTATTTGTCATTTTTAAGTCAACTTTTATTAACTTTATTATGTGAAGTGAAGTGAAAGTCATTCAGTTGTGTCCAACTCTTTGCAATCCATGGACTGCAGTCCATGGGATTCTTCAGGCCAGAATACTGGGGTGGGTATCCTTTCCCTTCTCCAGGGGATCTTCCCAACCCTTCTCCAAGGGATCTTCCCAATCCAGGGATCGAACCCAGATCTCCTGCATTGCAAGCAGATTCTTTACCAGCTGAGCCACAAGAAAAGCCCTTTTTTTTTTTTATTATGGATGTTTTATATATATATATACATATGGCTTAAATATTCTCTATAAAAATAGACTTAAATCTTCACAAGCTTTAATGACTGCACTATCTTTGAACATAATTCTCTTTTTCTCTCTCTTGCCACCAATCCATGCTTTCTTAATATGTGCTCAGTTGCTCAGTCATCTAGTCATCTCTGACTCTTTGTACCCCATGGACTGTAGCCCACCAGGCTCCTTTGTCCATGAAATTTTCCAGGCAAGAATATTGGAGTGGGTTGTCATTTCCTTCTGCAGGGGATCTTCCTGACTCAGGGATCAAAACCGTGTGTCTTGCATCTCTTGCATCGGTGGGCAGATTCTTTACCACTGAGACACCTGGGAAACCCCTTCTTAACATAGATAAAAATATAATTGGAAAGAAAGAGATGGATTCGAGATATGGATAAAGAGATAGAGGAACAGACAGATACAGTGCTTCAATACGCTTCCATATGTTTTGAGGGTTCATGATTTTATCATTTACTTCAACCAGTGATCACGTAAAGGCCACCTCCATTGCGTATGAATACTGTTATTGAAGATTGAGAAAGTTGACTGAGATTAGCAGTTAGAAAGGGTTAGGAAAGTGTTTTAATTCAAATTATTCTGTTCCACAGCCTATATCTGAATTGTCATTCTCTCTACTGCCTTGAGTTAATTACCTTACATTTACTCAATTTTCCCAAAAACCAATTGTTGCTTAACTAATAAGATTAGTGATAACTTGTTGCTGTTTCTTTTCTGTTTCCTGACAACTGGTGGTCCCTTTTCTGTAGACTGCCTGTTTTCTTTAAGGATATTTATCTATTTCTTGATTTGTAAAAGCTTTTTTAGAATTTTATTTTGTATACAATTTTAAAAGGTTATTTTCCATTTACAGTTATGATAAAATGCTGGCTAGATTCCCCATGATGTTGAGTACATCACTGAGCTTATGTTATAGCCAGTAGTTTGACAACAACTCCCCTCCCCCAACTAGTTACCACTAGTTAATCTTCTATGTCTGTGAGACTGTTAAGAGCTTTCTATACATTGAAGATATTAACCATCTCCCTGTCATACTTGTTCAAAAACTCTTAGCCAGTTTTCTTTTTTCTTTTACTTTAATTTAAATTGCTTTATTTTATTTCTTTTCCAATTTTCTGACTTCCATCATGGTTGTAAAGTTCTTGTTTACTTTAAACTAACATAAATATATGCTTATGTTTTCCATGAATCTAACAGTTTTTTTTTTTTTTTTTTCACCTTCATGCCCTTTATCCACTTAGGAGATATGCTTATAAAAGGCTTTGGAGCCTCTTTAATTTTGTCTCCTTGAGTGTGCTTATTTTCAACAAGTACTTTTCCGGAAACTATTAACAAACATCTATGCTCTATCCTGTTGATTTGAAGTACTTTCTGTATACATTGCATTGACTGTAGTCCAACAAGGAGGCAAAGCATGTTGTCTTGTAATGACATTACAAGCTCTACTGCTTCTGCCTTTAAAGTGCGTGTTTTGGTCATGAAAACAGAGAAGCAAGATCAATACTCTCCAACCTACCCCCAAGTCATAGTGTTACTGGAAAGAGATTATTACAATGGAGGAAACTCTGAAGATGGTTCTAAAAAGTTCACAGTGCTTTTTTGCATTTTAAGTGTGACAGGCATGTTTTGGTCAGAGATCTTTTTCCTACATACAGGAGTTACTTTTCTAATCCTATTTCACTGCAACTTAATTTTTTACTGATTTGGAATTACTTTCATTAATTACGTATTTTTGGCTGCATCAGGTCCCAGTTGCAGCATGTGAGATCTTTCATTGCAGTGCACAGGCTTCTCTCTAGATGCAGTGTGCAGTCTTAGTATTTTTGGAAGATGGGCTTAGTTGCTCCATGGCATGTAGGATTTTACTCCCCCAACCAAGGATCAAACCTGCATCCCCTGAATTGGAAGGTGGATTTTTAATCAATGGAACAGCAGGGAAATCCCTAATTTACTCTAATTCAGAAATAGTCATATGTTTTTCCCTTACTAACAATGATTATCATTAATATCTCTTTTTATTACTGAGCCATCATTAAATTCCTAGAATAAAGCCTACTTATTCATAACACAGAATTTCTTTAATACACTTGACTTCACAGAGCCGTCATGTGTTTAGGATTTGGTGTTTCCATTTCTAAGAGAGACTAGTCTGTGGTTCTCCATAGTTATAGCAAAAAAAAGGAGAAACTTATCTTTTTGTGCAGAAATATTTCCAGTGGTACAAACATTCTGTGTTTCAGAGAAAGTTCAAGATGGCAGAGGAGTAAAAGGAGGAGATCATCTTCCTCCCCACAAATACATCAAAAATACACCTTCATGTGGAACAAATCCTACAGAACACCTTCTGAACACTGGCAGAAGACCCCTGACTTCCAAAATGGCAAGCTAATCTCTCCAGAGGAGTGTTGGTAGCTACAGCAGGGGGTTGACCCTGAATCTCTGAGGTGGGAGACCTGAGTCCAGGATGTTGGGCTACCAGACAAGCCCTGACTCCATGGAAAATTAATTAGTGAGAGCTGTCCCAAAGGCCTCCATCTCAGCACTAAGACCAGGCCCCTCCCAAAGGCCAGCAAGCTCCAGTGCCAGATGCCTCACACGAAACCATCAGTAAAATAGGAACACAACCCTACCCATTAGCAGACAGGCTACCCAAAGTCACACCAAGCACACAGACATCCCAAAATACACCAGTGGATAAAGCACTGCCCTTCAGAGAGAATGATCCAGCTCCACCCACCAGAACACAGGCACTAATTCCCCCAACAGGAAATCATCACAAGGCTGATGATTTCTATCCTGTTCTATCCTACCCACTGGAGCACATTCCACCAATAAGGGAACTAGGACCTGAGAAAGGAGGCCCCAAACACAGTAAATCAAACAAAATGAAAAGACAGAGAAACATGCCACACACGAAGGAACACAGTAAAAACCCACTAGACAAAATGAATGAAGAGGAAATAGGCAATCGACCTGAAAAAGAATTCAGAGTGCTGATAATAAAGATGATCCAAAATCTTGGAAATAAAATGAAGGTGCAGATAAATTGGATGGAGGCATTGATCAAGAAGATACAAGAAATGTTTAACAGGGACCTAGAAGAAATGAAGAACAGATAATCAGCAATGAACAACACAGTAACTGAGATGAAAAAATATGCCAGAGGAAACCAAATGCAGAATAACTGAAACAGAAGAACAGATAAGAGAGATAGAAGACAGAATGGTGTAAATAACTGAAGCAGAGCAAAGAAAAAAGAATGAAAAGGAATGAGGACAGCCTCACAGACCTCTGGGACAACATTAACCACACCAACGTTCAAATTATATGGGCCCCCGAAGAAGAAGAGAAAAAGAAAGAGTATGAGAAAATATTTGAGGAGATGATAGTTGATGGGAAAAGAAACAGTACTGAAGTCCAGGAAGCCCAGAGAGTCCCATACAGGATACACCCAAAGAGAAACATGCCAAGACACATATTAATCAAACTAATGAAAATTAAACGGGAAGAAAACTATTGAAAGCAGCAAGGGAAAAGCAACAAACAACATATAAGGTGATTCCCCTAAGGTTAACAGCTGATATTCGAACAGAAACTCTGCAGGCTAGTAGGGAGTGGCAGAATATACTTAAAGTGATGAAAGGGAAAAAAACTGCAACAAAGATTACTCTACCCACAAGGATATCACTCAGGTTTAATGGAGAAATCAAAAACTTTACAGATAAGCAAAAATTAAGAGAATTTAGGGCCACCAAACCAGCTTTACAACAAATGATAAAGACATTTTCTCTAGGCAGGAAACACAAGAGAAAGGGCCTACAAAAACAAAGTCAATAAAGTAAATGGCAATCAAAACACATATCAATAATCACTTTCAAAATAAATGGACTAAAAGTTCCAACAAAAAGACACAGATTGGTTCAATGGATATAAAAACAAGATCCCTATGTACGCTGTCTCAAAAGACTCACTTCAGATGTAGGGACACATACAGATTGAAAGTGAAAGGATAGAAAAAAGTATCCTACGCAAATGAAAACCTAAAGAAATCAGGAGTAGCAATACTCATATCACATAAATCTGATTTTAAAGAATGTTACAAGAGACAAGGAAGGACACTGTAATGATCAAGGGATCAATTCAAGAAGATAAAACAATCATAGATACATATGCACCCAACACAGGAGCACCTGAATACATAAGGCAAGTTCTGACAACTATAAAAGGGAAATCAACAGTAACCAATAATAGTGGATGACTTTAATACCACATTCATTAGTTCAGTTCAGTTCAGTTGCTCAGTCGTGTTCAACTCTTAGCGACCCCCTGGACTGAAGCACTCCAGGCCTCCTGTCCGTCACCAACTCCCAGAGTTTACTCAAACTCATGTCTATTGAGTTGGTGATGCCATCCAACCATCTCATCCTCTGTTGACCTCTTCTGCCTTCAATCTTTCCCAGCATCAGGGTCTTTTCCAGTAAGTCAGTTCTTTGCATCAGGTGGCCAAAAGATTGGAGTTTCAGCTTCAGCATCAGTCCTTCCAATGAATATTCAGGACTGATTTCTTTTAGGATGGACTGGTTGGATCTCCTTGCAGTCCAAGGGACTCTCAAGAGTCTTCTCCAACACCACAGTTCAAAAGAATCAATTCTTCAGTACTCAGCTTCCTTTATAGTCCAACTCTCACATCCATACATGACTATTTGGAAAAACCATAGCTTTGACTAGATGAACTTTTGTTGGCAAAGTAATGTCTCTGCTTTTTATTACCTGTCTCGGTTGGTATAACTTTTC
>NW_011494615.1:6536129-6545932 GCF_000754665.1 Bison bison bison
CTCTTTAGTTCTTCTACGCTTTCTGCCATAAGGGTGGTGTCATCAACATATCTGAGGTTATTGATATTTCTCCCTGCAATCTTGATTCCAGCTTCTGTTTCTTCCAGCCCAGCATTTCTCATGGTGTACTCTGCATATAAGTTAAATAAGCAGGGTGAAAATATACAGCCTTTACTTATTTGGAACCAGTCTGTTGTTCTATGTCCAGTTCTAACTGTTGCTTCCTGACCTGCATATGGATTTCTCAGGAGGCAGGTAAGGTGGTCTGGTATTCCCATCTCTTTCAGAATTTTCCACAGTTTGTTCTGATCCACACAGTCAAAGGCTTTAGCATGGTCAATAAAGCAGAAATACATGGTTTTCTGGAATTCTCTTGCTTTTTTGATGATTCAACGGATGTTGGCAATTTGATCTCTGGTTCCTCTGCCTTTTCTGAATCCAGCTTGAACATCTGGAAGTTCACGGTTCATATAATGCTCAAGACTGACTTGGAGAATTTTGAGCATTACTTTGCTAGTGAGTGAGATGAGTGCAATTGTGCGGTAGTTTGAGCATTCTTTGGCATTGCCTTTCTTTGGGATTGGAATGAAAACTGACCTTTTCCAGTCCTGTAGCCACTGCTGAGTTTTCCAAATTTGCTAGTATATTGAGTGCAGCACTTTCAAGCATCATCTTTTAGGATTTGAAATATCTCAACTGGAATTCCATCACCTCCACTAGCTTTCTTTGTAGTGATGCTTCCTAAGACCCACTTGACTTCACATTCCAGGATGTCTGGCTCTGGGTGAATGATCATACCATCATGATTATCTGAGTCATGAAGATTTTTTCTTCTGTGTATTCTTGCCACCTCTTCTTAATATCTTCTGCTTCTGTTAGGTCCATACCATTTCTGACCTTTATTGTGCCCATCTTTGCATGAAAAGTTCCCTTGGTATCTCTAATTTTCTTGAAGAGATCTCTACTCTTTCCCATCTTATTGCTTCCTCTATTTCTTTGCACTGGTCACTGAGGAGGGCTTTCTTATCTCTCCTTGCTATTCTTTGGAACTCTGCATTCAAATGGGTATATCTTTCCTTTTCTCCTTTGCCTTTCACTTCTCTTCTTTTATAGCTGTTTGTAAGGCCTCCTCAGACAACCATTTTGCCTTTTTGCATTTCTTTTTCATAGGGATGGTCTTGATCACTGCCTCCTGTACAATGTCCATAATTCTTCAGGCACTCTGTCTATCAGATCTAATCCCTTGAATCTATTTCTCACCTCCACCATATAATCATTAGGCATTTGATTTAGATCATACCTGAATGGTCTAGAGGTTTTCCCTACTTTCTTCAATTTAATTCTGAACTTTCCAATAAGGAGTTCATGATGTAAGCCACAGTCAGCTCCCAGTCTTGTTTTTGCCAACTGTATAGAGCTTCTCCATCTTTGACTGCAAAGAATATAATCAATCTGATTTCGGTGTTGACCATCTGATGATGTCCATATAGAGAGTCTTATCCTGTGTTGTTGGAAGAGGGTGCTTGCTATGACCAGTGTGTTCTCTTGGAAAAACTCTATTAGCCTTTGCCCTGCTTCATTCTGTACTCCAAGGCCAAATTTTCCTGCTACTCCAGGTGTTTCTTGACTTCCTACTTTTGCATTCCAGTCCCCTATAATGAAAAGGACATCTTTTTTTGGTGTTAGTCCTAGAATGTCTTGTAGGTCTTCATAGAACCATTCAACTTCAGCTTCTTCAGCATTACTGGTTGGGGCATAGACTTGGATTACTGTGATATTGAATGGTTTGCCTTGGAAACAAATAGATCATTCTGTCATTTTTGAGACTGCATCCAAGTACTGCATTTTGGAATATTTGTTGACTATGAGGGCTACTCCATTTCTTCTAAAGGATTCTTGCCCACAGTAATACATATAACGGTCATCAATGTTAAATACACCCATTCCAGTCCATTTTAGTTCACTGATTCCTAAAATATCGACTTTTACTCTTGCCATCTCCTGTTTGACCACCTCCAATTTGCCTTGATTCATGGACCTAACCTTCCAGGTTCCTATGCAATATTGCTCTTTATAGTATCGGACTTTACTTCCATCACCAGTCACATCTATAACTGTGTGTTGTTTTTGCTTTTGTTCTGTCTCTTCATTCTTTCTAGAGTTATTTCTCCACTGATCTCCAGTAGTATATTGGGCACCTACCAACCTGGGGAGTTCATCTTTCAGTGTCCTATCTTTTTGGCTTTTCCTACTGAGGGTAGGAACCCTTGGGGTTCTCAAGGCAAGAATATTTAAATGGTTTGCCATTCCCTTCTCCAGTGGGCCACGTTCATTCATACCAATGCATAGATCATCTGGACAGAAAATTAATAAGGAAACACAAGCTTTAAACAATATGTTGGACCTAATTGATATGTAAAGGACATTTCATCCAAAAACAGTAGATTTCCTTTTTTTTACCAAGTGAACATGGAATATTCTCCAGGACATATCACATCTTGGGTCACAAATCAAGCCTTAGTAAATTTAAAATAACCGAAATTTGCTATTATTTTCTCCCATTCTGAAGGCTGCCTTTTCACCTTGCTTATAGTTTCCTTTGATGTGCAGAAGCTTTTAAGTTTAATTAGGTCCCATTTGTTTATTTTTGCTTTTATTTACAATATTCTGGGAGATGGGTCATAGAGGATCCTGCTGTGATGTATGTCAGAGAGTGTTTTGCCTATGTTCTCCTCTAGGAGTTTTATAGTTTCTGGTCTTACGTTTAGATCTTTAATCCATTTTGAGTTTATTTTTGTGTATGGTGTTAGAAAGTATTCTAGTTTCATTCTTTTACAAGTGGTTGACCAACAACTAATCTCAAAAATATACAAGCAACTCCTACAGCTCAACTCCAGAAAAATAAATGACCCAATCAAAAAATGGGCCAAATAACTAAATAGACATTTCTCCAAAGAAGACATACAGATGGCTAACAAACACATGAAAAGATGTTCAACATCACTCATTATCAGAGAAATGCAAATCAAAACCACTATGAGGTACCATTTCACACCAGTCAGAATGGCTGCGATCCAAAAGTCTACAAATAATAAATGCTGGAGAGGGTGTGGAGAAAAGGGAACCCTCTTACAGTGTTGGTGGGAATGCAAACTAGTACAGCCACTATGGAGAACAGTGGGGAGATTCCTTTAAAAACTGGAAATAGAACTGCCTTATGATCCAGCAATCCCACTGTTGGGCATACACACTGAGGAAACCAGAAGGGAAAGAGACACAATGTTCATCGCAGCACTGTTTATAATAACCAGGACATGGAAGAAACCTAGATGTCCATCAGCAGATGAATGGATAAGAAAGCAGTGGTACATATACACAATGGAGTATTACTCAGCCATTAAAAAGAATACATTTGAATCAGTTCTAATGAGGTGGATGAAACTGGAGCCTATTATACAGAGTGAAGTAAGCCAGAAAGAAAAACACCAATACAGTATACTAATGCATACATATGGAAGTTAGAAAGATGGTAATGATAACCCTGTATGTGAGACAGCAAAAGAGACACAGATGTATAGAACAGTCTTTTGGACTCTGTGGGACAGGGCGATGGTGGGATGATTTGGGAGAATGGCATTGAAACATGTATAATATCATATATGAAACGAGTCGCCAGACCAGGTTCGATGCACGATACTGGATGCTTGGGGCTGGTGCACTGAGACGACCCAGAGGGATGGTATGGGGAGGGAGGAGGGAGGAGGGTTCAGGATGGGGAACACGTGTATACCCGTGGCAGATTCATGTTGATGTATGGCAAAACCAATATAATATTGTAAAGTAAAAAAAATAATAATAATAAAAATAAATCAATGAGAAAAATAAATAAATAAATAAAAATTATGATTAAAACCACAAAAAAAAGAAAAGTAGAAAATACTCAAATCAATAAAGTTAGAAATGAAAAAGGAGAAGTTACAACAGACAAGACAGAAATACAAAGGATCATAAGAGACTATGACAAGCAGCTAACCATGTGCCAAAATAATGGACAACCTGGAAGACATGGACAAATTCTCACAAATGTACAACCTTACAAGACTGAATCGGGGAGAAATAGAAAATATGAAGAAACAAATCACAAGCACTGAAGTTGAAACTGTGATAAAAAATCTTCCAACAAACAGAAGCCCAGGGCCAGAGGGCTTCACAGGTAAAGTCTACCAAAATGTTGAAGAAGAGCTGACACCTATTCTGCTAGAACTCTTCCAGAAAACTGCAGAGGGAGGAAAACTTTCAAACTCATTCTACAAGGCCACCATTATCTTGATACCAAAATCAGACAAAGATACCACCAAAAAAAGAAAATTGCAGGCCAGTATCATTGATGAACATGGATGCAAAAATCCTCAACAAAATTCTAGCAAACAGATCCAACAACATATTAAAAGGACCATACCCCATGATCAAGTGGGTTTTTATCCCAGTGATGTAAAGATTCTTCAATATACGCAAACCAATCAATGTGACACACCATATTAACTAATTGAAAGATAAAAACCATATTATCTTAATAGATGCAACCAGAAAATTACTAGAGCTAATCAATGAATATAGTAAAGTCACAGGATATAAAATTAATACACAGAAATCTCTTGCATTCCTATACACTTAACAATGAAAAAAATCAGAAACAGAAATTAAGGAAACAATCCCATTCACGACAACAACAAAAAGAATAAAGTACCTAGAAATAAACCTACCTAGGAGAAGGCAATGGCACCCCACTCCAGTACTCTTGCCTGGAGACTCCCATGGACAGAGGAGCCTGGTAGGCTGCAGTCCATGGGGTCGCTAAGAGTTGGACAGGACTGAGTGAGTTCACTTTCACTTTTCACTTTCATGCATTGGAGAAGGAAATGGCAACCCACTCCAGTGTTCTTGCCTGGAGAATCCCAGGGATGGGGGAGACTGGTGGGCTGCTGTCTATGGGGTCACATAGGATCGGACGCGACTGAAGCGACTTAGCAGCAGCAGCAGCAGCAAAGAGACAAAAAAACCTGTATGTAGATAACTATAAGACACCGATGAAAGAAACCAAAGATGACACAAAGAGGTGGAGAGACATACCATGTTCTTCGATCGGAAAAATCAATATTGTCAAAATGATTATACTGCTCACAGCAACCTACAGATTCAGTGCAATAATCCCTGTCAAACTACCAATGATATTTTTCACAGAACCAGAACAAAAAATTTCACAATTTGTATGAAAACACAAAAGACCCTGAATAGCCAAAGCAATCTTGAGAGAGAAAAATGGACCTGGAGGAATCAACCGTCCTGACTTCAGACTACACTACAAAGCTAAAGTCATCAAGATAGTATGTACTGGCACAGAAACAGAAATATAGACCAATGGAACAAGAGAGAAAGTCCAGAGATAAACCCGTGCACCTAAGACACCTTATCTTTGACAAAGGAGGCAAGAATATACAATGGGGGAAAAAAGGCAGCCTCTTCAATAAGTGGTGCTGGGAACACTGGACAGCTACATATAAAAGAATGAAACTAGAACACTTCCTAACACCATACACAAAAATAAACAAAATGGATTAAAGACTTAAATGTAAGGCCAGAAACTATAAAGCTCTTAGAGGAAAACATAGGCAGAATACCCTATGACATACATCACAGCCAGATCCTCTTTGACCCCTTCTCCTAGAGTAATGGAAATAGAAACAGCAACAAACAAATGAGACCTAATTAAACTTAAAAGCTTTTGCACAGCAAAGGAGACAATAAACAAGATTAAAAGACAACTCTCAAAATGGGGGAAAATAACTGCAAATAAAACAACTGACAAAGGATTAATCTCCAAAACATATAAGCAGCTCATACAGCCCAATATCAGAAAAACAAACAGCCCAATCACAAAATGGGCAGAAGCTTTAAACAGACATTTCTCCAAAGAAGATATGAAAATATGTATGCTCAACATCAGTAATTACTAAATGCAAATCAAAGCTACAATAAGGTATCACCTCACACCAGTCAGAATGGCTATCATCAAAAAAATCTACAAACGATACATGCTAGAGAGGATGTGGAGAAAAGGGAACACTCCTACACTGTTGATGGGATTGTAAACTGATACAGCCATTATGGAGAACAGTCTGGAGATTGCTCTTAAAAAATAGGGATAAATCTACCATATGACCCAGCAATCGCACTACTGGGCATATACCCTGAGAAAACCACAATTCTAAAAGACACATATACCCCAGTGTTTATTGCAGCACTATTTACAATAGCTAAGACATAGGAGTAACATAGATGTCTATCGACAGAAAAATGGATAAAGAAGATGTGGTATGTATATATAATGGAATATTACTCAGTCATAAAAAAGAACAAGTTGGAGTCAGTTGTAGCGAGGTGGATGAACCTAGAGCCTGTTATACAGAGTGAAGAAAGTCAGAAAGGCAAAAACAAATATTGCATACTGACACATATACATATATATGGAATCTAGAAAAATGATAGTGATTAACCTGTTTTCAGGGAAGGAATGGAGATGCAGACGTAGAGAACAGATCTGTGGATACATGAGGGGAAAGAGAGAGAGGCCTGAATGGAGAAACCAGCCTTGACATACACACACTAGCATGTGTAAAACAGATAGCTGGTGGGAAGCTGCTATATAACACAGGGAGCCTCGCCTGCGCGTGGTGATGACCTAGACGGGTAGAATGGGTGGAGGAGATGGAGGTTCAAGAAGAAGGGGACATATGTATAATTGTGGCTTATTCATGTTGTTTTATGGCAGAAACCAACAGAACATTGTAAAAAATAAATAAATAAAAGAACTAAAAAAAAAAAAAAAAAAAAAGAATTCTGTGTTCCAAAATTGTTTGCAGGAACTCACTCACTCCTAAATCCATACAGATCTGATATCCTTCCAGGGGTTACTTTTAGACATTTTTCATAATTTTATTCAGGTTCTTTTTAATTTTTTCCGACTTGTTCTATAATCAGTTGCTTTTTTAATAGTGCCCTATATGATTATTCTTTCATCCATGTATTTATCTCTATTGGCATGTATTGACACTGAATTTTTTTTCTATAAACATATAGTTATTTAACTACATCTCCTTAACTATTCCTAATAAAGTACATGGCTACTTCTTTTCTATTTCCCTGATCATCTTTAAGAGCACTTCACCTGTTTTTTTGGTCTTAATTCTTTTTAAAAAAGAAAAGTAAGACAAGAAATGAAAAGAACAAAAAAGTACTAATTTGTCATTTTTATTATTTTCATACATATTAATTTCTCCTCATATTTTCATTGAATTCTTCCTTGGATAGGACACGATTCAAAATACAACCATTAAAAAAAGCCTATCAATCTAATTATTGATTTCTCTTTATTCTGCTACATATTTAATATTTAAAATATTGCCTCCTACTATTTATTTGAGTTTCAAGTTTCTCCCCTTTTTATTTTGTCCAACTATGTGTGATTAACTACCTAAAGATTTGTGATTATTATATTCTTGTTTAGATCTATATCATTAGCGAATTTAGACTATTTCCTTTTTGCACATTTAATTTTTTCATATAATTTATTTCTTCTACTATCAACTCTGTTCCCTTTTGTTTAAAATTGCATGTATTTATATGTCCATCCCCTCATTTTTTAAGCTTTATTCTTCAATTTGTTTAGGAGTTTCTACTTGTAAACTTGTATGGTTAGATTTCAAGTTATTCTAGTTTTTCACATTTACATATGACATAGAGGTTTAATTCTTCTACATATCTTTATCTTCTATTATCCTGCAAGACAATTGTAAAATACAAGAAATGCCAGTTAAAATCAGAGTAGGAGTGCACACTCAAGTCTCTGTACAACTGCTCATGTACATATGTGTATATGCAATTGTACATGTGTGTATGCATATGGCATGTGTGCAGTCTGAAGCCAAAGAGACTAAAAAGTGACCACAAGAAATCACCAAAGGCCAAAAAAAAAAAAAAAAAACCACCTATCTCCTGAGACATGTTCATTAGCTTCTCAATTCTACAAACAGAGGCAGTCCAGCACAGTACCTATGCTCAGAACGGGTAAAATACAGTGAGCTCTCATTTTTCCCCTGAAGGCAGCGGCACATGGGCAGCACAGGGAGACAAGCTCAAGAAACTGAGAAAGATAGGTGAAAGCTAATTTAAATACCAGAATGAACTTAAGACTTGGTCACGGGTTACGCTTCTAGGGGCAGCAGACTTCCGCTTTATATCCTGGTACCTATAGGTCTTGGTGGTAATATATGAATGAACAATTGTGGCTTGCCTGAGTCTCTTTGAACAATCAAATTTGTAATAGTATTGTGATATGTCTATCAACTCTTTTCCACATCCAGAGCCACGATGTCACATTTAGTGGCTCATGCTGGCTACTTCTCTGGGCTGCCTGAACCCCATTGAAGCCTCCCCTCCAGGAACTTCCGTCCGCTGTTCCCAGCTGAGCCACCTCATCCATCAGAGTTGGGAACGCAGCAGGGTCTCCCACGACACGAGGTCCTGGCCAACTGCCTGCCAGACCCTAGTGACTGCGCTAGATCTGATTTTGGAAAGAGTGGCAAAGACTATGTCTTGCCAAAGAGAAGATATGAAATCTGGCCTTCTTGAAGCATGCTGCTGAAACAGGGCTGTTTTGCAAGGGACTATTCACTGGAAAAATTCTCTCTCCTTCCTACAGAGGAAGACCAGCTATCCATGAGGGCAGACAGATGAGGAGCCAGAAGACACCTGCTCCCCACTCGTTTACTAAAAAATAGATCCAAAAGAACTATATGATTTTTCTTTTCTCCAGCAAGGGATAAAAATATCCCTCTTTAAAAGGAAGAAATATTTTAAGTCAGCCCTGGAATAGTCTCACAGGATTTTGGAAACCAAGTTTAATCCACTGCCCTTGTTAGGAAGCACTTAACATTTCTTAGGCATCCTCTCTTCCACTTTTTATGGTCCGAAAGTTGCACTCACCTGCTCAATCAGCCTATAGTCATAGTATCAGGAAAACAGTGCTTGAATATATTTCAGATGTCAGTGGGCATCTTGGGAGTGAACACTGTGAGTGAAGAGCCATCCTCACACACCTGTGACCTCGGGAGGGCAGCTGCTCCCACAGAATCTACCGTGGCAGGTAGCCTGGCAGTTTAGGAGAAGCCCACACTGGCCCTGGTCCATCTCACCTGCATCACGCTACCGGCAGCCATCAGGTGTTATCATTCTGCTATGGCCTGGTTCCAAAAGCCCCTAAGTACTCTATCAAGAACTGCTTTGCATACCAGTCTCTCCTGAATTGTTTTATGGCGTATGCAGTGTAGTCAATATGAAAACTAAGAGATATGATAAAGACTGAATGAGGCACAGGTGTTCCATGCAGGTCTCATCAAAGCACAATAAAACCCACCTCTTAAAGAGTTTAGATGCATTCCTCTCTCCTGCAGCAGGTTTAAATGGCCCGCCCTACACCCATGTTCAAGAAGCAGGAAGAACTGAGAAGTCAGACATGTGTTCCCGAATGCTGCCTGGTTAATGCTGCTGCTGCTGCTGCTGCTGCTAAGTCGCTTCAGTCATGTCCGACTCTGTGCGACTCCATAGATGGCAGCCCACCAGGCTCCTCCATCCCCGGGATTCTCCAGGCAAGAACACTGGAGTGGGTTCCCATTTCCTTCTGTAGTGCATGAAAGTGAAGAGTGAAAGTGAAGTCACTCAATCATGTCTGACTCTTCACGACCCCA
>NW_011494615.1:6546032-6563677 GCF_000754665.1 Bison bison bison
AGTGAAGTCACTCAATCATGTCTGACTCTTCACGACCCCAAGGACTGTAGCCCACCAGTCTCCTCCGTCCATGGGATTTTCCAGGCAAGAGTTCTGGAGTGGGTTGCCATTTCCTTCTCCAGCCTGGTTAATAGGAAAGGGGAAAAAACACAATCCAAGGAAGTAGCCAGAGAGATATTCTCTTTTATACTCTCTCCAGTGAGGTCGCACAGAGTCAGACACGACTGAAGCGACTTAGCAGCAGCAGCCAGTGAGATCAGGAGCAGCACCCACATGTGTCAAAAGTGCAGGTGGTGACACTGCCAAACATTTCACACGAAGCCTGATTTGCTTTCTGTGTCTGTGTTCTCATCCCTCTTCCGAAGTCACACACAGCCCATTCACAGCTAGACAAAGCCCACCTTGCTTCCTTGAGCCTCAGCCCCTGGACACTGCGGATACTCAGCTTCATCCCAGCTTTGAAACACCAGGATCAGTTTCCAAGATCCCCCCATGATGCCCAGACTTTGCCTGGTACAGCTGGGCCTGCACACACGATGCACAGGGCTGTTTCTCCCATCCATTCCCCCCACTGAGGCTGTTAGACTGCCAGGCTAATGAAGCCAGGGCTTGCATATTCTTACCCCTGAGGGATTTCAAGAGACACTATTGATTCGAGTCTCGAAGATTTGTAAGAAATTCTCAAATGGGTATTTAGCACAGATGCTTCAGGAGGAAAGCTCCTGTATTGTTAGAGGGCACAAATATTTCATCCTCCATGTCCCTCTAACAGAGATGCTTCTGAGATACATGCTGATGATAAGCCCATTAATCCTTGACGGAGCCCATTTCTCCACCTTGGCTAAGGGGACAAGATAGGGCAAGTCAAAGAGCAACTAGCATTCAAATAACTAGAAGGGTTAATGAAAAGTTTTACCTCCTCTCTGGTCTTGGGTAGTGAGACATTTTTTCATACAGAGACCAAGGTAGTCAGGAACTAAAATCTCTCTGTCTTTAAAGCCCATCATTCAGAATTATGGCTAGAAACGAACCCCTATGAATGAAGTCTTGTGTCACTAATATTCTTTGTTTGAAGTTGAAGTCTATGTCACTAATATTCTTTGTTTCAGGCACAAACAAGATCACTATATACATTTTGCTACTTAAAAACAGGCAAGACTCCCCTGGTGGTCCAGTGGTTAAGAATCTGCTTGCCAGTGCAGGGGATATGGGTTCACTCCCTGGTCCAGGAAGATCTCACGTGCCATTGGGCAACTAAGCACAAGCACTGCAAAACTGAAGCCCGTGCACTCTGGAGCCTGTGTTCTGCAAGGCCACTGCAATGAGAAGCCCCCACACCACAGCCAGAGAAAGCCCCCAAGCAGAGATGAAAACCCAGCTCAGCCAAAAATAAATAAACAAAAAATTTTAAAAAAGAAACACAGGCAAAGCAAAAACTTGGTAGATTCTTCTTTGTTGTTAGTATGAGCAGCAGCAGTATCAGCAATGACTGAGCTCTGAAAGTAGCAAAAACTTGGTAGATTCTTCTTTGTTGTTAGTATGATCAGCAGCAGTAGCAGCAATGACTGAGCTCTGAAAGAAACGAAAATGCAGGCAGAGCCATTTTCAGCCAAGAAACAAAGGGGCAGCAATTTCCTGACATCGTGCAACCCCAGGGCTCCAGGATGTGCCAAGGAGCAGATTGATTGCTTGCCTTTGGGAGGCATTCTTCCTGTTTGAAAAGGAGCCGTAGGATAATCATCACACAGCCCTCTGGAGCTTCAAACAGGGTCTCTCTATAGCTGAGTTGTGTTTTATTTACACAGCTTCTCAGTGAAGGTTAACAAGAAGGTATAAAATACTGCACACAGCCCTATGCACAGAAGTATTCAGGGAACCAAAGTGCTGCCGCCTATAAAGAAGAAGAGAAAGAAAATGAGAGGTAGTCACAGCAGGCTGGATTCAAACTCCAACACTGACACTCCGCTCTCACCAGCCATTTTTCAGGTCAGATTTCAGTTGAAGATGCACCTAAAAGTTCATTTGATAATACTGGGTGATCAGCGTTTCCAGGATGATCCAACCAAATGCCAGCACGCTGTCAAGCTAGAGTTACTTGTCATCTCCCCCAGGTTGTCTCGAGAAAGAAGTCAGAAAAATATAGGTTGCGTTTACTTGGAAGGAAATTTGCATCATGATAATTGAGCACACACACCAAAAAACTATTTGAGAAATTCATAAAGAGAATTTTAGATGTGAAAGGGAGAAATATGAAGCTTAGAAATGTGCTTGTCACTCAGGGTAGTATATTTAATTTACAGATGAAAGAACTGACACCCAGAAAAGAGAGATCTTATAGTGAGTGGCACAGAATTAAGCCCTTAGAAATCTGGAACATAAATCAGAAGTAAATAAAGTTGATTACAAACCCATTCACCAGAATGATTAAGACAAAAAAGAACCATTACCAAGTGAGGGTTGGAATGTGGAAAACCTGGAACTCTCATAGCACATGCTGTGAGTGGGAATGCAAAATAGTCCAAACCTTTTGGAAAACTATTTCATGATATTTACTAAAGCTGTACACCTGCCTATTCTATGAGCCAGCAATTCCACTCTGATTAAAATATGCTAAAAAAAAATGTACAACTGTTCACTAAAAGATACGTATTAGAATGCTCATAACAACCTCCTTCACTAAATAGCCCCAAACTGGAAACACCTAATCCTATTAAACAGAGGTTAAGAAATCATAATAGAGTTATACAGTGCAATACTATGCAGAAATAATAAACAACTACATACAGTAACATGGATGAAACTCACTTTTTATTGAGTAAAAAGTTTGAAATTGAAAGATAATATACAGTATAATTCCATTTACAGAAAGTTCACAATCAGATGTAATTAATCTATGGTTCAGTTCAGCTCAGTTAATCAGTCGTGTCTGACTCTGCGACCCCATGGTCTGCAGCACGTCAGGCTTCCCTGTCTGTCTATGATGTTAGAGGTTAAAATAGGGGATAGTTTTAGAGAGGGTGGATAGGAGACAAAGATCACAAGAGAGGCTTTTGAGAAGTTGGAATTTCTTCAACTGAGCATTTATTGCATGGGTGTACTAAGTGTGTGCAAATTTGTCACATAATACACCTAAAATTTAAAAACTTTTCTGTATATATATATATATATATATATATATATGTAACACTTCAATAAGATGTTGATATTAAAAATTGGTTATAGAGATAGTGATAAATATAGAAGGAACAGATGCACAATAAGAATTCAATAATTGAAAAGAAAAATTTCCAGACATAAAGGATTAAATTTACAGATAAACTGGGCATTGACCTTCCCTTCCCTCAAATAAATAAATAAATAACACTGAACACCATAATCACATCCTACCACAATCCCTGAAATTCAAAGTTAAACAGCTACATTAGGGAATTCAACTTCTGCTTGTGGTGGAGTATGTAATTCAGAATAACCCTTCCACAGATGACAACTAATGGAAAAGCGGGACAAAATATTTTTTAAAAGTGTGCTGAACAGCAATGAAAGGTGAATAGGGTAGAAAAGAAAGTCATGCCACAAGATCTGGGAAAAGCCAAAGATACACGGAGGTAAGCCCTCCATGAGAAGCCACTTGTGTTGTGAAAATTTTGCAAATCTCAAGACGATACTGTAGAGTGCTGGCAATGTTCCATCTTACCCTGGGTGAGGGATACATAAGTACTTGTTCTGTGTGTTGTGGATTTCTCTATTTGTGAGTTGCAGTTCAAAACACAATGCTTAGAAAGGAAATATCAAACCAGCATCCCAGTAGATAAAAAAAAACAAGTTGAATTCAGATTTATACAAAGCAATACTATCAAAGCCTGAAAACAGTAGACAGACAGTTCAAGTGTTCTGAAAGGAAAGTACTCCACAAGAATTCCTTCAAATAGAAAGCACAGAAGCAACAAATACACATTCTTGAGTAGGCAATAACTTAGAATATCAAGCACCTGTGTGCCTTTCTTATGAAAACTACTAGAGGATGAGATTCTGCTGGCAAGGAAATCTATCAAAATATACACAACGGGAAAGAAGAAACCATACAATAAGAACTGGTACTTGGTATTAAACTCATTTAAATAAAAAATTTAGTGTAAACAACTGTGAGAATTTGAGATCACTGGTTCCTTTAATTTCACTGCCAGTTTATCTCTGCAAATTAAAGGAGGATTATGTTTAATATTTTCAGTCAAAATACTATGTGCTTTATGAATCCAATCTCTGTCTCTATCTCTTATTAACCTCCCTCTCTATCTATATGTATTTCAATACAGGGATATCTGAAATTCAGTTTACCTAACATTGAAAACAGTAGTTTCTGGGCAGTGGGATTTTAGGTAATCTGATCTTCTTTGCAAGCCCCATTTTACTGCATTCTTATTTAAAAATTAACATATACATTTATGAACAATAATAGTTATTATTCTTTCAAAAATAAAAATAAACTGGGAACAATATAAACAAAAGTCTACACACAAAAGTCAGGTAAGGATTTTTCCCTTAGCAACACTGAAGGAGATATTTAAACACAGTCAGCATTCAATGAACACATAATTTAACAATCAACAAAATAACTGACAGCATGTAAATTATTCATATTTTAATTTTTCAACTGTTTACTCTTTTCAAATATTTACTTCTCTCTTTAAAGCAAACACATTCATTCAGGAGTCTAATCTAAGAAAAGAAGAAAATTTTGTACCAAACTGGGTATAAATTACATATTGAATATTTAGGTTCAATAGAAGAAACTTCAGATAGAAAAAAGTCAAAGCTATCTTAATATTACACTGCTATGTACTTTATTGAGCTTCCCTGGCAGCTCAGTGGTGAAGAATTCACCTGCCAATACAGGAGATGCAGCTTCGATCCCTGCCTAGGTTGGGAAGATCCCCTGGAGAAGGAAATGGTAACCCACTCCAGTATTCCTGCCTGGGAAATTCCATGGACAGAGAAGCCTGGTGGGCTATAGTCCATGGGGTTGGAAAAGAGTCAGACATGAATTAGCAACTGAACAACACCAATGTACTTTATTAAATTCAACTTCTATAAAATCACTGGTTCTTAACCCTAAAATTATTTCTCCTTGCTGCCCCCCACTCCTGGTTCCACTCCTAGAACATGCAATCTTCTGAAACAAACCAAAAGGCTCTATCATTTGTGATTCTCTTTTCTCCATTGCACCTGATTTTCAGCCAGGGGTTGCTATTGTAATACATGTGTGTGTTAGTCACTGAGTCATTTCCAACTCTGCAACCCTGTGGACTGTAGCCCACCAGACTCCTCTGTGCATGGGATTCTCCAGACAAGAAAACTGGTGTGGGTAGCTATTCCCTTCTCCAGGGAAACTTCCCAACCCAGCAATGGAAGCTGGGTCTCCTGCATGGCAGGCTGATTCTTTACCACCTAATCTACCAGGGAAGCCCTGCTACTGTAATGCCACGCCTGAAATACCAAACACCCTCCAAACCACATTCTCATCATTTCCAAAATCAAGTTGAAATGATCGAGCAATCAGACCAGCTACTTACCTAGTCTTTTTGCTTCTATTCTCACCCACTCATTCATTCTCCACCTCATTCATGGAACCAAGTATGAGAGGACACTGAGGCCACATGAATGACTGATCACATGAATGGGTTTCCTACTACCAACAGGGCTAAAGTTCCAGGTAATAACTTTCCAGGCAAGACCTGTCTCTGACAGATGCTAGGAAGGCACTAGCCCTGGGAGTGGGGCATTGTGTAGGCTGAGGAATGGGAATGCTCCCCCTAGAGGTGAGAGGTGGAATAAACCTGCCCTGTACAGAAAGGGGCAGAGAGAGTGGGACCTTTGGGGAAATGCCTAATCGCTCATGAATTCTGGCATATTCAAGGAGATAAAGGAAGAGAGCAGAGAGGAGGCTACGATGGCGGTCCACTGGCCAGACCAAGACATACACAAGATTGAGGATGTAGAACAGCCTCAAACTTTGGCATGATTCAACCTGAACACATTCAGATAATTTTTCACATTCCCTTCTTTAGGGAATGGCAAACCACTTCAGTATTCTTGCCTTGAGAACCCCATGAACAGCATGAAAAGGCAAAAAGATAGGACACTGAAAGATGAACTCCACAGGTCGGTAGGTGCCCAATATGCTACTGGAGATCAGTGGAGAAATAATTCCAGAAAGAATGAAGAGACAGAACCAAAGCAAAAACAACAACCAGTTGTGCATGTGACTGGTGATAGAAGCAAAGTTCGATGCTATAAAGAGCAATATTGCATAAGAACCTGGAATGTTAAGTCCATGAATTAAGGCAAATTGGAAGTGGTCAAAGAAGACAGCAAGAGTGAACATCGACATTTTAGGAATCAGTGAACTAAACTGGACTAGAATGGGTGAATTTAACGCAGATGGCCATTATATCTACTACTGTGGGCAAGAATCTCTTAGAAGAAATGGAGTAGCCCTCATAGTCAACAAAAGAGTCCAAAATGCAGTACTTGGATGCAATCTCAAAAAACAACAGAATGATCTGTTTGTTTCCAAGGCTGCTGCTGCTACTGCTAAGTCACTTCAGTCATGTCCAACTCTATGTGACCCCATAGACGGCAGCTCAGCAGGGTCCACCATCCCTGGGATTCTCCAGGCAAGAATACTGGAGTGGGTTGCCATTTCCTTCTCCAATGCATGAAAGTAAAAAGCTAGAGTGAAGTCGCTCAGTTGTGTCCAACTCTTAGCGACCCCATGGACTGCAGCCAACCAGTCTCCTCCCTCCATGGGATTTTCCAGGCAAGAGTATTGGAGTGGGTTGCCATTTCCTTCTCCAAGGAAAACCATTCAATATCACACTAATCCAAGTCTATTCCCCAACCAGTAATGCTGAAGAAGCTGAAGTTGAATGGTTCTATGAAGACCTACAAGATCTTCTAGAATTAACACCCAAAAAAGATGTCCTTTTCATTATGACTTCCCTGGTGGCTCAGACAGTAAAGCATCTGCTTACAATGTGGGAGACCTGGGTTCAATCATTGGGTCAGGAAGATGCTCTGGAGAAGGAAATGGACACCCACTCCAGTACTCTTGCCTGGAAAATTCCATGGATGGAGGAGCCTGGAAGGCTACAGTCCATGGGGTCACAAAGAGTCAGACATGACTGAGCGACTTAACTTTCTTTTCTTTTGTTCCATTATAGGGGACTAAATGCAAAAGTAGGAAGTCAAGAAACACCTGGAGTAGCAGGCAAATTTGGCCTTGGAGTACAGAATGAAGCAGAGCAAAAGGCAAATACAGTTTTGCCAAAAGAATGCACTGGTCATAGCAAACACCCTCTTCCAACAACACAAGAGAAGACTCTACACATGGACATCACCTGATGGTCAACACCAAAAACAGACTGTTTATATTCTTTGCAGCCAAAGAAGGAGACGCTCTATACAGTCACAAAAACATGACTGGGAGCTGACTGAGGCTCAGATCATGAACTCCTTATTGCCAAATTCAGACTTAAACTGAAGAAAGTAGGGAAAACCTCTAGACCATTCAGGTATGACCTAAATCAAATCCCTTATGATTATATAGTGGAAGTGAGAAATAGATCCAAGGGATTAGATCTGATACACAGAGTGCCTGAAGAACTATGGACGGAGGTTCGTGACTGCACAGGAGACAGGGATCAAGAACCTCCCCAAGAAAAAGAAATGCAAAAACCAAAATCACTGTCTGAGGAGGCCTTACAAATAGCTGAGAAAAGAAGAGAAGAAAAAAGCAAAGGAGAATAGGAAAGATATACCCATTTGAATTCAGAGTTCCAAAGAATAGCAAGGAGAGATAAGAAAGCCTTCCTTAGTGATCAGTGCAAAGAAATAGAGGAAACAATAAGATGGGAAAGACTAGAGATCTCTTCAAGAAAATTAGAGATACCAAGGGAACTTTTCATGCAAAGATGGGCACAATAAAGGTCAGAAATGGTATAGACCTAACAGAAGCAGAAGATCTTAAGAAGAGGTGGCAAGAATACACAGAAGAACTATACAGAAAAGATCTTCATGACTCAGATAATCACGATGGTATGATCACTCACCTAGAGCCAGACCTCCTGGAATGAGAAGTCAAGTGGGCCTTAGGAAGCATCTCTATGAACAAAGCTAGTAGAGGTGATGGAATTCCAGTTGAGCTATTTCAAATCCTAAAAGACGATGCTTGAAAGTGCTGCACTCAATATGCCTGCAGATTTGGAAAACGCAGCAGTGGCCACAGGACTGAAAAGGTCAGTTTTCATTCTAATCCCAAAGAAAGGCAATGCCAAAGAATGTTCAAACTACTGCACAATTGCACTCATCTCACACGCTAGCAAAGTAATGCTCAAAATTCTCCAAAGCAGGCTTCAACAGTATGTGAACTGTGAGCTTCCAGATGTTCAAGCTGGATTTAGAAATGGCAAAGGAACCAGAGATCAAATTGTCAACATCCACTGAATCATTGAAAAAGCAAAAGAATTCCAGAAAAACATATTTCTGCTGTATTGACCATGCTAAAGCCTTTGACTATGTGGATTACAACAGACTGTGGAAAATTCTTTTTTTTTTTTTTTTTTTTTCAGACTGTGGAAAATTCTTAAAGAAATGTGAATACCAGACCACCTGACCTGTCTCCTGAGAAACCTGTATGCAGGTCAAGAAGCAACAGTTAGAACTAGACATGGAACAACAGACTGGTTCCAAGTAAGTAAAGGAGTACGTCAAGGCTGTATATTGTCACCCTGCTTATTTAACTTATATGCAGAGTACATAATGAGAAATGCTGGGCTAGATGAAACACAAGCTGGAATCAAGATTCTCAGGAAAAATATCAATAACCTCAAATATGTAGATGACACCACCTTTATGGCAGAAAGCGAAGAATAACCAAAGAGCTTCTTGATGAAAGTGAAAGAGGAGAATGAAAAAGTTGGCTTAAAACTCTCAACATTCAGAAAACAAAGATCATGGCATCCGGTCCCATCACTTCGTGACAAATAGATGGGGAAACAGTGGAAACAGTGAGAGACTTCATTTTGGGGGGCTCCAAAATCACTGCAGATGGTGACTGCAGCCATGGAATCAAAAGACGTTTGTTCCTGAAAGAAAAGTTATGACCAACCTAGATAGCATATTAAAAAGCAGAGACATCACTTTGCCAACAAAAGTCCATCTAGTCAAAGCCATGATTTTTCCAGTAGTCATGTATGGATGTGAGAGTTGGTCTCTAAAGAAAGCTGAGTGCCAAAGAACTGATGCTTTTGGCCTGTGGTGTTGGAGAAGACTCTTGAGAGTCCCTTGGACTGCAAGGAGATCCAATCAGTCCATCCTAAAGGAAATCAGTCCTGAATATTCATTTGAAGGACTGACACTGAAGCTGAAACTCTAATACATTGACCACCTGATGGGGAGAACTGACTCATTGCAAAAGACCCTGATGCTTGAAGACTGAAGGCAGGAGGAGAAGGGGACAACAGAGGATAAGATGGTTGGATGGCATCACTGACTCAATGGACATGAGTTTGAGTAAACTCCAGGAGTTGGTGATGGGAGGCCTGGCATGCTGCAGTCCATGTGGTCACAGAGTAAGACATGACTGAGCAACTGAACTGAACTGAACTGAATCTTTCCCAAAATGTAACTGTGGTTTTCCTTATTCCGTTGCTTAAAATTTGTCAGCAGCTCTTGAATTAAGGATAAGAATCTTTGGGGGGAAAAAGTGTTTTCTCATTTTGTTGCAGACTGGTGGACACAGCTTTCTGGTCTAAACACGTTATTCATAATAATAATGAGGAGGAAGTGGGAAAAAATATGAAGGAAAAAGGTGAATGACCATTGTGACTCCTTCATATGCCACAGTGTTAAATGAAAGTCCTCATATGTATGTATGTATATGTCCCTAAAAGTTGCCCCTATTAGAACAATGATGCTTTTAACTCATAATCATACAGTACTAGTATGTATGATTATATATATTAGTAAGTAAAGTTAAAGTCACTCTGACTCTTGCAACTCCATGGACTGTAGCCTGACTGGCTCCTCTGTCCATGGGATTCTCCAAGAAAGAATATTGGAGTGTGTAGCCATTCACTTCCCCAGGAGATCTTCCCAACCCAGGGATCAGACCCAGGTCTCCCTCATTGCAGGCAGATTCTTTACTATCTGAACCACAAGGGAAGCTCATACATATATATTAGTAAAAGAAGCTTTTAATCAAAATGAGTTTAAAGTTTAGGACAGATTTAAAATTTCTCTTAAAGGAGCACAGGCCTTAATTATTTCTGAGTGAATAAGGAAATAAAACAGACAGAGTTTTAAAACGAAAATACAGACCATTTTTAAAGGCATGGTACCGCATTATTTCTAGTTATGAAAAATGATCAAAAGAATGTCAATAAAGCCTTGTAGACTTATTTTAAGTACTATATGTAATCAAAACCCTGATTTAACTGAGAAAACTAAGGTCTTCAAAATACTGATACAAAAGTGCTTACACACTCTTCTCTCTTTTTTAATTAAAGAATCTTGTTGCAATTTTGTTTCTTCTGTCAGTTCTGGCAAAGACCCATACTCTTTGGGAGCTATCCATAATGTTTCAAGCATGGTGATTGTCCATGGAAGAAAAGAAAAAGGCTTAAATGTGCCCCACCCCTTGGGAATCCCATCCAGTCAATTCACACAAAGTATCCCACATTCTAACTTAATGGAATCCAAAGCACTAAGCTGTAGATCACTATTCAGTAGTCTTTTCTTTCATTCACGTGCTAAAGATACAATGAGAAGCAGAAGAGAGTCACAGAGTCCTGAGGGACACAGAAGGGAATCACAAGAGAAACTGATTACAGCTTTAGTAAGATTTGCACAAGACGCTCTGGGATCCGAGCTGACGAAGCTCAATCCTGCCTGTGGGTATTCGGAAAGGCATCTCAAAAACATGAAGACTGGGAAAAACCCTAATGGATGCATGAGTTTCTCAAGACAGGCCACGTCAGGAAAGGCATTGACATTCCTACCCAGAAAGCTGAAGGGCAACACACTCAGCTGCCTTGACCACAGGGTGCAGGAAACACCCGGAAAACACAGGTAAGATTGCAAGCCCAGGAACATCCTCGGGTTTGCCTTTTGAAAAGTTCACTCTGGTGAGATTGAGGAGTCACGACAGCAAGGGATGAGACTGGAGGCGGAGGAGCCATTTTAGAAGGTGTCAAGACAAGCCCGAGGGGACCAGTGTGGACGGCCTGAGCTTCTTAAAGATGGAGTGTTTGAACCTGGCCTTTTCTCAAAGGTGCACTCGGGTTCAATTCTCCCTTGCTAGGACACGTTGAGGCAAATGGCAAACTTGAGCAGTGATGAAGGTCAGACCTGACCGACTCTGAATTTCAATTCTCTGATTCTGGGTGAGACCTCTTCTCCAGTGATAAGCGCTAGTGGGGGCAGGCAGGGGAGGTTGGGCAGTGTCTGCGGTGCTGGGAAACATCACAGAGGTTGCTGATCTGTTCTGGAGAGCTATAGGTCTTTTCAATCAGACACACACAATTTTTAGGTTCAGGGTGTGTCCAAGAGTGACCAAGACTCCAGCTTTTACATTTAACTGCAAGATTTGGTGAATATTATAGGAACTAGTACTTCAAGTGATTCTAAAATTTTAGTTTCTCCCAGTAATGAATCACTGACTGAGGAGTACTTTAAAAATGGCTAAATTTTCATCTGAAATACAGATGCCTGTTTTTAATTATTAATTAAATTTTGGTTATGTTGCCTCATTAATAAACCATATGTTCTAAAGGTCTCAAAATGAGAACTAATGAAACTGTTATTATTCAGTGGGAATAATAATTATTATTCATTTGTATAGGATTCGCATGGCATGAGATTATACAGAAAATGACTTCCTAATCACAAAGCCAAACTCCATGTCAATGAAGCTATAATAAAAAGCTCCCTTACTGAGTCTAAGAGTAGAATATGGCTGTTGCTGCTTCTCTCCTGGTTCAAAGATGAGTTCTGATCCAACCTCTATCATTAACTATTAATATAACACTGAGGGTGTCCCAAGTCACAAAGGAAGTTGCAATGGCTATTGTGAATATTGCTGCAATGAACAGAGGGATGAATGTATCTTTTTAAAATATGGTTTTCTCTGAATATATGCCCAAAAGCGGGACTGCAGAATCATAGAGTAACTCTATCTTTAGTTTTCTGAAGAAATTTAGATTTCTGCACCAATTTATATCCCCACCAACAGTAGAATGGCACCCATTTCTCCACAATATTTATATTTATAGACTGTTTACTATTTATAGACTTTTTGACTATGACCACTCCAACCAGAGTGAGGTGACACTTCATTGTAGTTTTAATAATTAGCAATGCTGAGCATCTTTTCATGTGCCTTTTGGCCATCTGTATGTCTTCTTTGCAGAAATTTCTGCTTAGATCTTCTGCCTATGCTTTGATTAGGTTGTCTGGGGGGTTTTTTGATATTGAATTATATGAGCTGTTTACATATTTTGGAGATTAATCCCTTGTCAGTCACATCATTTACAAATATTTTCTCTCATTTTGTAGGTTGCCTTTTTGTTTATGGTCCCCTTTGCTGTGCAAAAGCTTTTAAGTTTAATTAGGTCCCATTTGTTTGGCAGGCGGGTTCTTTACCACTAGCGCCACCCGTGAAGCCCCAGTCACTAGCACTTCCATTAGTCGACTCTGCTTGGTTATGCTGCTATGGCCAAAAACCCTCGTATCCCTGTTGTTCTAACCGACAAGAGTTCATTTCTCAATCACATTATGTGTTGGCTGCATAAAGGTAGGCTGAGGCTCTACTCCATAGCTGTAGCTTTCTTTACGTCTTTTTTATCCCAGAATCCATGCTGATAGAGAAGATCCTACCTTGAGCATTTTTTCTCCTAGCAGAAGGGAAAGGACAGTAGCAGAACCATATACAAGTTTCACTGTTAAACCCTCTACTTAGACGCAGCACGTTAACACCCAACTCATATGCAGTGAGCCATCTGGCTAAGCTTGACAGTAATGGGGAGATACACTTCTGTTGGGAAGCAAGTCATATAGAACAAGAAAAGAGATGTGTTGATCATCTTAGAAGCAGGGCAGCAAACTGAGAACACCTCAGTCTACCACAGTACTCCACAAATACTTGTTGAATAAATACATGATTGGTTACTTTTTATTTTCCTTTTTTCTGCATCAATGCTTATTGAATTGTTTCTTCTTTATTCCCAAAGTTCCAGAATATCACTAGATTCTATCTGGGAATGGATTCATTCATCTAGTCTGGCCCTTAGTGAATCTCTTCTTATCTCTTGACTTAGGACTTTTGGTGGGATTCTATTTGTTTTCAATCTTAGGGTTATGTACTTCTATCCTTCTTTCTCCTTGGTAATTTTTTCTACTTACTTATTTCTTCAGCTGCACCGGGTCTTAGTTGCATCATGCCTGACCAGGTATTGAACCCAGGCCCTCTGCACTGGGAAGAGGAGTTTTAGCCACTGGATCACCAGGAAAGTCCCTTTTCCTCCTAATTTTTGTTTTTACAACCTGCTTTGTCTGCCAAAGAACTGATGCTTTCAAACTGTGGTGCTGGAGAAGACTCTTGAGAGACCCTTGGACTGCAAGGAGATCAAACCAGTTAATCTTAAAGGAAATCATTCCTGAATACTCACTGGAAAGACTGATGCTAAAGCTGAAGCTCCAATCCTTTGGACACCTGATGCAAAGAACTGACTCATTGGAAAAGACTGATGCTGGGCAAGATTGAAGGCAGGAGGAGAAGGGGATGAGATGGCTGGATGGCATCACTGACTCAATGGACATGAACTTGGGCAAACTCTGGGAGATGGTGAGGGACAGAGAAACCTGGCGTGCTGCAGTCCATGGGGTGGCAGGCCATGGAGTTGGACACAAACTGGCAACTCAACAACAGCAACACTGTCTTTCTCTAAGTCTTGCTGCAAGGATAGCAGATATCTTCCATCTGTTCCCTATATATCTTGCCTTTTCTTATAAAGCCTGAATGTCTTCATTTTTCTCTGAGCTCCACGAATATTTCTTTGACATTCTCCAGGCTCTTAAATCTATTTTCTGCAAGGATCACCATTGTTCATTGTTTTATATAGTAGATTTATTTAAGTTCTATTTATGATTATCTAACCTTGGGAAGATCAGAAATAAAGAATGCAAATGTGAGAGTATATAGGGTATTTTTCAATAGATTATTGCATTTTTCCCCTCAAGGAAGAATTAAAAGAAAAATCATGTGGCCATGTGTGTATTAGATATTAAGTGTGTTTTAATTTGAAATGTGCAATAAATCACTGAAACCTGCAGGAAGGCTTGTGGGGAGTGAAATACATGGCCAGTACATTATTTGGATTAGTCCAGATATCATAGTGTAATATTCTTCTAAGGGCTTTTTAAATACCTCCATTATATTTTTTATCCCTAAGAACAATTTCTTCTTTCCATGAAATGAAATTCTTTTATGATTCTCTATTTATGGTTTATTGACTTAATGTCCTCTGGGTTTTCATTGAATATTATTATTAATTATTAATAAAAATTTATTAATTATTATTATTATTAGATAATAGTATTATTATCTATTAATAGCAGTAACTTTGTTTAAAAGGTACTACAGGTTTATCCAAATGGAACTCAGATGACACATAAATTTACTAAGAGAGAAAGAGTCCTGATTGTTTGGGGTTGTAAACATAGAAGAAATATGTGCCCCAGTCCCTGGCCAGTAAAACCACAGAAGACAAATGCCTTCTCTAAGGATGGTGGGATAGTTAGACCATGATCTGCTCTGTGAGAACCCTGCTTCTCATCTGCAGAGACCAAGGAGGTATGGACGCATTAATCAAATACAGCAATACTGTCCTTTGTATGTGCGCGCATGCTCAGTTGCTTGAGTCGCGTCTTTGCAACTCTTTGCAACCCCATGGACTGGACCATAGCCGCCCCCCTGAGTCTCCTCTGTCCATGGGATTCTCCAGGCAAGAATACTGGAGTGGGCTGCCATGCCCTCCTCCAGGGATCTTCCCAACAGGGATCAAACCTATGTCTCTTACATCACCTGCATTGGCAGGCAGGTTCTTTACCACCAGCGCCACCTGGGATGCCCTTCAGAGTGTACAGTTTAGCCCTTTAACATACTTGTGCTACCTGCTCTTGTTCATCAAAGCAGGTCTAGATTTGCACTAATTCAAGAAATTGTTTTCAATGGCTTAGATTCTCCCATAAATAATCAGAGGAGTGGGGTCCAAGTATTCTTAACCTCTTTGTTTTTATAAGGAGACAAAATTGACTAATGAATGATTAGGGTGACCACATAATTTATATTCCAAGCCAAGACCTTTCTGGGAATGAACATTGTTTTTATTTCCATTACTTTAGGAGACAGATCCAAAAAGATATTGCTGCGATTTATGTCAAAGAGTGTTCTGAGTATGTTTTCCTCTAGGAGTTTTATAGTATCCAGTCTTACATTTAGAATCTTTAATCCACTTTGAGTTTATTTTTGTCTGTGGTGTTACAGAATGTTCTAATTTCATACTTTCACAGTAACTGTTGAGTTTCCCCAGGAAAACTTATTGAAAAACTATCTTTTCTCTGTTGTATATTCTTGCCTCCTTTGTCTTAGATTAACTGACCATAGGTGTGTGGGTTATACTGTTCCATTGATCTATATTTCTGTTTTTGTGCCAGTACCACACTGTTGTGATTACTGTAGAAGAGCAAATGTTGGGTAAATAAATGTTTGTTGGGCCACACAGAGGCAGTGAGACAGAGCGACCTCTGATATCCAAGCCCTGCCAGGTTCCCTCACCACATAGAGCCCATATTCTTTGCAGATATCTCTGATGATAGCTCTATTCTGGAAATGGGCCCTTCATCCAAAAGTTTTAGGTGGCCAGTGAAAGTGAAAGTGTTAGTCACTCAATTGTGTCCAACTCTTTGCAACCCCATGGGCTCTAGCCTGCCAGGCTCCTCTGTCCACGGGATTCTCCAGGCAAGAATACTGAAGTGGGCTGCCATTCCCATCTCCAGGGGATCTTCCTGACCCAGGGATCAAATCTGGATCTCTTGCATTGCAGGCAGATTCTTTACTGTCAGAGCCACCAGGGATGACCCTTATGCAGCTAAGGGAGAAGTAAAAAGGAAGACTTCCTGAGTCTTGTGTTAGGTAAAAATAATCAACCTAAAGTAATCCTCCCAGCAAAGTGACACAGTTTATGGTGCTGAATCGTGCTCCCCCACATAGCAAGGCTAACAGCTCCTAGATGGTGTGACTGGAGTACCTGGGGTCATTGGTGCAAGATGAAGCTGATAGAAAAGAAACCTTTCAGAAAGACTGAACCTCATGGAACTTGAGTGTTCAAAGTTATTTTTAATCTAAACAATATACAATTTTCTTCTTGGTAATGGGTGCAATATGAAACCATGGAAAAAAACAGAGACTAGGTATAAGATTATGACTTCCCTTCTGCTGGCAAGGTAGTCAAAGGCAAGTCATTCAGAATCTCTGAACTGCAGTTTCTTCCTCACATTAAATGCAGAAATTATTCTAGGGGAAATGAATACCTACCCAATACTGTATCTTCTCATTAATTTTATATCCTTTAGTAAAGTCTTCCTTATGCCATATTAACTGAATTCCTGTGTATTACAATAGTTTGGTTGCTATGATGACAGAGATCTTTTTCCTAATTATATCTGCAAGTATACACAAAGCTAATGATATTATTCATGTAGATTTTCACAGGCAACTCTTATATTAGTCTTAATAATTTTGTAGTCGACTTTCTTAAATTCTTTAGGAAAATAATATCACCTGCACTTAAAAAATATTTGTTGAATGAACAAGTAAACCAGCCAAGTTGGCCCTGTATTTTCAATATGGGCTCATTACCAGTCCTATTTAAACAAAATTCCTTCATTCTTAAGAGCACCTTCATATTTTTATCTTATTAATGTCTTCAAGTATTTTCCATAAAAACATATGAATGGCATTTTCTGTAAGTTATCTCATGTTTGAGAATATTCTGTCTTTGCCTTGTGTGCTTACCAGCTAAGTCACCTCAGTTGTGTCCAAATGTTTGTGACCCTGTGGACTGTAGCCTGCCAGGCTCTTCTGTCCATGGGATTCTCCAGGCAAGAATACTGGAGCGGATTGCTATGCCCTTCCCAACCTAGGAATCAAACCTGCACTTTTTTTGTTTCTTATTGCATCTGAGTAAAAGATGCACTGGCAGGTGAGTTCTTTCTCACTAGCACCACATAGGAAGCCTTGCCATTTGTCTTAAAATCCAGTAATTATCAATCTATTATCTTTTGGTATCTAAAGTTCATAGGATGATTCACTAGGCTATCAATTCCATGAAGAAAAAGACCCATGGTAACTAAATTTTCAGGACCAAGCAGTGTAACAGAAATCAATGTGCTGTGCTAAGTTGTATTTCTGCTTTATTGACTATGCCAAAGCCTTTGACTGTGTGGATCACAATCAACTGTGGAAAATTCTGAAAGAGATGGGAATACCAGACCACCTGATCTGCCTCTTGAGAAATCTGTATGCAGGT
>NW_011494615.1:6563777-6608436 GCF_000754665.1 Bison bison bison
GCAGCCATGAAATTAAAAGACACTTACTCCTTGGAAGGAAAGTTATGACCAACCTAGATAGCATATTCAAAAGCAGAGACATTACTTTGCCAACAAAGATCCGTCTAGTCAAGGCTATGGTTTTTCCAGTGGTCATGTATGGATGTGAGAATTGGACTGTGAAGAAGGCTGAGCATCGAAGAATTGATGCTTTTGAACTGTGGTGTTGGAGAAGACTCTTGAGAGTCCCTTGGACTGCAAGGAGATCCAATCAGTCCATTCTGAAGGAGATCAGTCCTGGGATTTCTTTGGAAGGAATGATGCTAAGGCTGAAACTCCAGTACTATGGCCACCTCATGCAAAGAGTTGACTCATTGGAAAAGACTCTGATGCTGGGAGGGATTGGGGGCAGGAGGAGAAGGGGATGACAGAGGATGAGATGGCTGGATGGCATCACTGACTCGATGGATGTGAGTCTGAGTGAACTCCGGGAGTTGGTGATGGACAGGGAGGCCTGGCGTGCTGCAATTCATGGGGTCACAAAGAGTCGGATCTGACTGAGCAACTGAACTGAACTGAACTGAACTGAAGTTGTTTCAGTCGTGTCTGACTCTTTGTGACCCTTTGGACTGTAGCCCACCAGGCTCCTCTGTCCATAGGATTCTCCATGTAAAAATATTGGAGTGGGTTGCCATTCCCTTCTTCAGGAGATCTTCCTGACTCAGGGACTGGATCGAACCAGTGTCTCTTATGTCTAACCTGTGTTGGCAGGCGGGTTCTTTACCACTAGTGCCATTTGTAAAGCCCCAGTCACTAGCACTTCCATTAGTCGACTCTGCTTGGTTATACTGCTATGGCTGAAAACCCTAGTATCCCTGTTGTTCTAACCAACAAGAGTTTATTTCTCAATCACATTATGTGTTGGCTGCATAAAGGTAGGCTGAGGTTCTACTCCATAGCTGTAGCTTTCTTTACATCTTTTTTATCCCAGAATCCATGCTGATAGAGCAGATCCTACCTTGAGCATTTTTTCTCCTAGCAGAAGGGAAAGGACAGTAGCAGAACCATATACAAGTTTCACTGTTAAACCCTCTACTTAGACGCAGCACGTTAACACCCAACTCATATGTGATGAGCCATCTGGCTAAGCTTGACAGTAATGGGGAAATGCACTTCTCCTGTTGGGGAGCAAGTCACATAGAACAAAAAAAGAGATGTGTTGATCATCTTAGAAGCAGGGCAGCAAACTGAGAACACCTCAATCTACCACAGTACTCCACAAATACTTGTTGAATAAATACATGATTGGTTACTTTTTATTTTCCTTTTTTCTGCATCAATGCTTATTGAATTGTTTCTTCTTTATTCCCAAAGTTCCAGAATATCACTAGATTCTATCTGGGAATGGATTCATTCATCTAGTCTGGCCCTTAGTGAATCTCTTCTTATCTCTTGACTTAGGACTTTGGTGGGATTCTATTTTGTTTTCAATCTTAGGGAAATGCACTTCTATCCTTCCTTCTTCTTGGTAATTTTTTTTACTTACTTATTTCTTCAGCTGTACTGGGCCTTAGTTGCATCATGCGAGACCAGGTATTGAACCCAGGCCCTCTGCACTGGGAAGAGGAGTTTTAGCCACTGGATCACCAGGGAAGTCCCTTTTCCTCCTAATTTTTGTTTTTACAACCTGCTTTGTCTGCCAAAGAACTGATGCTTTCAAACTGTGGTGCTGGAGAAGACTCTTGAGAGACCCTTGGACTACAAGGAGATCAAACCAGTTAATCTTAAAGGAAATCATTCCTGAATACTCATTGGAAGGACTGATGCTGAAGCTGAAGCTCCAATCCTTTGGAGACCTGATGCGAAGAACTGCCTCATTGGGAAAGACTGATGCTGGGCAAGATTGAAGGCAGGAGGAGAAGGGGACGACAGAGGATGAGATGGCTGGATGGCATCACTGACTCAATGGACATGAACTTGGGCAAACTCTGGGAGATGGTGAGGGACAGAGAAACCTGGCGTGCTGCAGTCCATGGGGTGGCAGGCCATGGAGTTGGACACAAACTGGCAACTCAACAACTGCAACACTGTCTGTCTTTCTCTAAGTCTTGCTGCAAGGATAGCAGATATCTTCCATCTGTTCCCTATATATCTTGCCTTTTCTTATAAAGCCTGAATGTCTTCATTTTTCTCTGAGCTCCACGAATATTTCTTTGACATTCTCCAGGCTCCTAAATCTATTTTCATCATTGTTCATTGTTTTATATAATAGATTTATTTAAGTTCTATTTATGATTATCTAACCTTGGGAAGATCAGAAATAAAGAATGCAAGTGTGAGAGTATATAGGGTATTTTTCAATAGATTATTGCATTTTTCCCCTCAATGAAGAATTAAGGAAAAATCATGTGGCCATGTTTGTATTAGATATTAAGTGTATTTTAATTTTAAATGTGCAATAAATCACTGAAACCTAGCTAGAAATATATTTTGATTTTAACTATAAGCAAGGGACCTTGAATCCCATTTTGCCCATTGTCCTAACACAATTATTAACAGCTCCTATGTTCATTCCCAGAAAGGTCTTGGCTTGGAATATAAATTATGTGGTCACACTAATCATTCATTAGTCAATTTTGTCTCCTTATAAAAACAAAGTGGTTAAGAATACTTGGACCCCACTCCTCCGATTATTCATAGGAGAATCTAAGCCATGGAAAACAATTTCTTGAATTAGCGCAAATCTAGACCTGTTTTGATGAACAAGAGCAGGGAACACAAGTATGTTAAAAGGGCTAAACTGTACACTCTGAAGGGCATCCCAGGTGGTGCTGGTGGTAAAGAACCTGCCTGCCAATGCAGGAGACGTAAGAGACATGGGTTTGATCCCTGGGTTGGGAAGATCCCTGGAGGAGGGCATGGCAGCCCACTCCAGTATTCTTGCCTGAAGAATCCCATGGACAGAGGAGACTCAGGGGGGCGGCTATGGTCCAGTCCACGGGGTCGCTAAGAGTTGGACATGACTCAAGCAACTGAGCATGCGCTCACATACAAAGAACGGTATTGCTGTATTTGATTAATGCGTCCATACCTCCTTGGTCTCTGCAGATGAGAAGCAGGGTTCTCACAGAGCAGATCATGGTCTAACTATGCCCATCCTTAGAGAAGGTATTTGTCTTCTGTGGTTTTAGTCTGGCCAGGAACTGGGGCACATATTCCTTCTATGTTTACAACCCCAAACAATCAGGACTCTTTCTCTCTTAGTAAATTTATGTGTCATCTGAGTTCCATTTGGATAAACCTGTAGGAAGGCTTGTGGGGAGTGAAATACATGGCCAGTACATTATTTGGATTAGTCCAGAAATCATAGTGTTATATTCTTCTAAGGGCTTTTAAAATCAATCCATTATATTTTTTATCCCTAAGAAAAATTTCTTCTTTCCATGAAATGAAATTCTTTCATGATTCTCTATTTATGGTTTATTGACTTAATGTCATCTGGGATTTCACTGAATATTATTATTTATCTATTAATAGCAGTAACTTTGTTTAAAAGGTACCATTTGTCCATGTGGTTGCCTTAATTTCTACTAATGATTAGATAGATAGATATTTAGAAACAGCTGCAGATGCTATATGTACAAACACTATGGATGATTTTTTAAACCATAGTATGTCATAGTAGTATGTCTGTCTTACCTTTAGGAGTTGACCGGGGGGGATTTCCCTGGTAGCTCAGCTGGTAAAGAATCCGCTTGCAATGCAGGAGACTCTGGTTTGATTCCTGGGTCTGGAAGATCTCCTGGAGAAGGGATAGGCTACCCACTCCAGTACTCTTGGGTTTCCCTGATGGCTCAGATGGTAAAGAATCCACCTGCAATGAGGGAGACCTGGGTTTGATCCCTGGATTGGGAAGATCCTCTGGAGGAGGGTATGGAAACCCACTCCAGTATTCTTGCCTGAAGAATCCCATGGACAGAGGAGCCTGGGGGGCTACAGTCCTTGGGGTAGCAAAGAGTCAGACATGACTGAGCAACTAAGCACAGCACAGGGAGCTGTTTGAACTGTAGCTCAAATATAATAGTGTTCAAACCTTTAGAAAAAGGTGGAGAGAAAAAGGAAAGGTTTTAATCTCTTGAGAAACAGTAATCTTTTGAGGGATGGTGTAGAGATATTTTGATGAATATATACAAAAGGAGGAAGGCTTGGGCAGAAATATTCTTTCGGGTTAAATATTCTCTCTAACCCTTGAACCCCTTCTTTACTTCCTTCCCACACATTCCACCTAACAAAACAACAGAAAGTCCATAAAGGCAGAAGGCTTCATCCCAAGTCAGTCCACTGTCTGCATGACCGTTCATTTATCATCCACATTCCAGACACTTGGGGTACCCTCTTGGGATTTTTTCCTGCTCTGTATAGATCCTTGTACACCTTGGTTTGGAACTCTGAAATGATCGTCATTCACCTATACATCCATCAACTGCTGATAACCAATTTTCATTTCCAGCCCCTGACAGTTCAGACAAGAGGATTTTACTGAATTATTTGTGCATTTTTTCTGTTTTGTTTGCCAGAAGTCATTTTAGCTTCCTAGGTAGGTTATTCCGGTTTATAAGAAGAACAGGAACTTACAAGCTCTTCCTTCTCATCTCTACTGTTTCTTGCCAAAAATCCTAGAAGTTTTAGGAGGACGCTACTTGCTAGTTCATAGCTATGACGTAGACATTTCTTTGTTATTGGATCATATTTATGGGGATGTGGAAGCATGAGGAAATAGTCCAGAAGTTGGAGGAAATCCACTCTTCTGTTCTAATCTATTCTAGTGTGTAGCTATTTCAGTGGATTCCGAAGCAACTCAAAAGTCTTCAGTCACCTGGGATGACAAGACAGCCTCTTATTTGAACCCGTTAGCAGACATTCCCTCCTTCTGAAGCTCGCCCTGGTATCTCCAAGGTCTCCAATAGCTAAATAACTATGGAATCAGCTGGTGAGTACCACCAAATAACTGAGCTGACTTTTCCAAGGTGACAAACCTGCCCTGACTCTAAAGTCATGCTGCTCCTTTATTTAAGGTATTGAAGCGACATAGCCTATTTGCTGAAGTCTGTGCGCTCAACAACTCATTAGTGTTACACCTGCTTGAATGGCATGAGATTCAACTTTGGAACCATTTTCAGCAAGGATCACATTGTGAACATTATATACCCTTGCTGCTTTACATGTACAGAAAATTCGTATCACCTTGCTGCTATGACTGTTGAGGAGGCTGGTCTACGGATGAGAGCTGGAGCACACTGTGGTCATGAGTGGCTACTGTCTGTGTTTCTAGTTCTGTTTAAATACTAAGAAAAATGCTGACAACTTTTAAGAGCTTCCACTGAAACAGCAAGTTGCCAAAAAAAAAAAAAGATATGTGAGTTCATTTGAGTTGTTTTTAAATTTGAGCTCCACCTACACACACCTGCTGGAAGTGTGGACAGGATGGAGGACATGTGGAGACAGTCCTTGAGCTGAGAGACCTCAAAGGAACCTAAGAAAGCTTAAAGATCCTGGGAGCCCCTTAGGGAATGGCAGAAGTCGGCGGAAATGCTTTATCCAGGTGTCTTTCTTCTGTTCTGAGCACATAAGCAATCAGAAGGAAAGAAACTGCTAATTTGCATTTTCTCTTGGAAGCAGAAACGTGCAGACCTTTTTCAGACTATCCCCACCTGAAACGATCACAAGGCAGGTATAGCAGGATTGAAGAGATTAAAGCCTGAAGAGGCTAACTGCTTGTTACCAAGTGCATTAACCATTCAGTGTGCGGGGTAGGAGAGGGACACGTGTGTCCTAATTTCAAGCCAAGGTTCTCATCACTTCTCCACGTTACTCTCTGAGGAGAGGTGTTTGCCCATGACGGCAAGACTCCATTTGGTGATACTGATAGGTAATTTCCAAATCATCTGCTAGGAACTCTGAGCCATCTTGGACAGTCAGCTCAAAGACCTGCTTTGGGGCTGAAGAGAAGCTTCCAAGGGTCCTCACCCTGCAGCAAGCAGCTGCTGCGACAGGCAGAACTCCCATATACACCTGTCCTGAGACAGTGCCTGAGTCACCTGCAGCTCATCACCAGCTCAGGAAACAAACCCCTACCTTTAGGTTTGGGCTGTGCTCCTGCTTAAACTCTACCTAAGCTGTAATCCCAATCGTCGTGGGAACAGTACACCAGTTCTCTTTTTTTCAAATCTGACCAGTGTGAGACTCTTAACCAAACGGTGCTTCAGCAGTAAAGCAAAGAGAAGGCAGGTGGGAAGAAAAAACCTCAGATGATATCTTGGAAAGCCAGTGAATGAAAGGGATGTGCTCTGGCCCACACTGACCACTGACCTTCAACAACCAAAGGGAGAATTGAGCTCTGGGTAAAGCAGAAGGCAGATTAAATGAGAGCATGGTTAAAGCCACAAATCCTGATTCTAAGCTACAAATGCCTTTGGCCCAACCTTCACCCAAGTCTCTCCCTGCATAGTACCTGTTTGTTCCCATGTGAAAAAGAGCCATAATGAAAAGGAACCAAACTCATACATTTAAAAAAAAAAAAAGAAGAAAAATGAAAAACAACACAGGGTAAAAAAGTGTATGTAAGGAAAGAGATGAAGCCCTCATCAAATGATTCTTCAGGGCCTCAAAGAATTACATGGAACTTTCTTTTCAAAAATGACATCAAAAAGAGAACTGAAGGCTTGAAAATCTTCAAGAGATTTTAGGATAATAAAAGGAGCAAGGAAGTGAGCCGACAAAGTGCAGGTAGAAATGTAAGAGGAAAACGGAAACATTACAGAAATTAGAGTCTTTTTTGAAGCAGAAAACTGTTGACTATATAGAATTAAAAATATAGCCAGGTCCCTGGCTGGACAAAGCTCAGGTAATAACTCAAATAATAAGAAAAAGAACACATATTTAAAGAATTATTAAGAGGATTGTAAAATAAAAAAAAGAAAAATCAACAAATATATAATTGATATTCTAAGAAAGAAATAAAGGAACCAAATATATATATATAGTTACTATATATATAAAATAAGTGTATTATATGCATATACTTTATATATACTTCATTGTAAACTGTTCATTAACAAGTTTCATGGTGAATGTAATGAATAAAGATAAGTCAGAGACTCCGGCTTCCACTTCTGATTATAGCAGACTAGGTAAATTCAGGCCAATTCTCCCCCCGGACATGCAAGTATTAAAAAGCAAACAAATGAAGAAGCAAGAAACCTAAACAAAAATCAAGAGAAATAATAAGAAACTGAAACAGCCTATGGGTGTCTAAGATAATGACGTTCCCAAAGTCCATTAAAATAACCATCCGTAACACATCATGGAGAAACACACAAGACTGAGATCTTGGAAGACAGCTGCTGCTGCTGCTGCTGCTAAGTCGCTTCAGTCGTGTCCGACTCTGTGCGACCCCATAGACGGCAGCCCACCAGGCTCCCCCGTCCCTGGGATTCTCCAGGCAAGAACACTGGAGTGGGTTGCCATTTCCTTCTCCAATGCATGAAAGTGAAAAGTTAAAGTGAAGTCGTTCAGTCGTGTCCGACTCTTAGCGACCCCATGGACTGCAGCCTACCAGGCTCCTCCATCCATGGGATTTTCCAGGCAAGAGTACTGGAGTGGGGTGCCATTGCCTTCTCCGGGAAGACAGCTAGCAATTATAAATACAACTAAATGAAAACATTTTGTGTGTGTGGGTTACTTTAACTCCATCACTTCATGTGACCACTTGGGATATTTGTTTGCATTTAAATTCTGAAATGGGGAAAGTGTGCAAACTGTAAGGTGACATTTTGTTTTACAAGAATATATTTTAGTTCATACGTGAACTCTTCCTGAAAAATTATAATTCTTAAAAATACAATTAGCTAAATCGAGAACTTAATGTGTGGGCTTAGACACTGGTGAAAAGAATTATTGAATTGGAAGCAAGATCAGAAGAAAATATAAAAAATGAAACATGGGAGAGAAAAGCATGAAAAAGTCAGGAAAAAAATGCTCAGAGAGAAGTGATAAAGACTGATATACTTGGGGAGACTGACTTGGAGTCCCAGAAAGAGAGGTTACAGAAAATTGGACAGAAGTATCATGGCTGAGAACTTTTCAAAACTATTTTTTTTTAATCAAGCTATAAGTTCAAGAAGGCCTAAGCAAGGTAATAAAAAAATAAAATAAAGAACAATTAAATACCTCAGGATGAAATTAATGACAGCTAAACAAAACAGACTTTTAAAAGTCTCCTGGGACTTCCTTGGTGGTTCAGTGGCTAAGACTCCATGCTCCCAATGCAGGGGGCCCGAGTTCCACCCCCGGTCAGGGAAGTAGATCCCATATGCCATAGCTAAGACCTGGCATAGTTAAATAAATAAATAATTTTAAAATAAAGTCAAAGTGTCACGATTCCCTGCAAAGGTAACAGGACTTCCACCCAAAGTCTGGTTCTAACATCAAGAATGAGGATGCCACACACATCAAGAGGCTGTGGAAAAGTTTGCTATTTACATGCTTGTATCCACTGGGAGAGCAGTATGACTTTAGAGAGCAACCAAAAGAGACTGGCCTGGCTTTCACTGTGATTGGGAAGTAGGGCCGGGGTGAGGGTTCCCACATACAGACAGGGACCTGTGTGGGTAGATTCTCCCACCAGCAGTAAAGGAGGGAGCACCCAGGCTCTTTCTTCTGCTGGTCCAGATGTGGGGCAGAAGGAAACGAAGTAGGAGGGAGCTTAAAAGCTGTCAGCAGCTAAACATTCAAACTTGGAGTCAGACACCTCCTCACAGAGAGTAACAACTGGACTTCTACCTGGAAACAACAGGTTCAAACAGAAGACAGTGAACACGGACCTGCAAAGTATTGAAAGCGGGAAAGTGTCAATCCAGAATCTGATACTCAGCAAAATGCACGTGGAGAATGAGGGTGAAATAAGACAAATAAAAACCAAAAGGATTCATAAGCAGCACATCCCACACACCCTTAAGGAAATAACAATGGGTGTTCTTTAGGCAGGAAGAAAATGATCGCATATGTTTTCTTAGAGATGCAGGAAGGAATGAAGAGAAGAAAAATAAAAAGCTAGATATGTATGTCAAATGAATGACATAAATGAATAAATGAATGCTTTCTGTACAAAACAATAACAATAATAATTATTGTTACAATCATGTTTTACATGGTTTAAAATGTATAATGAACTAAAACATATGACCATTGCATATAAGTTGATAGGAAGTTAAATGGAATTAAATATTTTAACATTGTCCTGGAAGAGGATAAAAGTTCCAAGTAACATTAGACTTTGATAAGTCAAAGGTGTGTGTTGTAATCACTAGAGTAACCACCAAAAGATATATATTTTAAAATAAAAAAATACATATGGACATCTAGGCAGAAAGTCATACATAGACTTTACAGAGTGTATAAGTGTGTGTGTTGGGGAGGGAGCTGATGAGGGTCCTCTTGATCTCTACTTTCAGTTTAGTGCACTTCAGTTGCTCAAACGTGTCCAACTCTGTGACCCCATGGACATGCAGCATGCTAGGCTTCCCTGTCCATCACCAACTCTCAGAGCTTACTCAAACTCATGCCCATTGACTCGGTGATACCATCCAACCATCTCTTCCTCTGTCGTCCCCTTCTCCTCCCACCTTCAATCTTTCCCAGCATCAGAGTCTTTTCCAATGAGTTGGTTCTTCGCATCAGGTGGCCAAAGTATTGGAGTTTCAGCTTCAGAGTCAGTCCTTCCAATGAATATTTAGGACTGATTTCCTTTAGGATGGACTGGTTGGATCTCCTTGCAGTCCAAGGGACTCTCAAGAGTCTTCTCCAACACCACCATTCAAAAACATCAATTCTTTGGCACGCAGCTTTCTTTATAGTCCAACTCTCACATCCATACATGACCACTGGAAAAACCATAGCTTTGACTAGATGGACCTTTGTATCCAACATTTAATAACAGTAGATATTGGTGCAATATCTGTAAAGTTCTGAGTAAAAGAAGGAGTAGCCCAATAATCATGTCCCTACCCAAGTAAACCTTCCAGTGCAAATGCAACTGAGAAATAGGCTGCAATATGCAAGAACTCAGGAAAACTAACACTTACAAGCCCTTGTGAAAAGTAATTTATTGGAATAATAAAATGAATACAAGAAGCCAAAAGCCAAAATAAAGATAATATGTATACAAGGCCAGGATAAAAGAAATGCTGATGATGTGCTTAAAACAGAAGAAAAACTGACAATTCTGAGAATTACAGTGAGAGAAAAGGTTATAAATGTTATAAAACTTGACAACATCAAAGCACTGAGTAACCAGTGAAACTAGACATGCCAGAGAGTAGAAAAAAATGTTTGCTAATTTTTTTCACTGTTTATAGCAAAGATTCCCAAAGGTACAGTCCATAGTTAAATTATGTTGTTCAAATATTGTTCCAAACTCATGAAGTTTTAAATAATATGATCATTTTAGGATTAATATATTTTGCAATAAACAAACTTTTATCTTAAGTGTAGCCATGTGATTAGAACTCTCATATTTAAAGCGTTCTTCTAAGTCTCTACCTATTGTACATATCTCATTAGGTTTCTCTACATATGCGTAGAGAGAGGCTTGCAGTGATTTTCATCAGAATTTTATTGATTATTCTTGGTTCTGTTTTTGTTGTTGTTTTATCTCTGCAAAGTGGGATATGGAAGAATTTTAATCTTTTGTAATATTTTCTCAGTTGTACAAATGTTTTATAATGACCAAGTAGGATCTTTAAAAATAAGGAAAGCAGTTTTTATGTTAAGGTAAGCAACAAAAAAGAGAAACATTTGCAACATACACAACAACCAGTTGTCAGTATTAAGCCACCCAAACATCAACAGGAAAAAGACAAACACCGGAGAATATGGGCAAAGAACATCAAAATTCACTAAGAAAAAAATACACATATCCATAAACAAGCAAAATGCTTTACTTTATTAATTATCAAGGTACAAAATATTAAATAAGAAGTAAGAGATAAATATTTTTTATCAGTTTGGCAAAAATGACAAACATTAGTCTAATTTGGCAAAAGTGGGCAAAGGACTTCATGTGCTTTATTGGTATATGACTCCCAGCACATTGTTCTTGTATTCCCAGGTATGTAGTCTGATTAAGACAAAACATGCTGTGCATTTTTAAATACAGTGAGTTTTGGACAAAATCAGGACATTCGAGAGATACTCTTTGGGACAATAAAGATTCATGCATAGGAATGCCTTTCATGTTCTAGTTCTCTTCTGAAATATTTAATCTTGTCTTTTATGCCATGCTCCTTAGATGAACTTGTGCTACTTTACACTGATTGCCAACACTGTTTCATTATCCTGAATCAACCAGAACAACCAGAGCTTCCATACACTGCCAGTGGGAGTGGAAAATGGTTCAATCACCTCAAAGAAATGTTTTGCAGTTTCTAATAAAGTTAAAATGCATCTACACTACAACCCAGGAATTCCACCCCTAGCTGTGTTCCCAAGAAAAAAAAAAAAAAATGAGTGTATATGTGCATAAAATCTTGTGCAAGAATATTCATAGCAGTTTTATTTATAATAGGCAAAAACAGAACACCACTCAAATGCCCATCAATAGGGAAATGACTAAAGTGTCTTATTCATACAGTGGGACCCTATCCAACAATTTAAAGGAACGAGCTACTGATACAGCAACACACATGGATCACACAGACATTATCTGAAGAGATGTCAGCACATCTATATGTTTGCACATATATTCAGTTCTAGAATAGGTACAATATACCCATGGTGGCGATGAACGTCAGAATCTAGCAGTTCTGATTGGAGAGGGGTCTGCTGACTGAAAGGGGGCGTGAGAAAAGTTTCACGAGTGAGAGAAATGTTCTATGTCTTGATCTGGGTGTTGATTACACAGGTATGTGCAAAGGTTAAAAGCTCTTCTAAGTGTACACCTATGATTTTTGCATTTTGCTTAAGTCAGTTTCCCTGGTGGCTCAGACGGTAAAGCGTCTGCCTGCAATGCGGGAGACCCGAGTTCTGTTCCTGGGTCGGGAAGATCCCCTGGAGAAGGAAATGGCAATCCACTCCAGCACTCTTGCCTGGAAAATCCCATGGATGGAGGAGCCTGATAGGCTACAGTCCATGGGATCGCAAAGAGTCAGACACGACTGAGCGACTTCACTTCACTAAGGAAATTTTACTAAGAATACAATTGGCTTTAAAAAAAGGCCATTCCCCTCACCTAAAAGGACGTGAACACCCCTTGCTCACTGCTCCCCACACCTCTCCGCCAAGGCTTGCACTTTCTCTCTCAACACCTGGGGGATGCCTGGTTGCCTGAGATGATCTGGAGCGTTGGGTGGATTCAATCCAAGGAGAGAACGGGTGCCTGACCTCATTTCAGGACTTGGGATGGAGCTGTATCTATGCTGTTTGGTAAAACAGCATAAATGTAAACGAGGTGTAAACTGGTTTCACATCTCATTTAGGGAACAGATGAGGCGTGAAATGCATTTCACAGGCACGAGGACTGGAGGGGGATGCTTAGCATGGTGCAATGTAGAACATTTGTTCCTCTTCCCTCAGGGATGCCGGGTTATTTCTGAACATGGCTACTGTGGGGGCAGGAGGAGCAGAGGGTGGGGGTGTGAGAACTGGAGGAAGCTGAACTTAGGATCCTTCCTTCCCCTGAGGACCACCTCCTATACGTCTGTTGAAGTCCAGCTCAGATCTCACCGCCCTGCTCACCACTCAGTGGCTCTTTCCTCAGGTTACCCACAGCACCTGGCTCAGCACTCAGAATTGCTACTCATTTCCCTCTATCCTGTGTTATAAGGACAAGGAATGTATATTGTTCTCGGATTCATCAGTTGCGCAGTTAACCCTTGAGGAGTTAATATGAACTGAGACAGGGGAAAGAGGAAGGAGAATCATGTATCCAGGGATTACCTTCTAGTGGTCAATTCTAGGAACACCCCCAAAGAAATACAAAGTTCCAAAGACAACTTGAAAGCTTTGAAAACTTGTATCACTTTCTCTCTCTCATGTTCATCCTTCAGGGCAAACTTACTTGTAAAGATAAACCTGGGATTTATGTTTTGTTTTGTTTTTTAATCATTGAAGCAGGGTTTTGCCCCCTTGCGTGAGAAGAGCTTTGAAATCTCTGATCATTATTAAAATCTCGATATCTCTATCACCTATTCTAAAATATTTATAGGTCTTTGTTCAATAACAAAAGCAGTTTTTTTAATTAATTAATTATTATTATTATTTGGCTGCGAGTCTTGCCAGGATCTTAGTTCCCCAAATAGGAATTGGAGCCACACCATCAGTAGTGAGAAGCCCAGAGTCCTAGCCACTGGACTGCCAGTGAATTCCCTAAAAGCAGATCTTCTTGAAGAGAGCAGGTTAGACCTAAATTCCCAGTACCATTGCCTGATAACAGCTGCGTATGTTTCTGTGTCAGTTGTAACATATATTGAATGTTGACTCTTAAAGGAGAACCTAAGGAGGATGATTCCAAGCTATAAGACAATGAAACTATCATACTGGGGAAATTTTGCTTAGACAATTCCAGGGAATTCAGGGAAATTGAGATGCAGCCTATTGCAAAATATATATTTCACTAAGATTCAGAAGATCTGAAATCAAGCCTAGTTGTAGACTTGACTTGAAAAAATTACTTAACCTCTCCAGATCTCCATTCCCTCCTGTGCCAAAGAGGATCAATTCCAGAGTGCAGTTTGCATTTGCCCTGTGACCCAACAATTGTTTTCCTAGGACTATATCTCAGACAGGTACCTGAGATATAAAACACAGCGGGTGTTTTCCCTCTCCACCCCTCTTGAGTTCTTGTGGCTGGTCTAATAATAAAATGACATGAGACAAATTAACAGGAGAAAAAGAAACACATTCCAATTCATGTGCACTGAAGTCCCATCTAAATGAGACCTAAGAGGTGGCCAAAGCAGGTGGCTTTTGTCCTTGGCAAGGAAACAATAAATTTGTGAGGAATTCACAGAACAAAGAAGCTTAGGTTTGGGGTGGCCAATTAGTGAAGATTCTAAACAGGGCTGGGCTTGGGGAAGTAAACAGAAGTCACAATGTTTGTCTCCATGGGCTTCTCGGCCCTGGATTCTGTCTTGGGCAGCAAGGGTGCCCTTCTCCAGATGCAGGGAATGTAACTCTCACAGAAGAGATTCATTCCCTGCCTCCAGGAAGGCAGAAAAAAAGAGTCAGAGTGTTCCTCTTGTATTGGTTGTTTCTTCAGTAACTTTAATTTAAAATAATCAATATGTCATTGAGACACATTTTGGGGTATCTGTCCTGGGATTCAACATACCCAAATTCAGATACACTAAGATACTCATCCCAACATTGCTTATAAAAGCAAAGAGTTGGGAACAATTTGAACACTTATCAATGTGAGCATGGATAAACAATGTTTGCATATAAAACAGACCCACATAACCTACTTAGAGGAGTCTCAGAAAACAGAAGGCTGGGTAAAAAATGAAACATACACTTTGGAATTTACAGCACAATAAATAGCATTAGGTAAAGAAATATTCAAGATAGAGGGGAATGAGACACTTTAGAGATTAAAAAAAAAAGACCAAAAAAAAATACTGAGTTAAAAAAAAAGGTCCTATATATAAAGTACTGATAATCTAGAGATATTAAATCTTGGTTTAGCAAAACACAGAAAAAGATAGGTAACTATTTCTAGGCAGACAACATTTATTTTCCTTGCTTATCTCAAGTCACGGCCAAAAACCTCAAGATTTTCAATGTGGCCTCATATTTTGTCCAGATCATCCACTACTTTGGCAAAAGGTTAGGCCCCATGTGTTTTATATATATTGTGCAATATAAGTAGTAGATTGTCACAGATTTTGCTCAGGATTGACAATAAAGACTTTTTTTTCAGGTTAACGCAATGTTAATTGGGACCATGCTAACATTTAATTAATTTTAAGTACAATAGCTCATTTGTTAACAAAGAGGGGGGGGTAAAAATATTAATTGGAACATATGTGAATGGTTATTTGCTGGGTGTAGGAAACATCCCACAATTAAAGTTAATCACAGTGTGATTAATTGATTTTAATTGATTCAAGATGGTTTCCTAAGGCATAACATAAGTCTGTCAATAAAACTTATAATTAAGCCTCATTAGGAAAAAGAAAGTTACTAAGGCAAGCAACGAGGGAGCAGAGCAGCAGCAGGCTGCTCTCCTTATGACACAGGAGGAAAATAAAGGCACAAAGATTGGACGTTCTATGGAAAGTCTTCAGCCAAAACGGGCACACACACAACCCAGGAATTGAAAACTGACTCATCAAAGCTTTGGCGAGGAGAGGGTTGGGTCGGGAACTGGGTCCAGGGTGCATGGGGAAGGACAGCAGGGCCACACTTCTGTCCATCAAGGACAGAGGTCAGCACGGCTCAGATGCCCCACAGGGATGTCTCATCTGCGGGCCAGCCGGTGGTCCCTGGAAGTAATGAGGGAAAGGATCAGTCTGACAGCACTGGAGCTGGAGTGGGGACAAAAGGAGGATAACGGAGCCCTGATAATGAAGCAGCCCTGGTGCTACATGACCGGCCAAGACAGCCTGAGGCCAAGGCTACCAGCATAGAGCAAACATCTAATTCTTGCATCACATCCCAGTATCCACAGAGGCCCATGCTGCAGCTGTGGTTCTGCAAGGCCTCTGGACAATGCAATGTCAACACGATGAGCGCACTGACAACTTCACAGCAGTCCCATTACTGGGCTGCCCTGACAGAGTGCTCTGTACCTGACCGCCTGAGTGCCCTGCACAGCAGACTGCTCCAGGAGAAGGGCTCTCACGGATACCCAGCCTGAAACCCACAACCGTCACCAGAACCTGTCCCCCTGAGGTCTGCTTTCCTCGTGCCACCGCAACCATCACATCCTTTGCCCAACAGCTGTCCCAACAAACATATGCCAGAGACGTTCACTGAACAAGGGCTTGGAGATGGATAAACTGTCAGGAAAAAAAAAAGACTCCATTCAACTAGAGATAAGGTAAGGCTTCCCTGGTGGACCAGTGGTTAAGAACTCACCTGCCAACGTAGGGGACATGGGTTCAATCACTGATCTGCGAAGATCCCACATACCTCAGAGCAACTAAGCCCACACACCACAACAGCTGAGCCCACCAGCTCTAGCGCTGTGTTCCACAACAAAAGAAGCCACCGGAATGAGAAGCCAGCATGCTGCGATGCAGAGAAAGCCCGCTCGGCACAAGTAGAGAAAGCCCGAAAGCAGCAATGAACACACAGCGCAGCCAAAAATAAGTACATATATATATAATTTTTTTAAATTTTATTTTATTTTTAAACTTTACATAATTGTATTAGTTTTGCCAAATATCAAAATGAATCCGCCACAGGTATACATGTGTATATAATTTTTTTTAAAAATCTGTATATAAGGTAAGACACATGGGGGGCTTGCCAAGGAGAGAGGAAGAAGGATTGAGAAGACGTCCATTTTTACCCAGTTGCAGAATATTTCTTGAAACACACCCATCCATCTAATGGGGCATTGGAGGTGGCATCCAAAGTAAAATCCCTTTTGTGAGAGAGGTCACCACTTTCGATCTGCCTTTCCTGACTGGAGCGATAGTGCTTGCTTATAAAGGCCAGTATTAGTAACATGCAGGAAAGTCGAATCATAAACCCTGTCTTTGCTCCTCTCTGTATGTCAGCTCTATTCTTACGTATTAGAGCAAGTAAGTCTTACTCCAGGTGCTGGGCCATCTGGTCAGACTCACAACCTTCAAACTTTGGGACCAATCACCATGGCCATAAGGATATATTATGACTGCCTGACCCAGACTCATTCACCCAACCCTCTGGCCACAAACATGCAGGATGGCCCCAAAGCAAGGTAGGAGAAGACAGGTCGCGTTACAGTGAGACTACCACAAACACCATAACAATGCATCTCTCCACCACTTCCCCATGTATTCATTCCCTAAGTTTATCTAGTACCTACTGACCCAGCACGGCACTGGGTTCTGAGCTTACAGTAAATGGTGAGCAAAACCAATATAATCCCCATGCTCACTGAACACACAGCCAAGGATTTCTATCATAGCTAACCTTGGGAATAAGCTACCTACCATCTCTGAACTTCCATGACCTCATCTACAAAATGAAGAGAGTAACAGTTACCTTTCATGGTTGTTGCGGGGAAAATCAGACATGGCCTCCACTGTTCAGCATCAGCAGTGCAGCCAGCCTGTGGTGCTGTGCCTGGGAGGGCAGTTGAGGTGTCAGCATTGCCTCCAGTTCTTCGGTGAGATTTTGAGCATTGTTTCAGCAGTACAGCTCCCAGGTCTGCTCCTTAGCTTTGCTGGAGATTCTGTGTGCAACCCAATATCCTTTCATCAATTACCTTCTGATCAAACCAGTTTTGATTGTTTGCCTCTAAACACCTTAACTGATAAAGAAAGTGCTTAATAAATGGTAACTATAGTTACTAATCCCTCAGCCTCTTGTCCCTTTATTAAGAAAAGTATACCTGAGAGGCAGAGAAAGAAGGACTCAAAAGAAGCAGCTCTAAGAATGAAATCTGACCCAAGCCCTGGACACAGCAGAAGCTGAAGGCAGCCCCAAATCTGATGGACACACAGAGTAAAGAGTCTCTGTCATTTCTCAGACCAGAGGAAGCAGGGAAGCAGTTTGGCCTTCCATGCAGAGAGGTAAAATAATGATTTCTCCAAAGGGGCTTTCATGCACTGCACTGATTAAAAGTAATAAGATGCTGCTGCTTCGACTTCAGATTTAATTTCAGACACTTAAATGTGTTGTGGCCTTTCAATTGAGTTCTGCATGTTCAGTGGAGCAGGAAGGTAGAAAATCTTAGATTGCCCTTGTCATTCAGGAGACATTAAGAGGACAGTGCCCACCTTGCTGACCTTCAGAGGATGGGCATGAGACACGATTGCCCCACTGTGCCCATTGACCTTGATAGAGAACAGAAGGTTTCCACATGAGGAAAGGTCTCCAAATTTTGCTAAACTGACCCTCAGGTGAAAACCCTTGAAGGGCAGCTGGGCCCCAGCTGAGGAGTCTGAGCAGGTCACTCTCTGAGCACCACTGGCGAGGAAATGCCCATCGTCCCAGTAACGCACCTGGCCGGGAGTCTCATGACTTTGGACTTTACTTGGTCTTGGTTCTCCTGCTCCATCCTCATCCAACCCATGACTCAAATCACCCACCCCCAGCTAGTCACTCATATCCTGTGATGCTTTGAAATTCACCTGCCTCAATCTCAGTTTCCTGAGACCATTTTCAGAATGCTCATAGTGACTTCACCTCCAGTGTGGAGGGAACAAGACTCAGGAGAGGCTGGGGCAAGGACATGGAGACTCTTCCATACATGCCTGAGTTTACAGATCACGCAGTATTGAGCCATGGAAAGTTTTAGAACACAGGGGTAGAATGTCAGAATCAAATTTAAATTATGGCATTTAAATTGGAGTGAGGGTGAGCAAGATGGCCTTAGTGTTCCTCTCGCTAAACTTTAGACAGGCTTCCTCCTGACTATAGGCTCCCTTTCCTCAAAATATGACTTACTTTACTTTTTCATTACTTACTTTAGGAAACTATAAATTCTTTCTCTGTCCTTTTGAAATGCAACTCTTCTCGTAGCCAATTACAGCCCAAGAATCCTGAGTCTTTCTCAAGGACTGAAGAGCCAGCCTTTTGAAATAGAATCATCAAGAGAGATGATTACAGTCATCTCTGTCTCTGTGGGAGGGTGGAAGCCTAACTTTGATAAACACCAATTAGCAGACACAGATGAGCTAATCATACTGACCTACCTTCCCCCTATAGTCCCACAGTACTTTTCTACTAGCTCATCCCAGTGCTTAAAAACTCCTTGTCTTTTGTTTCAGTGGCATTGAGGTCAGCCCTTCTCCCCTATGGCAGTGAAGCTGACCTCAATAACAACAGTCTTGAATAAAGTCTTCCTTATCTGCTTAATTCCATCAAGTGCAATTCTGAGCTGACAAAGGTGGGCAAAGGAACAATTTAGAAGCTGTATTAGTTTTCCAACAGAACAGAGAGAGAGGCGAAGACAGTAGAGCTGGAAATCACAGTTTGGATGTTGAAGGAAGGACTAAAAGATAATTCTGAAGTTAGAGCAATTCTCTGTGATCCTATCCCATACCCATCACAAAGGCCAGGAAAGAAACTGGGCTGAGATGGAAAGACAAAACAAGGAGCTCATGTTTTACCACACTGAGTTGAAAGTTTCTCTGGAAAGACACCCAACAGACAGTGAGGCAAGATCAAGGGCACAGTATTAAGGTATATATTAATACCTTTTATCATTACAGACATAAAGCATACACATAGTAGAAAGTTGGGACACAGAAGATTACAAAGTCAGAAAGAAACAAAACACCCAGAACCTCCACAAAAGCAACTGCCACTGTTTCCATCTAGAATAGTCTGTGCCTCAGGTACCCTGGGGCTGGGAAAGGAGAGGTAAGAAAAGAAGCCATTGTAACTAACATGACAACTGATTTGAGAGGGAGTTAGGCTCACGCTGTGGCAGGACAGGGGGCAGGCGACGACTCCAAGAGAAAGGAGATGGAGCCTAAGTCACCAGTGAGATGACATCTGAGCTGGAGTTTAAGCGTCAGTTTGACAGTCATAATATAAAGGGTTTGAAGACAAGTCAAAGGCACCTGGAAGAAGACATTTGCTCCAGAGTATCTGTCAAAATATTCATATCCACAATTATGAAGAACTTCTGCAAAGAAACAAGAAAAGGCAAACAGTCTGATTTTTACAATGGGCAAAATACTTTACAGGTACTGCACCACAAAGGGTATTCAAACAACCAGTAAACATATTAAAAGCTGCCCAATTTTATCAGTTTTTGAAGAAACGCAAATTAAATCTACAATCCCTCATAATCACACACCTACCAGATGACTAAATTTAAGATACTAGATGTTGGCAGGTCTGCAGAGGAACTACAGCTCTTGGGCTTTTCTGGTGGGAGTATAGGTATAAATCGGAGAAAGCAATGGCACCCCACTTCAGTACTGTTGCCTGGAAAATTCCATGGATGGAGGAGCCTGGTGGGCTGCAGTCCATGGGGTCGATAAGAGTCGGACACAACTGAGCGAATTCACTTCCACTTTCCACTCTCATGCATTGGAGAAGGACATGGCAACCCACTCCAGTGTTCTTGCCTGGAGAATCCCATGGACAGATAAGCCTGGTGGGCTGCCGTCCATGGGGTCGCACAGAGTCAGACACGACTGAAGCGACTTAGTAGTATAGGTATAAATTGGTAGAGCGACTATAGATAATCATACAGTAGTATCTTCCAAAGCTGAATAAGTGCCAGTCTATAAAATAGCAATTCCACCCATTTACAGATTCAACACACACACACAAAAGGATGTATGTTCACAGAAAAACATGTAAAAGAATGTGAATAGCTGCAACATTTAAAACAGCTTCAACCTGGAAAAGCCCAAATTTCCATTAATAGTCGAATGAATCAAGTGTGATATGCTCATTACACAGAGAAGAGAGCACAGGGGAAATGAACCACGTGTAACAGCATCAGTGGATTTCACAAACACAAAATTGAGAAAAATAGCCAGGCATCAGAGAGTGTATATGGAATGATCCCATTTATACAAAGTTAAAAAACTGTCAAAATTAATCTGTTAAAAGTCAAGACAGTGATATCCCGGAGGGCAGGAGATTGCTGAAGGGGAGCACTGGAGCTTTGGGGGGTACCAGGCATTTTCTGTTTCATGACCTGGGTGCTGGTCACTCCATGTGTTCATGCTGTGAAAATCCATCTGCCTAAAATGTATGATACGTGCGTTTCTCCATGTGCATGTCGCATTTCAGTAACACATTAAGCAAAATAGAAGTGAAACGTGGGCTTGTTTTGCCTGAAATGCAAGTTGCTGGGGAAGAAGTGGCTCTCAGAACTGGCCCTTGTGTTTCATAACCACCTACTCAGTCTGTTCTTAAAAGTCAAAGACTGGACAGGAAGGTGAGTGGAGGAATAGAAATCTCAATTCCTCAAAGAGAAACAAAGAAGAGGAACCAGTGAGAAAGAATACAAAAGGAAAAGGGTGGAGGCAATTAATACAACAGGGGGACATGCTTATAAAGGCAGCACACTAGAAATGGACAGAGAGAAGCTGGACAAGGACTTGAAAATTCCAGCATTTCTGTTTTCTAATCCTTACATGAAATATAAGGCAAGTAGGATATTTAGAACACATAACCCTGTGAAGAGCCTAATTGTTCTCACTGCTATGACTCAGGTAGGGATGGGGCTGGGACTGTATTCTGAGGCAAGTATACTTTGTCATGAGATTCTTCCATCAGAGAAGAAGGGAGGTCAGGTAAGGGTCTAGAATTCTTGGGACTGAAGAAACCCTCTCGTTCCCTCCTCTCCTGCTGATCCCCTATCCCTAACACTGCATCCTCTGCTAAACAGCAAAGCTGCCACACCCAACTGATGCCTCTTTCCCACCGGCCTCCTTGCTACATGTCAGCTTTTCAAACCTTGATGGGGAAGAGCCAGAGGGCACCGGGCTCAGTGACTGGGGTCTCTACCCAGCAGCTCTGATGGAATTCCAGTGGAACCAGCATCATTCATCACTGTCAGGTCTGCGTGGTGCTGAGCGATCACCATGGTGAGTGCAAATCCAGCTATTTGGAGTCAGAAAGGCCTTTACAAATCTGCCTTTCTATTTCAGATTCCCAGGAAAGTGACAGCTCTTCTCAAGTTAAAAGAAACGAGGTCAGAGGCTGGGGTACCTGAGGAATCCCTGTATCTTTTCAGGCCCACGTGTCTTTGGAGTAGCTGGAACCAGCCTTAAAGTCACAGAAAAATAAGCTTGCTCTTACTCGAGCAAAGACTCTGCAGTCTCAGATTAAGTAATAAGCTTAACATACATATTCTCTGCCCCTATCTGACACAATGGGTTACGGAACAACTCACTTGTTAGCTTAAGACAGCCCAGCTTCTGGGTCATGAAATCAAGAAAGGAGACTCAAGTCCAGTGATTCTCAAAGTAAGACCAAGACCAAGAGCATCAGCAGGACCTAAAAATTCATTAGAAATGTACACTGGGGACTTCCCTGGAAGTCCAGTGATTAAGAATCCGGCTTCCACTGCAAGGGATAAGGGTTTGATCCCTGATCAGGGAACTAAGATCCCACATGCCACAGGGCAACTGAGCCTGAGAGCTGAAACTATTGGGCATGTGAGCCTCAACTAGAGTCTGTGCCACAACGGAAGATCCTACACGACGCAATCAAGAGCCAGCGTAGCCATAAATAAAGAAATAATTTTTTAAAAAGGAAATGCACACTCCTGGGCCCTACCCCTAGATTTACAGAATCAGAGATGCTGGGGTTGGGGGTCCAGGGATCTGTGTTTTAACAAGAGCCAGGTGATTCTGTGCAAGCTGTCAGAGAAACATTGCTCTCAGGATAGAAGACAGTCACTTCCCTGCCCTCTATTCAAATTAGCTCGATTTTCAGAACATCTTCTGAGGAATGGGGGCATTCATGCTTACCTTCCTGAAGGCTGAGGAAGCCTAGATTAGAAGATCTCTTGAGGAAGCTCCCTTTCAGCTTTATTATCTATGATTTCTCACCTTCAAAGTATTCTCGTGCTTCTGCTAGGGTTGAGTTGGCAGGCGTTGATTTGTTTTTCAAGCCAGGCGCTCAATGTAGTTCATGTACAGCAAAAGGTAACAGGATACAAGACATCACGGTATCCCACAGAGATAGGTGAACCCTTCTTTCCGAGCCTCATTTGTCCCCCAGGACTCACAAATTTGGCACAAGCTGCTGCACTGGCTGTGGGATATAAATGGAGGAGAAAGAATCTCCCATTTTGCTGACAGATACCTCAGAACAAGCCATGGAAGAAGCAGGAACACCAGGCCTTCTCTGCCTCTGTTGTTCCAGCCATCGTCTACTCTCCTGTCCCCGAGACCCAGAGCACCAAGGTCAGCCTATTTAAAATCAATCTACCACCGTCTGTTCCAAAGAAATTTGTTCTCCAGAATTTGTCCCAGACTGAAAGCTGAACACTTCCAAAGTTTAAGAGCTTATGTTAGGAGAAATTGAACATTATCTCAGGATAATGTTTTCCTACTGCTACTTAAATTTCCAGAGGCATTTACAAAAATTAAACATCAATAGGAAGCCAAGTCCTTTATTTATGAAGCCAGCAATAGACATTGATCCTGTGATAATGTTATTATTTTTCTTATTGCTCCTGTTGGTGTGCATTTCATCATCATTGGGCTGGATGAGCAGAGGAGGAGCGGAATGTTTATTGACTTGCAATTGCTTGTTGCTTTAAAAAAGTCTGTGCTTCTGTCTTCAGGCCTTTAGAAAGCTAGTTCTGTACAAACACATAAGCATATTCAAGCTCTCAGTTAATTGATGTTTCTGGTCATTGCTTCCTGGATTGTTTTAAAATGTGACATGAATTTTTTTATAGGGTCAGTATTTTATTAACACATCTAGAATTTAGTCATACATCTTGACACTCAAGCCACTTAACACACATAGGGAGGGCAGTAGACTCCTTTAGGCCCCTCTATCAACAAGGAAACTGGGAACAATAATTCCATTTATGGGCTTCCCTGGTGGCTCAGTGATAAAGAATTCACCTGCCAATGCAGGAGGCATGGGTTCAATCCCTGGGTCTAGAAGAACAACTGGAAAACGAAATGGCAACCCATTCCAGTATTTTTGCCTGGAAAATCCTAAGGACAGAGGAGCCTCACAGACTATATAGTCCATGGGGCTGCAAAAGAGTTGAACACAACTTAGCAAGGAAACAAAGACAACAATTTCATTTATAAGAAAAGTAGATTTGGCCAAGAGTATCAGAGAATGCTGACTCATCCTGGGCGCAGACAGAGGAGCCTGAGGCAGACCATGGGAAATGAGACCATCATCCTCTCAGCAAGAGTAGCTTGTCTAGTTCATCTGCGAGGAGGAGAGAGGGAGTTGACTGTGGGTCTGCAGGATGTGAACTTGCGCATCAGGTGAGAATGGATGCGTGGATAGGGATGAGTGTGCAGGGAAGCTTGGGTGTGACTCACTCCTGATCAGACACTGAATGAACAGAGGCAGGAAGGGGGTTAGTCCCAACGGCTAACAATGTGCCTGTGCGGTCCTGGGATGTTCTCCTTCCCATGATGGACACACACACACATCGAATTCAGGCTGCTGAGAACTGAGGTCTAGAGAAAAGGCATCCAGCAGCTACTGTGGTCGCGGTGAGGGAAGCAGAAACAGCAGCTGGCCAGTGAATCTGAGTGTGGTTTCCACAGCAACACATGTATCCCTGGCGTGACATTCAAGACAGTGCCCTTCTCTGCCAAGGTTGGTCCCTCCTCCTGTGTTTTGGACATCTTCCTTGATCTTCTCAGGGTATCAATTAGCCCATTTCTCTTCTACGCAGAAGAAGCCAAACCTTTCCTCTCAATCACTTAAAAAGGCTTGAGTCTCCCCCGACTTAAAAATACTTACCTTCTACTCCACATTTCCTGCAGCTATAGTCCTCTCTCCTCCTCCTCACACCCCAAAGTTTTCCAGAAAGTTATCTCTCCCTGCAGTCTCCATATGCTCCCCTCCCACTTACTCCTCAATTCACTCCAATCCATCTTCCACCCCCATCACAGGCTTTAAAAAGCCTCTGTGATCATCAGGCGACCTCTTTACTGCTAAAGCCCAAGCATAAATTTTAATCCTCATCTTACCTGAAACCTCAGCAGTGGTGCAGACCATACCTCTTCTCTGGAATTATGTGGGCTCTCAGGACTCCTCAACCCCACGATTTCCCCCCACCCATCTCCCTGGATGCTCCTCTATTTTCTCTGCAGGTTCCCACTCTCTATCCAACTTGCTAGAGCCCCTACAGACTCTTGAGAGTTGTCCTTGATTGCTCTTTCTCCCTTACTTCTCCATCAAAACCATCAGTAAGTCCTGTTAATTTGGGCCCTTCAGTAATTGTGTATTCTGTGCACTGTCTGTCTTCACTCATCTCACATGTGGAGAGGTGCTGTAGCCCCTCAAGAACAAAGAGATAAAGTTGCCTAAGGTCACACAGCTAATTAATGGCCACAGAAACAGGGCCCAAGTATTTCAGCCCCTGGTGCACTGGTGTGTCCACATCACCCTAATATAATCATACATTATTCAGGAAAACCAAAATTGATTATGGATATGATGTCATTTATCATCAAGATTTTGCTGAGGAAAAATAGGGGAGTGTTGTTGTTGTTCCAACTCTATGCAACCCCTTGGACTGCAGCATGCCAGGCTTTCCTATCCCTCACCATCTCTCTATGTTTGCTCAAATAGAGGAGTGTAGGATCCCTCTAAGCAGAAATGTCCCCCTTTGAATTGGCATGATTAGAAAAAAAATCAAGACAAAATTCCATGCATGTCCTCAGAAGACTTTCCTGAGGATCTTTTTCCTGGGAACTTAACCAACATTGAGAGTCCAACTCTCTCCACCTCATCTCGGTAACAGCAGGAGCTGATGACAACCAAGGAAGGAAGACAAGACAAGCAAGACTCAACCTTCAAAGGTTTGGCTACAACTGTCATCAAGAAGTGAGAACAGCAGATGAGGCAACAACACTCCCTAAAATAATCGAATCATAAGGACTGTCCTGTGAAACACAGAGCTGACATCCTGAGTGGCTTCAGGAGGCAAACTGAAAGCTCAAGAGAAGCTCAAGAGTTCAGCCTTGTATTACATAAGAAAGATGTGTTGGAACTGTCCAAGGTACCAAGAAAGAAACTAGGTGGGAGGGACACCATTCTTCTTTGTTTTTCTTTGTCAGGGTGAGCCAGACAAAACAAAATCTGGTTTTCATACCATGCCTCATGGCTAAGACCAGGCTGGGTGGCTTGACCTTCCTAACAACACTAACAGACCAGTGGGCACATACTATACCTTGCTTTAAAAAGTGGGAATTTAGACTCACAAAAGTTATGACCTCAATCACACAGTAAACTAATGGAGGATTCAAGATTTCATTCATCCACTCAACACAATTTTATGGAACACCCTTATGTTGTACTGGAGTCAAAAATGGCAACCCACTCCAGTATCCTTGCTTGGAGAATCCCATGGATAGAGGAGCCTGGCGGGCTACAGTCCATGGGGATGCAAAGAGCCAGACACAAATGAAGTGACTTAGCATGCATTATACTGCACATACTATGTGAAAGAAAGAAAGTGAAGTCGCTCAGTCATGTCCAACTCTTTGCAACCCCATGGACTGTAGTCTACCAGGCTTCTCCTTCCATGGGGTTTTTCAGGCAAGAGTACCAGAGCGGGTTGTCATTTCCTTCTCCAGGGGATCTTCCCAACCCAGGGATCGAACCCAGGTCTCCCGCACTGCAGGCAGAGGCTTTACCCTCTGAGCCACCAGGGAAGCCCCACATACTATGTAAGCATGATAGATAAAGATGAGAAAGGTAATCCCATATCACCAAGGAGATAACTAGAGGAGGCCCACTGATGTACAGTAAGATGATATGGAGGTTAGTAAGTCCAGGAGGCTACTGAATACAGATGAGGGCTATCTAACCTGCTAGAAAGGAAAGAGGTGGTCAAAGAATGTATGACCAGAACCAAGTCTTGAAAAATCAGCTAACAAAACTTAACAGGGTAAAGAATGGCAGTGGAGGGGATGCTGTTAACACTCCACCAGGATCTCCTTTGCTAGGACAGGGTTCCCACCATCCAGCTGCTGCGGACATCTCAATCGCTATGATTCACACTGACCCCATTCTCAGGACAGCTGGCCCCAGCCAGGGGAGGTACCTCACCCACACACAGGGATACTGTTAGTCACTCAATCACATCTGACTGTTTGTGGTCCCATGGATTGCAGCCTGCCAGGCTCCTCTGTCCATAGAATTCTCCTGGAAAGAATACTGGAGTGGAATATTGAAAGATTCCCTTCTCCAGGGGATATTCCTGACCCAGGGATTGAACCCAGGCCTCCCACATTGCAGACAAATCCTTTACTGTCTGAGCCACCAGTCAAGTCCTATATGTAGGGATATCCCCTCTGCAAGGACTCACTGTCATGGGGGTCCAGGGGCCCTGCCTGAAATTGGGACAATTTCTGTGATGCAACTCACACTCAGAGCTCCCTGTAGGAACAGCTGAGATCACATTCTTGCTCATCTCCTTACCCTATACTCCCCTTCTTCCTTCCCTTCCCTTCTCCTGCCACCACTCCCTTAAGAAACCATATGAATCCCTGGCTTCCTCTCTGCTTTTAGAAAACCTAAGTCAGGGAGAAGAATGTTCTAGATGGAGAGAACAATGGTGCAAAGGCATGGATTTGAGAGAGCCCAGAACAACACAGACCAGCTGTGAGCTTGGGCAGAGGGATGAGCAGTGGTGGGGCATGACAGAAACCAGATGGATGCCCAGATGTCTCCCAACGTCCAGCCAGTCACATGCCACCTCTCCGTACTAAGCTGACCTCTGATATCCCTCATGGTTGCCTTCAAAGCAACATTTCAGCACATATCTAGATAAAGTGAGTTTCTAGAGGAAGGAGTTACAAACCAAGATTCCTGGATTTATTCAGTAGCATTTTACAAAGTAGAAACGAAGATGAGCTCCCTGAAATTTCCTGACTCCCAAAACTGCACCGCCTCAGTGAAACTGGCCACTGACTCCACTTTCAGGACAGCGAATTATCTCCGTGGCTGTTTTTGCCCTTCCTTGCCTCTCCAGCAACAGCGGCCTCCTCCTCTCCCCTTTCATTGGCTTCTCTCCTCTCTGGCCTCCGCTCATGAGGTCTTGCCCCTGGGTCTCTGTTAGCACTCAGTTGAATTTCTAAAACTGTCCAAAGCCAATGAAGCTCTTTAATCACAAAGTGGAGCTGCCAGGGAAAGAATGCTAATTGGAAACTTTTATCTCTTGAGGTCCTGGAAAGATTAGAGACAAATACGCTTCTTTTGTCTATTATGCCATTAGCACAGAACAGACTCAGGAGGGGCAAAAAATGAAATGTGGCCCCAGATATAAGAAATTAATCCAAGAAACATACCAATTCCTAAGCAAATGACAGATCTTTGGACTTTAAAAACTAAGGATAATGGCCCATATGGAGGCAGCTATTTTTTTCTTAGGAAGCACAGGAGTGGTCAAAGGCAGAGAGAAACAGATTCCAAACACCCAGGTGGGGCTCACGATGAAGCCTGAGGCTCAAACAAGGCCCAGTCCCTGCATCACGGTTCAGGTCCAGAATAGAATCCCGTCTCACAGCCACATGTGGAGTCTTCTATATGCCAAGCCTTCCATTAATCCCTGGAATCACAGACAAAAATAAGACACAGTTCTTGTTCTCAGAGCTTAGGAGGAGAAACAGATACATAGAAAATACATTCTCAGCATAGTTGCCTTAGCCGAAAGAAAGAGAAGAGGCATGTTGCTCCTCTTCAGGCAGAGGCAGAAGGCAGGGCAGGCTTTCCCTTCATGGACCACACAGAGGAAAGATCCGCATTTTCTTCCTAAACATGCCATCCACCCAAAGCCAGAACACCAATCCCGTGTTATTATTTCATGTTCTTTCCTGCCTCTTCAGTGATACCAACAGAATAATTCTGCTCCCTCCCCCCAAAAAAATCCATTTAAAGGCTCTCATGAAGGTTCCCCAAACCATAAATGGCTGAAGGACTGAACTTGAACAAAATCTGGGGCCAGAGCAGCTCTGAGGACTCAAGTCGCAGAAGTTAAAGCCAGCTACTCTGAGTACGACTGAGGAATCAATCGGCTCCAGATCATTGTCCTAGTCTGACCTCACTCTGGGAAAAGCAGCACCTGACTGCACGAGCTCATGGTATAAGACCAACCATCACGCTCTTCTTTACTCCTCACAGGATGAGGAGAGTGGTTCTCCAAAGCCAAGTGCTGCTCCTGCCAGAAGGTGGCGGGGTTCAATGTGGAACACGTAATCCACACGGGCCCACCTGAGATCTGTAGCCAAGAATTGCACCCGAGGAGTTCTTTTTAAAAAGTCAAGAGACTCAGCCCCTTCCCTGGACACACTGACTCAGAAGTTCCTGGATGGGACCCAGAAATCAATATTATAATAAGCTCCAAAGTCACCGGTCAGTGAAGCTGAACCATCTCCTTGACCTGGATGAAGTTGGTCATATCAGCTTCCACCAGGAATGGGCTAACATGTTTGGTTCAGAACCAAACTGCCACGAAAATGATGATTTATTTTTTCTACCCTTTTTGAACTGCCTACATTGAAATCCATTATAATTGTATTACCAGCTGAGGAAAACAGAACTGAATTCCTGCCCCATCCTGGACTCTCACCTGACTGAGGAATTACAAGCATGGGAATATGGCTGGATCCCCACTGTTACCCCTAAAGACCCCTACAGCTACCTGTCTGAACTTCTAAAGTGAAGTGCAGTCGCTCAGTCGTGTCTGACTCTTTGCGGCCCCCATGGACTGTAGTCTACCACACTGCTCCGTCCATGGGATTTTCCAGGCAAGGGTACTGGAGTGGGTTGCCATTACCAAAACACCACAGTGTTCAGGTTTCAGGACAGACCTTTCATTCAACCCCACTACATATCCAGGACCTAGAACAGAGGCTGTTGCATATAAGGCTCTCTCTATATTTACTGAGTGGAGCAAGGGAAAAAACAGAGGGGATTTTTTTGAGCCACACCCCCAAACGTCAACCAGAGAATGAATTTATGAGTACCTTTTCACTGAGATGTAGAAAAAGCAGACCAAGGGAGGCAGTGATAATATCTGGCCAAAGCAACCCTGACTTCAGAAACAGTATCTTATCCTATGTCAGAGAGACATTATTCTTTATTAATACAAACAAACAAAACAATCTTTGTGCCTGAAACTCCTTTTAAAACTGTGCTGGTCCTCCACCAAGCATTCCAACCCCTCTGAGTGCTGAATTATTTACTGTTTATTCCTGCGTGGAGAGGGGGCAGTGGTTAAGGAAAATTTCTTCTCCACTGCTCCACCCTTCTGATTGAAGCCACAATGCAAACTGGGGGGCGATTCAGGGCTTAACAATAGCATCACACTAATCTTTGCAGGATTGCAAATAAAGGAGGCCGGATCCTTAGGAGGCCTATTAGAGCTAAGGTCTCCCAGCTCCTATTGTTAAAGAACATTCATTACCAAGCTCGCATATAAAATCCTGAGAAGGAAGCAAATATGAGTCTGCAGTGGTTCTTATGCTATTGCCTCTCGGGGCTAATTAGAGCTGTTTTTGTAATTCACCAGCTATAAATTCCTTGTGATGCTCTCACAGCCCTGGAAGACTGGCCACCCCAGGTCAGGATTTTGTGCTGACACGGCACGTCCACCCACTGACCCTAAAGCCTGTGACAATCGCTCAACCGACCACCTTGTGGTTGGTGGCCCTCAGATACCCTGGGATGGCTTTTCAGTTCGTTAATTGTTTTCCTGTTCTCTGCTGATCAGGTTAAAAGATAACTCTGCAGACGGTATGAGGCAGCACCTGCTTTATTCTCAGCTAATTTATTTTAAATTGATTTAGTACAGACTTTTTACCCGGTGATGTCTACAAAGTTATGAATTCATTTCCTCATCTACCCTCTTGAATTTGATCAAGGAATGAAAATGGCTATAAAGCTTTATGGCAAGACTTTGGAAGAACAGACAAAGGGAACCAAGCCAAACTAATCTCAAAACTGAAAAACAAATGTTTCAAAAGCTTCTTATCTATGATGGGAGATGACAGGATAGGTAGTTACACAAAATCTAACATCTGATAATGTGGAAGAAATCATCATGCTCATTGACCAAACTTCTGTAATTATCTGGCCCTTTATATTTTTTTCCACTTGTCATGTAATCCGTCCAATAATCCAATGGATGTAGATATCTCTTAACTGCATTTTACTTAAAAAAAAATTTTTAAGTAGGGCTTAGGGAAATTAAAGTACCTGCCTGAGATTGCACAGTCAGGAAGATTTGAACCTTGGGCAGTTCAAGTGCAAAGTCGGAACCCTTTCGACATCATCTATATTTTAAAATCCCTTTACTTTGACCTGCCAAGCAGCTAAACCAGAAGGTGATTTGGGGTCTTACAAAAGGATTCGTTACTTTCATAAAAGATTCACGACTGGGTTCCTTGAAATAGCCAACTCCCGTATTGTGCTGAAAATATAATTCAAGCTCCAAAAATGTCTATGTACAAGGAACATTTCTACACCACATCTGCTATGTAAAGGAGAGCAGGGTTCTGGCATAGTGACTTTTCTAAACAGAAGCACCAAAGCCGTAGGACTGATGAGGACAGTGGTATCATGAGGACACAATACTGTCCAGCATCACAACATCATGTGAATTCAGTGATTAGTGCCACGTCCTGCACCCACTGATCACCCAGTTGCTCTCTGCCAGTCAGCACTTTTTTCAGATGTCTTAAAATACAGTCTCTGATAGACTGCAAAAATGGTCATGAATTTCTTCTCTCTCATCCAGACACAAAGTCTATTTCTCCTCCCGTTGAATCTTGATCGGCCATGTGATTTGCTCTGACCAACCGGAGATTAGCGAAGATGATATAATCAGAGGTTAGGAAAGTGCTTGCATCCTGGCTGGTTGACTTGCTGAGCTTGGAACCCAGATTCAGTGATTCAGTCTGAGATGGTGTGCTGGAGGCTGAACAGTCACTTGGAAGAGAACCCAGGCACCCCAGGGAGCCCCACAACCAACAGGCAACCAGATCCTGGCCACCAGCCTGCCAACCACTAGACACACTGGGAGGCCGTGGTAGATCATCAAGCAGACCTGCCAGCTGAGAGCAGACGTGTGAGCAAACCAGCCACAACCAGCTGAGCTAGCCCAGGCAAGAGGAACTGAATGCTTCACAGAGTTCAGTTCAGTTCAGTTCAGTTGCTCAGCTGTGTCCAACTCTTTTCGACCCCATGAATCGCAGCACGCCAGGCCTTCCTATCCATTACCAACTTCCGGAGTTCACTCAGACTTGCGTCCATCCAGCCATCTCATCCTCTGTCATCCCCTTCTCCTCCTGCCCCCAATCCCTCCCAGCATCAGAGTCTTTTCCAATGAGTCAACTCTTCGCATGAGGTGGCCATAGTACTGGAGTTTCAGCCTTAGCATCATTCCTTCCAAAGAAATCCCAGGGCTGATCTCCTTCAGAATGGACTGGTTGGATCTCCTTGCAGTCCAAGGGACTCTCAAGAGTCTTCTCCAACACCACAGTTCAAAAGCATCGATTCTTCAACACTCAGCCTTCTTCACAGCCCAACTCTCACATCCATACATGACCACAGGAAAAACCATAGCCTTGACTAGACGGACCTTTGTTGGCAAATAATGTCTCTGCTTTTGAATATGCTATCTAGGTTGGACATAACTTTCCTTCCAAGGAGTAAGCGTCTTTTGATTTACAGCGGTCCGAACTAACAAAGTTGCGGGATGAGGTTTTTAACAATTACACAGTACGAGGCATTTCCTGTCTGCTATGCTCTGAGGCCTTCCAGCAAGTAGAAAAGAAAACCAGAAAACGGCCAGAAGTAAAAGACAACAAGAGAGAGAACAAGGTGTGCAAAGTAAAAAACGGAGTGGCTGAAAAGTTAAAGGGCTCAGAAAACCACAATTAGCATTTAGCTCGTCTCTCTCTCAGTTCACTGATGTTTCCACGACACCGATCTCTTTCTCTGAATGTCTGAGGCTAACTGGACCAATTCCCCACTCCTATGGTAGTCTCCAGCCCTTGGGGAGGCGAATCAATTGGAGGTTTAAGTTAATAATAAATGAAGAATTTTTTCCAGTGTGTTTCTTCATTTCTCCTTCCCTCTTCAGATCTCTTCTGCAGGTGATTCGAGTCAGCCAGCAAAGGAGGGAGAGAAGTGGATAAAGACAGACAGAAGCTACAGTGATGTTGTATGACTAGAGGGTGTTTTTCACCTTCAAAGCACATTGACTGTAAATTACAGGATATACTTTCACAGTTCACATTTCTGTAGAATATCTACTTTTGAGTTCCTGAGCAGAAGAGAATATGTTACTTTAAAAAAAAAAAAAAGGTATAACAGACAATGGATGTGCTCCACTCCAAGGGGAGGGGAAGGGAGTGGAACCCTCAGGAGCTGTCAGTTTTCTGGCCAGCAGTCAAGTCAAGGACCCTTCTTTCCACACTGGAGTGGTTACTCCTGTAAAGGGTGAGGAGGTGGCCTATCCCCTCCCTCCATCATAAAAAACTACACAACCCTAACATACTCAATAATGTTTAATTCAGGTTCAAGCTATATAATTCAATACCCACCTCCAGAAACCACCTCTAGGGGATGGGAAGAAATGTAAGCACACCGCATATTCAGTGGGTACACAGCATCATAAGCTATTCAAATATTTATGGACCTCTGTATTGGCTGGTAAACAGTACAACTGCCATATGCAGGCTTAATTCATAATGTAAATTCTAGCACATATGTTTATCATGGAAAACCACACATTACTGCGACATCAAAATGTCCTTCCTCTTTGGATATGGATCCACAGGAGTCCACTATTACTTTTTTAATGAACTGAAAATTTGCCTCCTGGTTCAAAAGCGAGAGAAGGAGGCCCCTCAGACAAGCTGGGTGTGAACTATTTATACACACCCAGAAGAGACAGCTCACCTTGCTGGGCTCAGGTAGTGGCTGAATACTGGCCAGGGCCCATGGGCATGCTCAGACGTCAGTACGGGGTCTCTTGGTGAGCCTGCTTCAGCTGATGAGCCATCTGCAGTGGGGAGCAGCCATCCCAGACACTGGGAACCAGTCTTGGAGGGAACTCTGCCAGACACCCCAGCAAGTGGCCGTGGAGCCCCCCAAACCCCATCGAGTGACCTCTGGGCAGGGGAGGCTCACCCTACTCACCTCTCCCACCCAGACATGCTCCCACGGGAAGATGGCATCTGTTGGGGATTTTCTCCCCGGGACTCGGAAGCGACGAACCTGAAAGAATGACACTCGGACAGTCTCTTGCAAGGACTGACAAGTTTATTTCTGCAGTCAAGCCTTTTTATAGAAGTAGGAACAAAGAGCTTAGAGTATACAGCCAGCAGAGCGCGTACGGGATTAACACCTAATCAGTAAAAATATTTCAAGGACAGCGCACTCTAAGTGACCCGTGTGCCCGTTTTCTCAAGCAACATCCTTAATATTTATTATTAAATCTTGGCGCCAGGCATAACCAAAGGCAGGAGATGTTTTTCTGCCCGAGCACACCAAGCCGGGGTATTTCTGGCCCTTCGCCATTTTCCCGAGGACTTCCTCCAACCGGCTATTTTGTACTGGGCTTCCCAACAGCATCCACACAAAAGCCCATCAACGACCACAGCTCCGCCTTCATTTTTGCCCATGTCCCTTTTCTTTGTCCTTCACCCTCTGAATTTTGTCACACTTTGACACACTTTGTGGAGAGTGCCCTCAACCAGCTGCCTCCTTCCCAACAGTGCCCACTCTCCTGTGACTGGTGTGTGTGGGGCCCATGGTTCTTCAGAGTTCCTTCCCCTCCATGAAAGAGCCAGCCAAAGATCCCGGTCCAGCTACTGCAGAGCCAGCTTGCTCCTCACCTACCATCCTGGACTCCTGCCTCCCCCTCTCTGCTGGTCCCTTTGGAGCCCCACCCCCTGCATGGGCCCAGGACCAGTGCCAACCTGACTAACTGCAGGCAAGAGAAGATGGAAGGAGAGGACTCAAGGCCTGGAGACCATTAGAGAGCGCAACACTAAGATGGAGGAAAGGTGCAGGCCCCACTCAGGTTCTGATGAGAATTCATCTCTCAGTGGCTATCGGTGCAATGAGAAAGATGCTGGACAAGTCTGAAGCACTCATCAAACGTGACTAGGTGGCTCTGACCAGCACCATTTAGCTACTGTAGACCAACAATTTCAAAGGTGCAACAAAAAACTAGGAAATTATTATTTTGATGTGATAAAGGGTCTGTGTTACAACATACAACACTTTGAAAGCAGCTTTTAGATTATACTTTAGAAGTTTACTTTATGTGTGTGTAAATAGTCTGTGTATGCATATATACACACATTCTAAAAATAGTAACTATATAGTATATATAATATATACTATAGTATATAACAGACATATATCATATACAATATAAATATATATATGTAGTATATATTGATATAATTTATCAGTTCAGTTCAGTCGCTCAGTCTTGTCTGACTCTTTGCAACCCCATGGACTGCAGCACGCTAGGCTTCCCTTTCCATCATCAACTCTCAGAGTTTACTCAAACTCATGTCCATCGAGTTGGTGATGCCATCCAACCATCTCATCCTCTGTTGTCCCCTTCTCCTCTTGCCTTCAATCTTTCCCAGCATCAGGGTCTTTTCCAGTGAGTCAGTTCTTCGCATCAGGTGGCCAAAGTATTGGAATTTCAGCTTGAGCATCAGTCTTTCTAATGAATATTCAGGACTGATTTCCTTTAGGATGGACTGGTTGGCTCTCCTTGCAGTCCAAGGGACTCTCAAGAGCCTTCTTCAACACCATAGTTCAAAAGCATCAATTCTTCTGTGCTCCACTTTCTTTATAGTCCAACTCTCACATCCATACGTGACTACTGGAAAAACCACAGCTTTGACTAGATGGACCTTTGTTGGCAAAGTAATGTCTCTGCTTTTTAATATGCTGTCTAGGTTGGTCATAGCTTTTCTTCCAAGGAGTAAGCATCTTTTAATTTCATGGCTGTAGTCACCACCTGCAGTGATTTTGGAGCCCAAGAAAATAAAGTCTGTCACTGTTTCCATTGTTTCCCCATCGACTTGCCATTAAGTGATTGGACCAGATGCCATGATCTTAACTTTCTGAATGTTGACTTTGAACTCAATTTTTTCACTCTCTTCTTTCACTATCATCAGAGGCTCTTTAGTTCTTCTTCACTTTCTGCCTAAGGGTGGTGTCATCTACATATCTGAGGTTATTGATATTTCTCCCAGCCATCTTGATTCCAGCTTGTGCTTCCTCCAGCCAGGCATTTTGCATGATGAACTCTGCATATAAGTTAAATAATCAGGGTGACAACATACAGCCCTGATGTACTCCTTTCCTGATTTGGAACCACTCTGTTGTTCCATGTCCAGTTCTAACTGTTGCTTCTTGATCTGCATACAGATTTCTCAGGAGGCAGGTAAGGTGGTCTGGTATTCCCATCTCTTGAAGAATTTTCCACTTTGTTGTGATCCACACAGTCAACAGCTTTGACATAGTCAATAAAGCAGAAGTAGATGGTTTATGGAACTCTCTTGCTTTTTAGATGATCCAACAGATGTTGGCAATCTGATCTCTGTTTCTTCTGCCTTTTCCAAATCCAGCTTGAACATTTGGAAGTTCATGGTTCACAAACTGCTGAAGCCTGGCTTGGAGAATTTTAAGCATTACTTAAATTTAGTTTATATATAGTGTGTGTGTGTGTGTGTGTGTGTGTATATATATATATATATATATAGTTTAGTTATATAAATAAATAGGGCTATACTTTTTATTTTTTATATTATACACCAGTCATTAAATGCTTTAAATATCTAGGTGCAATTAACATATCTAATTGATAACATATAGGAGATAATAAGAGATATCACACGTATGGAACCTTGAGTGTGATAGTGCCTAATCCCCCAATATTTAGACTAGTCTGAACCAATCACAGTAATTCCATTGTCTTATGGATTAGTAGCTAAGAAATGGGCATTTAACCCAACTCCAGCCCATGAGAAATGACTCTCCTGGAGATTCAGGGACAAGTTTTCTCAATGTAAAGAGAAAGCCACAGAAAAGTTTGTCCTCCGTCTCTGGTGCTGTGGTGTCCAGATGACATGGGGTTGCTGAGGCCACCAGGCCTCCAATCTGAGGACAAACCCAGAGTGTTGAGGAAGCTGGCGCCATCACACACACATCACACACACCCCCACATGAAGTAAGCGTCCTCCTTTCTTAATTTTTTGTGCGACGAGTTCCTATTCCTTGGTGACAAAGCATCTTATCAGACATGGGACATCATTTCTAGACCCGCCCTTTCTCTCTGCACTGATTGCTCCTTTCTCTCCCTACTTCTCTTGGTTTTGGCCTCTAACAGGGATGGACAGTCTCTACCTGTCACCACTGACGTTGCTACTTTAAAAGAAGGAGAAGTTCCACCTTATGGGAGAAGGAGGCAGGAAAGGGCCACTACTTGACCCTGATTTCAGTGTGGGAATGAGGCCAGAGTCCAGACAAAGAAGCTCACACTGCGAGCTGATGACCACCCTGCCAGTGCCCCTCCTCTCTTGATTATGCTAAAGACAATGTCTGCTTCCCAGGCTCAGGAGACCTTGTACAGGGCTCTCCCTTAGGTCCTTAGCCCTGCAAGGGCGAGCAGTGGGGGGACACCATGTAGCCACCTAAAAAAATGAAATAAAGTCTTCCTCCTGATGGTGATTTCTCATAAATATGACAAAGTCAACCTGATCTCAAGAAGACAACCAACACAATCCTCCAATTGGAAATTATCAAGACAGAATTAAAGGCATTTAATACTGCCTGTTAGCAAGTTCTATCTGGCACAAGATTTCCCTTGAATAATGCATTCAAGTAAGAGATTTTCACTCTCCCCATTTCTCCAGAGACTTAGAAAAACAAAACTCTAAAAACAAGGTGTTTAGGAGGCAACTGGAACATTTTAATGGCATGTATAATAGATATTTTCACCCCTGGTCGAGTTAAAAGTATAATTTTAATTTTAACTGGGATTTGTCATTACAACTTAAAAGTTGAGACAGTTTGAGATGATTTAAATTATTACTAGAACTACTCCAACTTCCCCGGGAGAGTTTGTGAATGGGATAATCAAATTGGGAACATCAATGGGGGTTAGAAAGTTGGAATTATTTATCAGTCAGTTCAGTCACTAAGTCGTGTCCGACTCTGCGACCCCATGGACTGCAGCACGCCAGGCTTCCCTGTCCATCGCCAATTCCCAGAGCTTGCTCAAACTCACATCCATCGAGTTGGTCATGCCATCCAACCACTTCATCCTCTGTTATACATACCATTTTTGAAGAGGACAACCAAGTTATGAGCTCTCCTAAGTATCATAGCTTATCACTGGTGCTCTGAGATGGTGGCAGAAGCATTCTGGTTGAGAGGAGAAAGATGCTCAGATGGCTTTCCAAATAATAATAAGCAACAGGTTAATGGTAAATATTTGAGAAATCATGAAATGTCCTATTTACAAGTGCCCACAATAGGAAGCCTACCCAGAGTAAAATGAAATGCATCTGTCTAAAAAGATATATAAAATCCTATCAAATTCAATCTGGGTTAAGTTAGAAATGTGGATGTAAAAGCTAAGTATATAATATTAAATATGCTCACCTTCAAAATCCCTAAATGCTGAGTCATCTTATCCCTGCCCATTTCTACAGGAATAGAAGAGGGGTATGTCTCGAAGGTACCATTTGTGGGCTGCTGTGCAATACACAGGAATCCTTCCTGCTTCAGCTTTCTCACGTCTAAAGGAATAAGAAGGAAACAGCAATGTGGAATTCCAGAGAAGGCAAGCATCTAACCTAGTCCTCAGACCCTGAAGTCTATGATAACACGGTCGGGCACCACTCTGCCTACTCCCTGTGGGTCATGCCCTGTGACATTTTAATAAAGTGAGAACTGGATTTACTCAGCAACAGATGTTCCCAGCTGATGGGTTCCAGATACAGCATCAGTGGTGGTAGAAACCCAGTTCCCCAAATCTATCCAGATAAACTGTGCCCAGAACTCAGACTCAGGAAGACCTCAAGAAACACTGACAGGATATATGCTTATTTTTCAACACTAGGTTGGTGTTTTTTAAAAAGTGTTTCACCAACACTGGGTTCCTGCCAGCACCTTCCACTAATACACGTGAGCAAGTTTTGCTTGTCCCGCAAATTCAGCAGCTCTGAGAATTGGAAGCGCCTCACCCCACTTGAATAAATTTTGAAATAAGATAGAGCTAATGAAGTCACTGCAATGGACAACTCTTCAGGAAAAGAAGGATGAAACAAAGACAGAGAGATGGCAGGCCCTGGCAGACAGAAATCTCATCAGGAACCCTGCAGCAGAACAAGCTATGTTGACACAGCAACCAAGGGAAAAGACCACAGTCAGAACATTCTCCTCCATGTCCGTAGAGCCCTCAGGGGACAGGCCACACCCAGCTCAGCAGACACAAGCAGGGATGGGACCTGATGACTTAACCTGTGTGCCTTCCTCCCATTTAAAGCCTCACAAAGCCCTCCAACTCTCCCTACTAAGTTCTCTACAGTGGAAACTGCAAGATTCAGGCCACAGGTACTAAGTTTAAGGCAATAAAGACTCCAGGGATGATGATGATCTACATTGTTTAGAGTAACACTGGCTGCTGCAGCAAGTAAGTCTAAAAATAAAAAAGAGAAAGATGATGGAAGGTTTTTCCGTGTTCACCTAACAGTTCTTGACAGAGAATGGATTCTTCCACATAATCATTCAGGCAGATGGCTGATCGTGGATCTTCAACACATGGCTTCCAAGGTCTCCCTGAAAGTCACCTCTGTCTCAGGCAGTTGGAAAGGATGCACCACACATAAGAACTTGCATAGGAGGTTTGTGTGCCAAACCTGGCAGGGATACGCATGACTGACTCCCACAGCCCATTGGCTAGAACCCGGTCACATGACCATGCTGAACTGCAAGGGAAGGTTGGGAAATGTAGTCTAGCCCTAGAATTTTCATACAGTCGGTGGTCTTTGCCACCAGGGACAATGATCAACTCAAAACTTCCTAAAATTCTCTTTTCTGTAAGAGGAAATAAAGTCCTAAATAGACACTTTAGAATCCAGTTTCATGTATCATTATGTCTACACAGGGGCAGAAGATGTTGAAGGTTCCAATCTTCCTGCTGGGGTACTGAGCCCAGCTTGGTGTTTCTTAAAGTGTACTAGCAACTGGCTCAGGAGTTCAAGTTTTTTGGTGTCCACAAATAGTACAGAAACATGGAAATATCTGTTCATAAGAAATGTAAATGTGCTATAAAAATGTACATTTCAAAGTCTGACAATATGGAAAAACAAAAACCAAGCACAACAAATAACATAGTTCATGTATAATAATAACAATAACAATGAGACTTATCTACTCAGGCAAATACTATAATTGTGCTGCAGGTTTTCATGCTAGAAAGTGTAGCTGTCAGGCTTAAATATTCTTTCCACTTAGACCATACAGAATTTTTTAACTTGCAGCATGCTCTAGTGAGAAGAGCTTATATTTTAGAAAACAGACTAAGCTATCTGAATTATCAGCTGCGTGACTATAGCCTCCTCATCTATAAACATAGGAGTAAAGTTAAGACAAATAAGATATTACAAAGCACCCAGCATTAGCTCCACTGTTGGTATTTGATAGCTGAGAGTATTAGTAGACACAGAGAAGCAGAAATGGCCCCTATTTGAACTTCAACAAGGTTTGGAAATGTGGGCTGAAATACTTCTAAAGTTCCAAGGGCAGAGAGCAAATAAGGTGTGACGATGAAAGGCTCTTTCCTGGACATTCCTACAACTGGAAAATTCCTATTTGTCTCTGAAAACAACTCAGGTATCACCTCGTCTGGAAAGTTTCTGTGACCCCTCTTAAGACGGAGTAAGTACTCTGAGCTGTGGTCCCACAACCCACCTCCAAGTCATGCCTGTCACCATCATTATACACATCCGGGGAACCCATCATTCTTCAATCTACAGTGAGGTCATTTCAGGGCATGACTATGACTTATTTACTATATCTTGCTCGTCTGGCAAGACGTGTGGCACTTGTGGGTCAATAATGAGTAAGTGCGTGAATCTCAAGCCCAGCAGTGCCCCAGTGACGCTGAAGCACCCGTGCTGGGGAAGACGTCTGTGCTGGGCACAGACTGCGCATCTGCAGGGGGAGCTGCATCCGTGCCCACTCACCCTGGGTCTTTCCAAACCAATCATTAGTGTCCCCATCAGAAAGCTTTTAACCAAGACTTCTGACAGCTTTCTTCAGGATCCTCTGGAATAAGACTAGGGGTAGAATTGAAGAAAGCAGGGGGGATATAAAAAGGACACAGTTTCTTTTCTTTGATGCTATAGAGAAAGACTCTGGTTCCATGCGGGGAAAAAATGTATCTTGAGTGGAGCTAATTTCTTTTCCCTTTCACTCAAAACTGAAATAGGGTTATTTTCTTAATAGCTTGTGGCAGCTTGTTTTCTATAGCAGCTCTTTAAATGGAGCTCATACGGTAATAATTTACTTCAGAACAACTGAGGCAGTTGGAAAAAAAATACTGGATGAGGTAAAAAGAGAAAGGTACTGGCCAGGGAGCTGGTTGGATGTTTTTTCCTCTTTTTGAGATTATTTATCATTAAAGCACAATATCTTTCTTCCAGACCTGGAGGATTCAAACAAGGACTAACAAATCACGCAGTAAACCAGCAATGAGCTGAACAATTACTCCAAGCTAGAAGATGGATTTCTTATGGGAAATGTGATTTGAATCGCTGAGGTTTTTAAATTCACCTCAGGATGCTCCTGGGCCGTGCTGCCAGCAACAGGAAAATTCCAGGCTATTTGGTATTCTCTCCTGAGTGAGCCAGTGTCCTTATTACATGATCACTGCTGTTATTCAACACTCAGTGGATATCCACAGGGGTTAGGCACTGTTCAGTTTCCATTAAAGACAGCTCCCGTCTTCAACCTGTTTGCATTTCAGAACAGCAACACAGAGAAACACAAGGAATGAAATGTATCTTAGAGACATACTGAGAACTTGCCCAGGATTCCTGACATGACCTGCATCCTGGCCTGGGTGTGGTAACTTTCACAGGGAAAGAAATGTCTCCCACCACATCTGCAATTCCAATACTCAAACATTTCACAGGTGAGTATCAGAGGCCAAGCCAGGAAGGCATTCTCAAACCCAAGTGATTCAAGTTAGCCATCATGGAGTATCTTATATCAGTATTTGTAGAAGACAACACTTTACTTCTTTTAATTGAGGTAGCATTGGCTTATGATATTTTGTAAGTTTCACATACGCATACACCACAGCATGCTCACCACCGAGACATCAGTTTCCACTTATCACCATAAGGCTGGTTCTCTTTACTCATTTTGCTCTTCCCTTTGCCTCCTTTCCCATTCAGTTCAGTTCAGTTCAGTCCCTCAGTCGTGTCAGACTCTTTGCAACCCCATGAATCGCAGCACGCCAGGCCTCCCTGTCCATCACCAACTCCCAGAGTTCACTCAGACTCACGTCTATCGAGTCGGTGATGCCATCCAGCCATCTCATCCTCTGTCGTCCCCTTTTCCTCCTGCCCCCAATCCCTCCCAGCATCAGAGTCTTTTCCAATGAGTCAGTTCTTCGCATGAGGTGGCCAAATTACTGGAGTTTCAGCTTTAGCATCAGACCTTCCAATGAACACCCAGGGCTGATCTCCTTTAGAATGGACTGGTTGGGTCTCCTTGCAGTCCAAGGGACTCTCAAGAGTCTTCTCCAACACCACAGTTCAAAAGCATCAATTCTTTGACCACTATTCTCTTCTTTTTATTTATGTGTTTGTTTGGTCATTAATTTTGTCTGTTTGTTCTGTTTCACACATAAGTGAAACCATATAGCATTTGTCTTCCCCAATTAGACCCAGTACACTTCGCATAGTATCTTCAGGTCCATCCATTTTGTCTCAAATGACAAGATTTCATCTTTTTATGGCTGAGTAGTATTCCCTTATATATAGGATGTGAGATGGGATCAAGTCAATTTTATTTGATTTTCCAAACCAATGTGATATCATGATCTCAAAAGAAAAGACAAATCATTTGTCTTATATATCTCTCTATATATATATTCACACACATTTTCCTTATCCATGTATCCACTGACGGGCATTTAGGTTGTTTGCATATCTTGGCTATGGAACCTTTGGTATTTTTGCTTTTTTGCTTTGGCAGATGAAATGATCAGTTGGCCTGAGCATTTTATCAATAGAGACAACTAAACAGGGCAATCTCATGAAAAGGAAACAGTGGATTATAGAAGGCCAGATGCAAGCAGAGAAGGAAAGACTGGGTAACTTGCCAGGGCTCATATAGCTATTTAGTGACGAAGGCAGTCCAGGCGTAGAATCACAAATAGATACTCAGATCTCCACCTGTCCACTGATAATGCCTATTAGCGCACACATACTCAGGGAAAAAAAGAAGTAATATGAAAAACAACAAAGGAGAGGAGTTGGGGAAAGAAGGTAGCAATTTGGAAGACTTCATCCACATATTTGGATTTCCATAGGCCTCGCCTCATTAAGAACCAAGACTGGCTCTGAGACAAGTGTCTCTGGGTTTCTCCGCCTTAAAAGTCCAGAATGATCCAGAACAGTTATCTAGACCTTATCTCATTAAAAGCCCAAAGTGATCTAGAACAGAGTGGCTCCAGAAAAAAAGGATTTTTTGAAAGCTCTAAAAACATAGTTTGTCCCACTGAGATACAGGCGACTATTCGAGAAAAGTAGTAAAACAATGAATGGATACACAGAGGCTTCCCTGGTGGCTCAGTAGTAAAGAATCTGCCTGCCAATGCAAGGAGGTGAAGGAGAGACAAGTTAGATCCCTGAGTCGGGAAGATCCCCTGGAGGAGGAAATGGCAGCCCACTCCAGTATTCTTGCCTCAGAAAACCCATGGACAGAGGAGCCTGGTGGCTACAGTCCATGGGGTTGAAAAAGAGTTAGACATAACTAAGTAACTAAACAACAAATACAAGGTCAAAGCTGGAGAGAGGAAGGCAATGGACTTTGGTCTTCATAAGGTTCAGCATATAATCCTCAATTTGCAGAGTACCTGGGATTTGTCTTTCCTTTTGGTATCATGATATTAGCTGAGGTCACACTGGTTTTGAAAAACCAAATCAAATTGACTTAACCCCATCTCACATGCTCTCAGAAATCCAGGCCCAGCTCAAGAATTTACTGAGTCCCTCTGTGGCTTTTTGTTCTTGTAGTCACTGGAGTCCGTGCTGGAGGACCACTCTCCACCTAACTTGCATGGCCCTCTCGCAATCTCCCCTTCCCTCTTCTCACTGCCAAGCCCGGGGTGGCACTCTCTGACTTCTCTAGAACACCATTCCCACCACACTGAAGACAGGTGAGTATTACCCTGAATCCAAGTACAGATGAAAAGACAAGCCTTATTGCTACCCAGCCCGTGCTTACTCAGGACCTGGGCCATGCCTGCTGTGGGGTACACAGCCACTCACTCACTCACCACAGAGGATTCCGTCCTCAAGTCCACAGGACTCTCATCGTGGCACCCTCCTTCCAAGTCTGTCTCGCATCTATCCATCTCAAGACTACCTCCAGCTCCCAAATTCCTTCTCATTTTTAACACAAGGTATTAAGCTACCTTTGTTGGCAAAGTAATGTCTCTGCTTTTGAATATGCTATCTAAGTTGGTCATAACTTTCCTTCCAAGGAGTAAGCGTCTTTT
>NW_011494615.1:6608536-6627243 GCF_000754665.1 Bison bison bison
CTATTTCCCATGAAGGGATGGGACCAGATGCCATGATCTTTGTTTTCTGAATGTTGAGCTTTAAGCCAACTTTTTCACTCTCCACTTTCACTTTCATCAAGAGGCTTTTTAGTTCCTCTTCACTTTCTTCCATAAGGGCGGTGTCATCTGCATATCTGAGGTTATTGATATTTCTCCCAGCAATCTTGATTCCAGCTTGTGCTTCTTCCAGCCCAGCGTTTCTCATGATGTACTCTGCATATAAGTTAAATAAGCAGGGTGACAATATACAGCTTTGATGTACTCCTTTTCCTATTTGGAACCAGTCTGTTGTTCCATGTCCAGTTCTAACTGTTGCTTCCTGACCTGCATATAGGTTTCTCAAGAGGCAGGTCAGGTGGTCTGGTATTCCCATCTCTTTCAGAATTTTCCACAGTTTATTGTGATCCACACAGTCAAAGGCTTTGGCATAGTCAATAAAGCAGAAGTAGATGTTTTTCTGGAATTCTCTTGCTTTTTCAATGATCCAGACAACAAAGGTTCGTCTAGCCAAGGCTATGGTTTTTCCTGTGGTCATGTATGGATGTGAGAGTTGGACTGTGAAGAAAGCTGAGTGCTGAAGAATTGATGCTTTTGAACTCTGGTGTTGGAGAAGACTCCTGAGAGTCCCTTGGACTGCAAAGAGATCCAACCAGTCCATTCTAAAGGAGATCAGCCCTTGGTGTTCTTTGGAAGGAATGATGCTAAAGCTGAAACTCCAGTACTTTGGCCACCTCATGCGAAGAGTTGACTCATTGGAAAAGACTCTGATGCTGGGAGGGATTGGGAGCAGGAGGAAAAGAGACTACAGAGGATGAGATGGCTGGATGGCATCACCGACTTGATGGACATGAGTTTGAGTGACCTCCGACAGTTGGTGATGAACAGGGAGGCCTGGTGTGCTGCAATTCATGGGGTCGCAGAGAGTTGGACATGACTGAGCGACTGAACTGAACTGAACTGATTAAGCTACCTATGGTCTCTCCCTGGCATACCAGAGGGCCCATTAGGACACTGTTTTCAACAGTTCCTAAAATAATAAATTCTTCTCTCCACCATGCAATCCCGAATTCCTAAATTTCCATTGCTTCATGCCTGAGCAGGATTCTTCCTGCTCCCAGTCTCTCCTCCTTCAAATTTCATCTGACACTAGGAGATCTGCTTCTTGTGCTTTCACCGGCTCCTCCCTGAAGCTCCTCCCACCTCAGACACTTTCAGTGGCTCCTCACTGATACTCACGTTTGCACACATACTTTTGAAACTTGATCTTCTAAGGAAAAATTCTCAAAAGGCATGAAAAAGTATTTCACCACCTAAAGAGAATCAAAGCTGATCAAAAAGTAAAGCTACAATTAACGCACCATTAAACAGGGGCTGTTAAGGGCACGGAGGTCAAGAAATCCAGTTATGTTTCCCATGCATGATGATAATTAATAACACAAGAGATCCATGGCACATCACATGCTCAGAATACTTCACAGACAGAGGATAATTAATTACACAGATAAAGATATTGCAGATTTTTCTTTTAGTATCTGTGGGTTCGTTAAATTCTCCATTTGGTTAACCAAGTAATTTCCTATACTTCTGAATTCCTGACTAGGGTGGAAGGAAAGGAGAGAGCAGCAGAAATGTCAAGCCAGAGTCAGCCTTTGTTCTTCTCCCACTTCCTGGGAATCTATAAAATAAAATCTGCATGGGGGTCCTCACTCCCCCACTTAGGGAAGGGCATAGAGGGAGGGCTGCCCCAGCATCGGCCAACCTCCGTCTCAGAGCCCACGGCTACCCCGACACATTTTATCTACCAAGGTTACCCCCTTCCTAGAACATGCAAGTGGATGAAGTTTTTCTCATCAGGGTGATGAGCCCAAGGTCTTTCTGAGACCCCTCTACATGCCCTGGACACCAAATAACTCCCAAGAAGACACTAGGACCCATCTGACAGGTCCAGACCCTATTCTACCCCTTGGCTTTCCCAGGTCATCCTCCCTATCCCACATAGACCTTCACTGGAACTTTGAATTTCCTTTGTGAACTCCCTTGAGAACCTTGTCCCTGGACACACAACTTTGGACACCCAGCTCCACTTAGACCCATGAAACTGGGAGCTCTTTTGGAGTTGGACCTATACAGCCTACTTTACCTATTAGACTAAAACTGAGATACTCCAAATTCCTAACAAAAATGTTGGAGACAGTCCCCCCACCACCACTACCAAGCAGTATAATTTCTGTGCAATGTAATCAAGGCACCAATGTGTCATTGAGTTCTTCAAGTTCATGAACTTGATCAAGTTGATCAAGATTGGTCAAATTATGAACTTGATCAGATTATAACATCAACGTCTACATAATCTAAAAGACAACACCATATTGTAGAAAAGACTTGATTCTGCAGCCAACTGGTCCTGGATTCAAATCCTACGCCTGCCAAGACAAAAGGAACAAACAAGTTTGAATATGCCCAGCATGTAGTAACTACTAAGTACAGGCATGTGTTTAATGCCATTAAATCAGTTGCACTATTATGGTAATTAGGATTATCATCAAGGTCCCTGAACTCCTAGGGAAGTACAAACAGAAACAGGCACTTTGGACTGGAAGAATTAAGATTTTTTAAAAAATTTTATTTCCATGGGAGACAGAAGAAAAGATGTTCACAAGGTCTTTTAAGCTCCAAAACTTCAAAATCAATCCTAATTACTTCCATCAACTCTACTTTTCCCCAATACAGATCCACAGTCATCCCATGGTCCTTTGATGGTCTAAGGATGACAGATCAGACACTAGGACAACCCCCTACACACCTAATTTTTGTTACAGATTGGAAGAAATGAATATTCTTTACCATTACCCTGCACTCTTGATGACAAGAAGCCATAACTAGATTCTTTGTTGGTTAATGAGCAAGAAAGAGACAGCACAAAAGAACTTCATTCTTTTTTTAAAGTAACAACTTCCCTAGAGATATTGGGGTTAGAAGCAAAGTCTGAACATTTTCTTCCCCTTCTGAATCCACTGAGTGTTTTAGATTAATATATTAAACCTGCAAATATGCCAAATACTACTCTCAACATCACAAAAATCTTATGAGACAAAAGTTTTTCATTATTGTTTTACAGTTGGAACAACTCAGGTCCAGAAAGGTGAATAACATAGCAAAGATTCCAATCAGATCCAAAGGGCTTACAGCCTGGTCCCTAATCATGAGAATACAAGGAAATACTCTCCTCTTCCTTTCTTCAGAGAGAGTCAGGTACCATCAGAGAGAGTTTTCCTGACCAGGAGAAGCTGTGATCTGGGTGCTGGGGATTGATTGCATTCCAATAAAGAAGGGATGACACAAAAGCCCTGAGTAAGACCATGAATGAGCTCAGGTACTGATGAGAAAAGTGTCTCCCCACTTCAGAGCTATAAGAGCAACAACCAGCCAGCATAGACCAAGACCTGATGGCAAAGACATTGCAACATGTTCACTCATTCTGTTCCTTTACTTCTTGGAAACGCAGCCAGACTACATTTCCCAGCTTCCCCCGGAGTTAGATAGGGTCATATGATTGAGTTCTCTGTGGTCAGGCCCCACTCATAAGACCTCCTTCACGATCTTCCATGCTCTCTCTTCCTCTGTCTTCAAGCCAGATGCAGAGAACTTGGTAGAGGTCTCTGATGCATCAAGGGATGGAAGAATCCTGGGTTCCTGAGTGGCTGCATGGAGCAGAGCATCACCACCAACTGTGACAAGGGTTGCAGCATGTACGAGGGCAAACCTACCCTGTGATGAACACCCTAATGCTGACCTTCACTCGCTAAACTCCCACCCTGTGGGCAGGGGCTCTGGCCTCTTCACTCTTTCTTCCCACCCTTTGATGAACCCTTGTGGTCTTTCCACTGCTCATTAGCACTCTACCTCAGCTTGCACGGAGAAAATGAAAGAAGATGAAATTTAAATCCGTTCATTTTTTTTCTTGTTAGCAGCTTTGGTCTAAGAGGAAGCAAAAAAAAATTGTTTTCAATGAAATCAGAGAAGAGGATAAAATTATTGCTGAAGATAAGGTTTGACAATCATCTGTGGATTTCAGTTTTCTGTGCTCTCTCCCCTTCATTAATCAACAATTGGCTGTGTTAATAGGCAGTCACTTCTGCCAGCACACTTGTCTGCTCCTTCTAGGCAGTTGTGTTCCGAGCAGGAGTCCACGTACCCATGAAACCTCTCCGAGTGGAATGCTGACAGGCACCGATCACATGCAGATGCCATCATATGTCAGTCCTGCCTCGGCTTCAAAGCCAAGTGCCCTAGAATGCCATCACTGACAGAAGTGCTGGCATTATCTGGTCCTTCTCAGCCCTGTTGCATAGGATAAACCAGAGGCCCAGCAGGGGCAGTTAATTTTCCCACAGTCAGACAGCAAGTCTAAGACCAAGCCTCCTGGCTCCCAAGGGAAATGCTGGAAATACGTATTTCAAAACTAAGGGAGCAATGAAAAATGGTGCACAGTGTGTGTGTTAAAAGGCAAGCAAATGACATACCATAATCTAAGACAGAACCTGGGAAAGGGCCAGGTATTCCTGCCAACAGCATTGTTCAGACATCCTTAAGAGGCAGGGAAGGAGAGAAAGAGGAAAGAAGAAAGAGCAAGGGCTCCAATTCCCAGCACAACTGCTCCTGAGAACTTCCAGCCCGAGTCAGCTCACCTCGTCTTTGGAAGATGCTCTACAGCGGTGGTTCTTCTCATGTCCTGAATCTAGTGCCTGAGAGTTGGGCCAGCTTATGTGCATGGATCTGACTGTCCCCTCATTAATATCCACAAAAACACTAACATTAAGGGCACCTTGAACCAGAGAGGACACTCCAAAGCACTCCAGAAGCAGTTTCCACAGGACAGCCCAGTTGTCTGCCTCCAAAACAGGGCACTGGCAGGCTGGGATGAAGATGGAGAGAGAAGCACTGTCTCAGAGTCTTGTGTCCTGGATACTCATGATCAGGAGATTCACCTCCTTCTATCCTTGGGTCCTCCTCAAGGATCAGCTCTGGCCATTGGTTTTAACCCAGAAGAAGTCATTTAAACTCACTCTAAAGATATTCGTGATTAAGAAGCAGATCTGAGAGTGTAAACAAATCCACCTTAACTGGCCAAATCAGAGTAACTTCATAGACTTGTTTAGAGCAGGGGTCACCAACCTCCGGGATCCAATGCCTGATGACCAGAGGTGGAGTTGATGTAATAACAAGAGAAATAAAGTAATAAAGGGCACAATAAATGTGATGTGCTCGAATCATCCCAAAACAATCCCCTTACCCCAGGAAAAATTACCTTCCATGAAACCAGTGTTTAAAAAGTATTCAATTGTTCAGTCATGTCCAATTCTTTGCAACCCCATGGACTGTAGCCTGCAGGCTCCCCTGTCCACGGAATTCTCCGGGCAAGAATACCAGAGTGGGTTGCCATTCCCTTCTCCAGGGGATCTTCCTGACCCAGGGATTGAACCTGGGACTCCTGCATTGCAGGCAGATTCTTTACCATCTGAGCCACCAGAGAAGCCCATGAAACCAGTCCCTCATGGCAAAAAGGCTGAGGACCGCTGGTTTAGAGGCATTTCTCTCATAGAGTGAATGATCTGGAGGGAGCCATGTGATAACCAGATAGACGCAAATAATTATGATAACTCCTGTGTCCTGTGCAAGATCTGGCAGACAAGGTTTACACTGGGAGGAATCAAGGAAGTGCTGGTTGTCCTTAGAATAGATGAAGTTGAATACTTATCACCCAGGTAGGGAAGAAGAGAGTTCATAGTTGTCAATGATTTGAAAAGGACTTCAAGTTTCTATCAAGGAAACTGCCACATTGAGAGGAGGGAATTTTCTATATTTCTTGGGCTCTCAAGGGTTGGGAGTTGAGCTGCAAGCTAAAGGGAAAGAGAGCATTCAGGATATAAAAGACCCCTGCCACATGGGAAAGCCCAGTCTTTCTGGCTTTGTACTGAGCATGGAGAAGAGAAAGAGATGGAGAAGCAAACATGTGTCCTAGCCTCCCTCCAGGCTGAGATCCCAGAGAGTTTGCACACAGTGGTAACCTTCCAGCTAGCAAGAGGATTCATGAGACCCCCGGGGGCCAGCAAACCACTTCCCAGACCACAGTCTGAGGGAGCCTGCAGTGCTTTCGGAAAAGCCCTCCATTCGGCCAGTCACAAGGTCCAAAATGGCTTGGAGGGTGGAGGGAGTTATCTAAATAAATTGACCTGAGGTGGCAGCTTTGATTCTTTACGGTTAAGTGTGTGGTGAGCAGGAGACCCAGAAGACTCTGTGTGTCCTGAAGAGGGGGCATGGAGGTTCTGTGAACACTGAAGCAAATGAGTCTGGGGTCCAAACAGAGGTTGTGGAGAACCAGGACATAGTCATTCTCTTATATTCCTTTGAATGTTTCAGAAAAACTCTTTAAGTCAAGTAATTATGTTCAAATTGGCTACCTGGGTGGTAAATACTTTAAATGCTTGATTTCTCAGAAATAACCTTTAATTGAAAGTTTGGCTGGGGGCATATTCAGAATTTGAAACATGTCATTTTCTTTTAAATAATGTATCTTCACTCTTGACGGTGAGAAATCTGATGTCAAGCTGATTGCATCTCAGGTAACCTGCTTCTTATTTACAGAAACTTTCAGAATATTCTTTTTATCCTTGGAGTTTTGCACTTTAATTTCGTTGCATCTAAGTGTGAACTTTTTTCTCAGCATCCTGCTCAGCATGGATTAGGCCATGACACTCTAAAGACCTTCCTTTCCTTACCTCTGAGAAACCTGTTTTCCATTGGTTTTGTTCCCTCTGTTATCACATCCCCTTGCTGGAACTTTCAATGGATGAATATTTAACTCCCTATTACCCAGTTGTCTATATTTTATTATTTTGTAAATAGTGAAAACTGAATACAACCTATTTCCTAACAACAGAGGACTCATTAAATGCATCGTGACACATTTGTTAGTGACGCATGGAGTCGTCTTTTTTTTAATGATGGTCTACAGAAAGAAATCTAGATGGTCATGCCATTTAAACAATAACCAAAACAAAATTAAACCATAAATGTACTGGAAGAGAGCGTCAGGGAAAACAAAGTTGTAATCTCAGACCAGGGGAGAGTTTTCTGAACATGATATTAAATACCAGACCCAGAACCATCAAGGATACACTGATAAACTCGAATGCATGACGTTTTATACTTGTTTGGCTCTTTTTTGATGTTTGTCAAAGTATAGTATACATACAGAAAAATGCACCCAAATGTACGAACTGATGAATTTGCACAGCCTGAACAACCTATGTAGCCAGCACTCAAATCAAGAAAAAGAATGTTACCAGTGTCCAGAAGCCACCTCATGTGGCCTCCTGTTACCACCTCCCCCGGGGCCACCACTCTCCTTTGAGTGCCTGGCAGTATTTGTGCCTGTCTTTGAACTCGTTACATGCACAGGATAATACAGCACAAGCTCTCTGGGGCTGGTTCTTTTACCCAGTGTTCCTGATGGTCATCCACATTGTGTGCAGCACTGCACTGTTCTCATCCTCTTCCGTGCGGGAAGAGACTCTGATTTCTGGCCATTCTACTGTTGACAGGATAACCTCTTCGACTTTTGTTTCCTGTTGCAGGAGATTTCTTTGACTTATCTCCTAGCTTTGGTCTTTAACCCCGGCTTTGCTTTGTCTTATTTAGTCAGTCCTTTGAGCTCTTTTTTTTTTTCCATTTCAATTGAACATATTTTTAGTTTCCAGGAATTCCTTTCTTGCTATTTGCTCTTTTTTATATGGAATAGCTTGTTCTTTGTTTATTAAAGAGGAGAAAATGGAGAGTATCCACTTGCCTCTCTTTTTAAAGACAGTTCAGAACTTTTGAGTTATTTTTTTTGTTTCTCAATTATTTCTGTCTCTTCCACACAGGATTGCTCTATTTCATTTGTGTTGTTGTTTATTTTTTTTTTTAAATCTTAGTCCTTCCCTTTGTGCTACTGGTTTTCCTTAAATATCCGGCTTCTGGTTGAGAATTCACGTTCACGAGTAAAGGGTAATGTTTCCTCTGCAGTGGGGTAGATTTGTTTCCCTAACAAGCTTTTCCATAAGTGGAACAGTGGGAGGCAGGCTTCATGAGGAAGCAAGGGCTGGTGACCTGCTGATTCTGCTGTGGGGACAGAGCTGGGGAGCTATCTGCAGGCAGTATCTCACAACTGCCATGTACAGAGGTCGTGTGGGTTTCACATCAGAATGACCTCTTGGGTGGAGCTGCTTTGTTCTTGATGCCTTTATTTCTCTCTTTCTAATGCGGATTTCTGATGAGCTCATTTCTGATCAGCCCAGCTTTTCTCCAGATCCCCAAACCACAGGAAGATACCTTCCTAGAAAGATCACACACTTTCTTTCAAGATTAGCTCTTGGGTTTTGTGCCATGGCCATATGCTCTGTGTATGAGGGGAAGAGGACGAAAGAGGACACTTCCCAGAGACTCAGCTGTTAAAAAATCTTTTGTTTTTTTTGTTTTTTGATTGCTAATCCTGGCGATCACCCCATAGCCATCACTCATCACCCTCAACCTTGGAAGCTTCCTCTGCTGCCCCTTGAAGAAGGTTGCTCTCATGCTGGGTGCTTCACGTTGCAGTTCTTCCAGATCTGTTGTCTTTATCAAACTGATCACACCTGTCTCTTCTCATACAGGATTTCGTTTAACTTTCTCTGTGGCTGTTGGCTTTTGTCCTTAACCTTCCAGCACTGCTGTATTTGAACTGTTGTTCTTTGAAGTCTCCCTTTGTCCTTCCAGAGGAGTTTTGGGAGAAAGGAAAGCTGGATATATAAGTTTGCCATCTGAAATCTGAAACCAGATGTGCATGTTTACAGGAGAATGGGTTGGAGGGAGGCAAGAATGGCTTCAAAAAGACATGTTTGTGATAATGCAGGTGTGATAAGACAGGTCCTTAGGTTCAGGTGGGGCCAGCAACAATGGAGGAGTGGAAAGATTTATTAAGAAGTATGGAAGGGACTTCCCTGGTGATCCAGTGGTTGAGAGTCCCCCTGCCAATGCAGGGGATAGGTTCCATCCCTGGTCAGTAAAGAGTTCACATGCTGTGAGGCAGCTAAACCCATGCATCACAGCTACTGAGCCTGCAATCTAGAGCCCATGCTCCTCAACAAAATAAGCCACTACGATAAGAAGTCCAGGCGCCACACTTGAGAGCGGTTGTGCTCACTGCACTACAGAAAGCCAGGGCACAGCAACGAAGACCCGGCGCAGCCACATAATTATTATTATTTTTTTTTTGCAGGTTTTTTTTTTAATTTTATTTTATTTTTAAACTTTACATAAATTTTTTAGAAGAGTACGGAAGTGAGATGTAATAGGTAACTAATGAGAACCTACTGTACAGCACAGGGAACTTTACTCAATGCTCTGTGGTGACCTAAATGGAAAGGAAACCCCAAACAAGAGGGGATATATATATATACGTATATACTTTGCTGTATAGCAGAAACTGAGACAATATTGTAAAGCAATTATGTGCTGTGCTTAGTCGCTCAGTCATGTCCGACTCTTTGCAACCCCATGGACTGCAGCCCACCAGGCTCCTCTGTCCATGGGGATTCTCGAGCCAAGAACAACTGGAGTGGGTTTCCATGCCCTCCTCTAGGGGATCTTCCAAACCCAGGGAACGAACCCAGGTCTCCTGCATTGCAGGCAGATTCTTTACCATCTCAGCCACTAGGGAAGCCTGAAAGTAACTATACTCCAGGAGATTTTTTTTAAAAAGAAGAAGAAGAAATATGGAAGTGGAATCAACAGCACTTGGTCAAGGATTAGGCACAGGAATTAAGAATAAAGGTTCAAGGTGATCTCTGGAGGCTGGTAGAACCAGTGGACAGAGGTGCCCTTCACTGTATCAGCACTCAACAAGGAATACAGTACTTGTTCCTGCTGTTTTATTATTATTATTATTATTATCAAGAGATGAAATTCTAATGCATTTAAACATTCATGACTGTAGCTTAACCATTCCATAAGCGGAAAGGTTCAAAATGCTCAGGCCAAACCCAGTAGAACAGTCCATGCATTTCCAGAGTGAACTGCGCCAATAAAATACAACCAGGGCTCCCTGGAGACCACCAGGCGGGCTCAGAAAAGTCACTGATAACTTCCAGAAAACTCTGACCCTGAACTGTTCCTTGGGCTATTACACTGCTTAGACCGTGTCTCCTGAACAAGTTTTATGGTCACTGACATGAATTTGGAGAAATGGAGCATCTTGGGTAGAAGTTTAATCTTTTTGTTTCCTCTGGTGTACTCCAATGTAATTAACTTCACGTCAATAAGTGCTATATTTTTATAACATACAAAACCTGAACTGTTATATTTTGATGCTATTTGCACCCCATAAGGAGGCAGTCTTCAGGGAGGGTGTGAATATCTGATATCAAGTGGGAAGGAGAGAAATAAGAGTATATTTCCGGAAGCAAGAAAAAGTGAAAACTGAACTCAGAGGAGGTAGTCTCCAAACCTCGAAGCCTTGGCCTCATCACCACATGCTCCCCGACCCTCTTCCTTGCGTGCCCACCAAGCCCTTCGTGGCTGCATGGTCACAGCAGACCGAAGGATGATTTGAAACAGACTGATTCTTCCATTGGAAACATCCCACAAAAGAAATGTTGAACCCTTTGGGGATATTTTGTGGAGAAATACCAGAACCTGTTCTGTATCTTGGTTGCAATACTACAAAATCCTGTTGCAAAATAAGCCAAAGTCAAAAGACTGGACACATTTTGTTTTCTGTGTTTTAATCCAGATTTGGGGGCATTCAGAGTGATGAACGCACCTGTAAAATTCCAGCCACATCAGAGCATTCTTAGATTACATCTTCTTGGTCAGATTTCACAAGGAAAGAGAATTCTAAGAGACTCAGGGTCCCTCCAAGAAGTCATAAAGGCTTTGGGTGGTGGCGGTGGGGGTGGTCTGGGATAAAGTTAAGGAGGCAGGACTGTTAACCAAAGGAGGAAGGGATGCACAAATTCAGGGATGAGGCCCTGGAAACTGACACCTACCTCTCTTGAGTACTTTTTAGCTTACAAAGCACCTTCACTTAAATAATTTTATCCTTGTTTTCTGGGACAGGCAAGGGAGGTTATATTAGTTCCATATTATTGGAAAATAACCCAGAGATTTCAAAAGGAACATGCCCAGTATTTCCAGCTAGCAAGTCATGGAAGACCCCAAGACTCCTGAATCTTAGTTTCTGAGCTTGCTGAAAAGAGTGAAAATGAAAGTGTTTATCTCTAAGTTGTGTCCAACTCTTTGGGACCCCATGGAGTGTAGTCCACTAGGCTCCTCTGTCCATGGAATTCTCCAGCCACAATACTGGAGTTGCCAATTCCCTTCTCCAGGGGAATTTCCCAACCCAGGGATCTAACTCAGGTCTCCTGCAATGCAGGCAGATTCTTTATCATCTGAGTGGTACCTCTTAGAACACTGCAACACTTCCCCATGGTTATCTGCTGGCCACGAGCACCCAGGTGGGCTAAGAAGCAACCTTATTGATGTAACTCTCTACTGAAGGGAAAACAAATGATCAGTTCAGTCCAATCAGTCTAATTTAAAGTTACCTTTGTGTAAACAGGTAGGCAGAAGACAGTAGTTTGAATTTCCAGCTAAGACATTATGCTGAATATAAAACTGCACTCTGATCACGTTGTATTGATTATCTCAAAGCAATGTCCAGAAACTAATGAAATGCAATTTGACATGAAATGCACGATCTTTGACTTGGGCTTCAACTTGTTTATACACACAATGCAGGGTCCAAAATGGCTGCTCAGGATTGCCCCATCACCCTCTGCCATGCAGCCCTGGTTATGGTGTTTATGAAGGATAGCTGGGTGGCGATAAGGCTGTACGAGTCTGTATGTGTGTGTCTGGGCATCTAGGCATGTCTGTGGGGGCATGGGGGCACTCCAAAGCATAACAAGGAAATCTATTGTGAGTCTAGAATGGCCCTTCTCCAAAATTAAAAAGGGAGAAAAGAAAACAAAACAAGAATGTGGCTTTGCTCAAGTTCCCTAGAAGCAGAGTCTGACATGGAGGTTCAGAGGTACATGGTCTACAGAGAGGGTGTCCTCAGGAGAAAGGGGGTGGGGGGCTCAGGATGGGACACAGGAAGTAGCTAAGCAGGAAAGTGCTTCAGCCCAACCCTCTAGGAGCTCCAGAGTGTGACTTGTGTCATAGAACTGGTCCCGCCATAATCCTAAGAATTGGCTTCTTTGCCCCCATGGCAGTCCATTATCGGCTGCAGGAGGAGGGGCTGGTCTATCTTACCCCTGCCAGGCTGCTCTTGCTTGGCTGAGGGTCACCTGTCCAGAGAAGGATCAACTATACGCCAGGGGCAGCAGACACTAAGAGCAGCTGGGAGATGCTAGCCCGGAAACGGTTCACAGCAACAATAGTGTCCACTGGATATCATACACGTTTTTATTTTGTGAAAGGCAAACTCACCCAGAGTGTGATTTGTGTCTTCCACAAGTTCTGATCAGCTCCTGTCATCTCAGAAACAGAAGCCACTTTGGTTGCACACTAACATCAAGGCTAAGGGAGGATTACAGATCCATCTGTGCTTGCATGTCATTAAAAAGTCCATGCTGAAAACTGGTGAAATCTGAGTAAGGCTTGGAGTTTGCCTAGTTGTATCATGCCAATGTCAATTTCCTGGTTTTTATAGTGCATGATAGCTTTGTAAGATGGTACCTTTCGAAGAAGCTGGGTGATGGGTATGTAGGAACTCGGTACTATTTCTACAACTTCTTGTGAGTCTGTAATTACTTCAAAACAAAAGGTTTCTAAAAACACAAGATCCTGAGTCAGAATATTAGGTTTGCACTCTGGTTCTAGCAGCAATGAGCAGTGTGACCCTCTTCATTACAGTCACTTTTGAGAGAAGCCACTGTGCTTTATTCCTCTACGTATTTTTTAGGGTCTGCCCCCTCCTTCACACACACAAAAAACCATGACAAAAGAAGAAATCACTCAGTGATTCAATGAAGAAGTGACTGAATAGTTACCCTGAAGCATATTTCTTAAGCTCCCTAAGTCTCAGCTTCAGCATCTGTCCTGGGGCAATGACAAGGGTCTACACATTCACATATAAACAATGCTCAGTGTGACCTAACCTTGTTCCTTATTCTCCTGGCAGGAGTCAGGGCAGGGTGGTGGGCTCAGAGTCACCTGGGGAGAAGCTTAGAAATGAAGGTTCTCTGGTCTAATTCAGGGAATATGGGATGAGGCCCCCAGAATCTATAGTTTAATTGGCCCACCCAAGTGTCTGGGTCATGAAGCAAAGCTTGGGATCTATTTATGGCCAAGATCGCAGCATGTTATTAACCTGAGAAGTCAGAGGAAGGAAAAGAAGTGAGGAAATAGAAAGAGGGAAGAGGAGAGAATAAGGAAGACATGGGAGATGGACATGTCATCCTCTCCAGCCAGCTGCCAGCATCCTCTCCAGCCTTCTCGGTACAGGTTGCAGCCCGGGGTCAGGCCAGTGGGTCCACAGAGGACTGGCAAAGCAATTTGCAGCCCAACTGCCTGTGAACCCACTGATTTGAAGGTTTCTGTGAACCCTTTCTGTCGACCCCTAGAATATCTTAAGAATTTACCAGATTTTACTCAGACTGTGATTCCAAAAGAATTTTTTTAAAAAAGCAGGTAGTGTTGCTTCTATATATAAAAAGTCTGTCGTTATGGAAACTTGTCTCAAATAAAGCTCCTTTTAACACAATAAAAGTCCTCTCCTTCATGTTTGCCAGCACTGTTTCATAAGAAGAGAAGGAAGGCACGCATCAGAAAGACATTCGTGTAAAGCTGTGGAGAAGAATTAAATTTGGAGTACCTTAATACTGAGACTAGCACCCCACGTTCACACTTCTCCAGCTAGCCCAGCAGGTCTCTCCCTCATCCTGCTAGTCTCCAAATCAGACTTTCTCCTTTTCTTCCTCCAAAAAAGTGGGATTAGCCTTTGGAAATGGCATCTTCCTTTTTTAAAGAATTGTACGCAGATGCTTTAAACTGGCTGTCTGGCTATCTTCAGGGGTGTGAGAGAGAGAGAGAGAGAGAGAGTGTGTGTGTGTGTGTGTGTGTGTGTGTGTGTGAGTATATGTGTGCACGTGCATGGACAAGCTCACACTCATCGACCCACAGGAATGAGGAGGTGGTGGTCCCCTCCCTCTATCTGAGGAGTGGTTCCTTTATGCCAGACTATTATAAGACCCACTTCTTTTCACTCCCTGCCGTGACTGTTGGTACCTTCAGAGATGCCGCTGAATTGTTCTGGGCTTGGAATCAAAAGATCTGAGTAGACAAATCATTCAACTTTCTCATTTCTGGTTTTGGGGAAATGTTGTTTGCCTTGACCTCCTCACAAGGAGGCTGCAGGGTCACCATGAAAGAACGAGAGTGATGGTGAATTATAAAGCCAAAGCCGAATGCATATATCAGCTGTCTTTATTGCTCCATGCAGCTCAAAATACTCTTACCCTATAGGGTCCTGATCACCAGCACAATTTGGGGAACCCCAGCTGGGCGTCCCTAGGTATCATGGTACCTAGGATAACACTTCGGAAAACACCACCTGCAAAGCACTATGGACCTCATTTGCCACTTAAAACAACTCTGAGGTAGATATGGCTGTCCCAGCTTTCAGAGGGGACACTGAGACTCAGGAGACCTATTCCCAGATTAAATGACCAAAGGGCAGCTCGATGAGCAGTGACTCCACATGCAGTGACTCCCTGGGCTTTGCTGTTCCCACCAGGCAGCCAGGTCTGTGCTCAGCAGCACCCCTTTACGGGGTACTGTCCTGAGGTCTTGTCAGTCTCCCCATGTCTTCTGTTTGGGTTTATTTTTTGACCTTTATGGGCTATAATCAGCATATTCACTCCATCATCTCATTCCAACTGAAATCAAGAAGAAGTGCATCTTCAGACTCCACGATAACCCATTCTGTCATCACGATTTTTCCTCATTCCAGTCTGGATGGTAATAATGTGATACAGAATGCCGTTTCCAATGCAGTCAAAATTCTTATCGGGCCTGCACATGTGTGTGTGTGTTTGCTATCAGACTGATGGCTGATTTGTCGAGTTCACTGATCCTCTCTCTCATTTATCCGATAATTGATGTAAAATTTCAAAGAAGTGCCCTTTTGTTCCAGAAACACAATATAAGAGGTCTGAAAAAGCCTACATCCTTACGGTGTTAAACTTAAAAATCTTTGTAATCAGCACTAATTTGACAAGATGGCAGGCAACACTTTTTATCTCCAAAGCTCTTTACAAAAATTAATTACCAATTAATCCAAAAACTTAGAGCATTATGTATTTATCATCTCTGCACTCTGAACTTGAAAATGTTTATCTTTAAAAGCATGACTGCTAAAACTATCTTATATGCTTTCTAGTGCAGGGGAGGAGTTCCAAAGAACTCACTGAGAAGGACAGATCACGAGTGAGATGAGACTGCCAGGATATTCTGAGAGCTATTAGTAATCCTTGGAAGGTATTACACAAATATTCAGTATAAGTTTGCTGAAGGAATTTCTCCAAAGTAATAATGCTAATCCGTCTAGAGCGGTAAGATCAGATGTGAGAGGCTGAGCCGCTCTGCCCTTTAGCTTGAGTCCACGGAGCCTCTGAAACGTGCTTTACTACACAGACACTTGAATGGTCATAGCAGAAAGCGGGAGGAGAGAGCAGGAGGAAGGCAGGAAGAACAGGGAGAGGCAGGAAGCAAGAGAGCAGAGAAAGAAGTTGCCTGCTGCTGTTTTGAGGCTGAAGGGACAATGCTTGGCACTGCTAAAAGCACAGAGCTTTCTACAGAAGAATCATGAACTGCAAAGACTCATTAAGACTTAACTTCCATTTTAAGACATGAAAAGTAAGCTCTTTCAGGACTAATTGTTTTCTGTCCATAAGTTGGCTACTGCCTCATCCCAAACAAGCCTCTCTCTAGCCCCATCTGGTGGTCCTTCTGCCTTCAACCCATAGGCTAGACTAAAAGCAAAACTTGTGTAAAAAAATCATTTACTGTTCCTAGGTTTGGGGCACATAGTGAACACGGAAAATTTTTCTAGAGATTGATCAGAAAACATATCCATGAAGAATTAGGCTTTCTCTCTTCTCTCTCTCTTTTCCTCCTTCCTCACCCTTTCCCTTCTGCCATAAGACATGGGTACGATTTATTCCAAGGCTGACAGCACAGCCAAAAGCCCCAGGACAACACCCCTAGACTCCTCATGACGAGAAAGCCATACCAGCTGAGCAGGCATGAATTCATAGCACAGCTGGAACAGTCTGTCATACTCATGCTGTGAAAAATCTTCCAAATTTCCACAATGGAGCAAAGCAAAGCGGCTCAACAGAGGTATCATTTAGACGTTGAAAGAGAAAGACAGTACATGCCAGCTATGACACCCGGGGTACCCAGGCAGCTTCTACACAGGGACGTTTAGCTTGTATATTACTGGAATTTTTTTTTTTTTTTTGGTAGACATACTGATCGATTAATATTTACAGGGTCTGTTCTGCAAACGGGAGAAAAGTTCACGGAGGGTGAAGAGGTGCCCATCCCTTCCAGAAACAACAGTACCCTGACCTCTGGAGGGTTTCGGATCTCTGAGAACAATGCAAGGGTCTTAGTGCTGGCTCTGAAAAGCTTTGCAGCTCTGCCTTGCACTGCCAGCCTGCCACCCAACCTCTGCTCCCTAGAAAGTCGACTCTGCTCTTGTACTGAAGCCCCGGCAACAACACAACTCTGGGAAGGGAGTTGGCACAGCAGTAAGCTGACAAATATCATTTTTAATTAAATAATATATTTTAAAATGTGTTTCACACGTTAAAAGCACAGATGGTGAGGCGTCCATGCCTTAGGAGACAGCTGTGCTTAGGCGAGAACAGGTGGGGAGGACGGCTCATCCTCGCACCAGCTTTCTGGCATGCTTTCCTCTGAGCAGGGCCATCACCTGACCTGCCTCCTGCCCTTGGGCTGAGGATCTTGCTGGCAAACTCTAGCCCACCAAGACCAAGCCAGAGTTCCTTGTTGTCCTACACTGGGGGGCATTTCCAACTAAGGACATTGTGCAAAAAACATTTCACAACAGTCAGGATGCATTTTCTACCTTATTTTTTTGTCATAGTTGTTATTATTGTTAAGGATCATTTTCGCTGTTGTGAAGACTTTTTCTTTTGGTTTCGTTGTTTTTACAAGGGGGAGACAAGTGAAAGAAGAGTGGAAGCAGTGTAGTGGACAGTGACCCAGACAGCCCTGCAGATCCCCAGGGTCTGGGGACCACAAGGGGCCATGTTTCCTTCCCCCATTCATACTGACCTAGCACAATGGTTTTCACAGTTGGGGTCCCTGGACCACCATATCAGCATCCTCTGGGAAAATAATGGAAATGCACTTATCAGGCTCCACCCCAGATTCAGAAGAACTGCAGGAGCAGGACCCAGCCATCTGTGTTTTAACAAGCCCTCTCTGATGCTTTTTCAAGTTTGAGAACCAAACTTGATTGGATGCCTTGGGTATCCAAAGCAGATTTGTTCTCAAGTGGGTAGGGGCCCTGCTCTGGCCTATTCTATGTCCTACTACAAAACTAACATGTTACTTGCTAGCCCAGCTCCCGTTTCTTAGGACTTCCTGAAATTCTGGTTCACAGGCAGGTCTGGATTTCTGCTTGTGCAGATGGAAGGACAGAGCTGGAGTTGTGGTAAGGCTGCAGGGCAATGCTAGCTTCTAACAGACTGGCTCCAAATAGGAAAAGGAGTATGTCAAGGCTGTATATTGTCACCCTGCTTATTTAACCTACATGCAGAGTACATCATGAGAAATGTTGGCCTAGAAGAAGCACAAGTTGGAATCAAGATTGCTGGAAGAAATATCAATAACCTCAGATATGCAGATGATACCACCCATAGGGCAGAAAGTGAAGAGGAACTCAAAAGCCTCTTGATGAAAGTGAAAGAGGAGAGTGAAAAAGTTGGTCTAAAGCACAACATTCAGAAAACAAAGATCATGGCATCTGGTCCCATCACTTCATGGCAAATAGATGGGGAAACAGTGGAAACAATGTCAGACTTTTAGTTTTGGGGGCTCCAAAATCATTGCAGATGGTGATTGCAGCCATGAAATTAAAAGACACTTACTCCCTGGAAGGAAAGTTATGACCAGCCTAGATGAGATGAGATCAGTCTCTCAGTCGTGTCTGACTCTTTGCAACCCCATGAATCACAGCACACCAGGCCTCCCTGTCCATCACCAACTCCCGGAGTTCACTCAGACTCACGTCCATCGAGTCAGTGATGACATCAAGCCATCTCATCCTCTGTCGTCCCCTTCTCCTCTTGCCCCCAATCCCTCCCAGCATCAGAGTCTTTTCCAATGAGTCAACTCTTCGCATGAGGTGGCCAAAGTATTGGAGTTTTAGCTTTAGCATCATTCCTTCCAAAGAAATCCCAGGGCTGATCTCCTTCAGAATGGACTGGTTGGATCTCCTTGCAGTCCAAGGGACTCTCAAGAGGCTTCTCCAACACCACAGTTCAAAAGCATCAATTTTTCGGTGCTCAGCCTTCTTCACAGTCCAACTCTGACATCCATACACGACCACTGGAAAAACCATAGCCTTG
>NW_011494615.1:6627343-6628052 GCF_000754665.1 Bison bison bison
CACGACCACTGGAAAAACCATAGCCTTGACTAGACGGACCTTTGTTGGCAAAGTAATGTCTCTGCTTTTGAATATGCTATCTAGGTTGGTCATAACTTTCCTTCTGAGGAGTAAGCGTCTTTTAATTTCATGGCTGCAGTCACCATCTGCAGTGATTTTGGAGCCCCCCAAAATAAAGTCTGACACTGTTTCCACTGTTTCCCTATCTATTTCCCATGAAGTGGTGGGACTGGATGCCATGATCTTAGTTTTCTGAATGTTGAGCTTTAAGCCAACTTTTTCACTCTCCACTTTCACTTTCATCAAGAGGCTTTTGAGTTCCTCTTCACTTTCTGCCATAAGGGTGGTGTCATCTGCATATCTGAGGTGATTGACATTTCTCTCGGCAATCTTGATTCCAGTTTGTGTTTCTGCCAGTCCAGCGTTTCTCATGATGTACTCTGCATACAAGTTAAATAAACAAGGTGACAATATACAGCCTTGACAAACTCCTTTTCCTATTTGGAACCAGTCTGTTGTTCCATGTCCAGTTCTAACTGTTGCTTCCTGACCTGCATACAAATTTCTCAAGAGGCAGGTCAGGTAGTCTGGTATTCTCACCTCTTTCAGAATTTTCCAGAGTTTATTGTGATCCACACGGTCAAAGGCTTTGGCATAGTCAATAAAGCAGAAATAGATGTTTTTCTGGAACTCTCTTGCTTTTTCTATG
>NW_011494615.1:6629389-6659880 GCF_000754665.1 Bison bison bison
ATCAGTAGATATAATGGTCATCTGAGTTAAATTCACCCATTCCAGTCCATTTCAGTTCACTGATTCCTAGAATGCTGACATTCACTCTTGCCATCTCTTGTTTGACCACTTCCAATTTGCCTTGATTCATGGACCTGACATTCCAGATTCCTATGCAATATTGCTCTTTACAGCATCGGACCTTGCTTCTATCACCATCACATCCACAGCTGGGTATTCTTTTTGCTTTGGCTCCATCCCCTCATTCTTTCTGGAGTTATTTCTCCACTGATCTCCAGTAGCATATTGAGCACCTACTGACCTGGGGAGTTTCTCTTTCACTATCCTATCATTTTGCCTTTTCATACTGTTCATGGGGTTCTCAAGGCAAGAATACTGAAGTGGTTTGCCATTCCCTTCTCCAGTGGACCACATTCTGTCAAATCTCTCCACCATGACCCACCCATCTTGGGTTGTCCCATAGGCATGGCTTAGTTTCATTGAGTTAGACAAGGCTGTGGTCCTAGTGTGATTAGATTGACTAGTTTTCTGTGAGTATGGTTTCAGTGTGTTTGCCCTCTTGCAACACCTACAGTCTTACTTGGGTTTCTCTTACCTCAGGCGTGGGGTATTTCTTCATGGCTGCTCCAGCAAAGCGCAGCCATTGCTCCTTACCTTGGACGAGGGGTATCTCCTCACTGCCGCCCTTCCTGACCTTCAATGTGGGATAGCTCCTCTAGGCCCTCCTGAGCCCGTGCAGCCACAGCTCCTTGGACGTGGGGTTGGTCCTCCCAGCCACCGCCCCTGGCCTCAGTCATGCGGTTGCTCCTCCCCGCCGCCACCCTTGGCCTCGGGCTTAGGGGCGTGGGGTAGCTCCTCCTGCCCGTCGCCCCTGGCCTCGGGCTTGGTATTCAAAAGCAGAGATATTACTTTGCCAACAAAGGTCCATCTAGTCAAGGCTATGGTTTTTCCAGTGGTCATGTATAGATGTGAGAGTTAGACTGTGAAGAAGGCTAAGAGCCGAAGAATTGATGCTTTTGAACTGTGGTGTTGGAGAAGACTCTTGAGAGTCCCTTGGACTGTAAGGAGATCCAACCAGTCCATCCTAAAGGAGACCAGTCCTGGGTGTTCATTGGAAGGACTGATGCTGAAGCTGAAACTCCAATACTTTGGCCACCCCATGCAAAGAGTTGACTCATCAGAAAAGACCCTGATGCTGGGAGGAATTGGGGGCAGGAGGAGAAGGGGATGACAGAGAATGAGATGGCTGGATGGCATCACCGACTTGATGGACCTGAGTTTGGGTGAACTCCGGGAGTTGGTGATGGACAGGGAGGCCTGGAGTGCTGCGATTCATGGGGTCGCAAAGAGTCAGACACGACTGAGCGACTGAACTGAACTGAACTCTGTCCTCAGAGCCTTCTCTCCAGCTGCTCCACCAGCAGATTCTGTACTCAGAGAGAACAATGAACCCGGCGTGGCCCCAGCCTCAGTGGGAGGTGATGGTGCAGTGGGGAAGGCAGCCTTGGAAACAGATCCTTGCACTGCAAACTGATCAGAGCTCTAGAACAACCTGAGCCAATTGCCTGGGGACATCATGGAGCCCAAGGGAACACAGGGACACAATCTTGCCTTAATCTCTCCAGCTCCAGCAGAGAACCCAACAGTCCAGGCAGGGAAAAGGCATAGAAACAAAGCATCTTGCCGCAGGATATGGTGCCTACTCCTTCCTCATGAGGCGATGCTAGGATGCCAGGTGGGGTCCTCCTGCCAGGGCCCTGAAAGCCATTAGGCAATGGAGGCAAGGAGGCTTCCCCAGCTGTCCCAGCAGTGCAAGCTGGCTCTCTCTGAATCTGAAGGCAGTGACGTGCACACATGCATGTGTGTGTGTGTGTGTGTGTGTGCATGTGTATGGTGGTGTGCACATTTGCAAACCAAGGGAAAGCCTGTCTATTCCTTTCAAACCCTTAATTACTAAGATGCAACAACTGAAACTAAATACTTAGAGTTCTATGACTAAAGTCATCTCAGTCTGAAGTTTTCCTCCACCCTTTTTTGGGGTGTATTTCCAATTAAATGTTCAACAGTAGCAGGGTGGTGATGACCAAGTCAGGATCCTTACCTCTTCTAACCTCAGCAGAGGGAACCTTCTGCCACCACTCTGACCCCTGCCGAGGGCAAGGGGAGCTTCTTCCTGTCCATCCACATTGACTCAGGCTGCCCCTCCCTCACCTACGAGAGTCTTCCACCCAGCACCCCCGTCCATGGTCCTCCTGGGAGCTTGGGGGCCATGAGTCTGGAGGACTGACCCCACCATTTGGGAGCAGGGTCTTCATGTCTCTGAGCTTTGTCACATCTGCACCGAAACACAGAGTGCTGTATTCCTGCCACCCTCAGGGGGGATGGTGAGGAGAAGGAGGAGATGTCTGCAGTGGAGCCTGGCTCCTGGGTCTGGTGAATGATGGCATTAGGAAAGCAACTCACAGTGTTGGCTTTGCAGCCATTCCTTTGATCAATTTCAACAGGTTAAATGGGACCATGCATAGTGTTCTCTGGCAACGCCAAGTCTCTGGCCTCTGCCTGACGTACACTGAGGGGCAGGCAGCCTCATAAGCACAAGAAGCCGGAGTCAGGGCAGAACTGGAACTGGGGGATGATAAGCCAGAAAACCAAAAAGACAATGAAACAAGTTGGAGAGAAAAACCCATCTCTAATTGCAGCCTGGGAAAGGTAGTTGTTTCACTGACTTTATTTCACTCCTGGTGGATTAGAGTGCAGGGCTGTATGCCCTCTCACCCTGGCTGAGCAGAACCTGGTGGATGCAACTTCCCAGCTTTATCCTGACCACCAAGCTCATTAGCATGCCCAGTACCCCCCAAACATCTAAGCGTGCAAGGTTTCCAGGGTCCAAAGGTGGGCTGGAGGAGCTCTGGCACTGGCTTCTGGGCATAAAACACTGCCATAACCCTGCCCCCTTGCAAAGGCCAAACCAAACCAAGTCTTCACAGCTGCCAGAGTGATCTCTCTGCGCCTGGCCAGAGGCTACAACCCAGGGCTTTTTTCTTATTCCTGGGACCTTGCTCCTGGGAGCCCAGGGGGCTCAAGCTGTGTCAGGAAGAAACCCAAAGCTCCCGTCACTCAGAGAAGTCCACTAAGAAGTGTCATGGGGAAGGGGGAGAAAGCCATGTACGAGGGACCGCCTACACTGGACAGAAACACAGTTCCATCAGGACCACTGCCATCACCATTTTACACATGAAGGAATGGAGGCTCGGAAAGGTCAGGCTTTACCAAAGTCTGCACACTGGCCGGGGACAGAGGCAGAACCCTGCGCCCTAAGCTTCTGTCCATCGCCCTGAATCATCTGCTTTCCTATCCCACTCAGCGTATAGTCAGGAAGAAGGTCATGATCCTTAGCCACGCTCCTCTTAGAGAAGGGCAGCTGAGGAATACCAGCCCATGCCTGGGCAGATGGGGATGTGCTGGGAAGACCAGAGTCCCAGGAAGAGCCACTGTGTCCTGGACCTAAAGCGGTGTGGCCTCATGCAATGTATCCCCATTCCTCCCAATCCTGGGCCTGCCAAGATGGTTTTTCAGAATTTTTCATCAGTTTTCCTCACTCATAACTACCCTTCCTCAACACAACTATGCCTCAGCCCAACTATGCTTCAGCCCATGACCCACCCCCCTTTTCCAAATTTCTTTGCAATGAATAAGAATCCCCCACTCTTTTTAATTCATCCACATCTCTACCTTTATCTCTTTCTGATTCTCCCCTCTTTACTCTTCTTCCCCTCACTTTTGTCCTCTCCTGTTCCTTTTTCTTCTCCGTGTCTCTTTGTCTCTCTATCTCTAGTTCTCTTTTTAATTCCCTCTCTTTAATCTCTCTCTCCCCAGCCCTCAATGGCTTTCTTCTCATCTCCTTCCACTTATCTCTCTTTGCCCTACTCTCTCTCTCTGTCTTTTTTGACCACTCTCTCCTGACTTCCTCTCTTACTCCCTCCCTCAGTCCATCCATAAGACCAGCACTAAAAAGACAAGTCACAACTGCCCACAGGGTCTCAGATAACCTGGAGCGCTTCATCCTTGCATACAAACCCTCAGCATCCAACTGGCCTTGGTACCTTACAGCTGCCTGATTAAAGCACCATGGGAGGTTTGGTCTGGAGATCGTTTTACAGTGTTTGCAGAAGGGGGTAGTTGCATTCTGTCCCCATGCCAAAATAAAGCAGAGATTTTTGGAAAGGGAAGTCAAAAATAAAAATCCCAGCCAGCCCCTCTTAGTATTGGTCTGCGTGCCAGCGACTTGACGCATGTTCCCTGGAAGGAGGGTAACTGCAAGGCCACCCGCGCCACCAGCCCGGCCTCCTCCTGGCCCACCTGCTCCCCAGTGAGACGGGGGCCGCTGTGAGCAGGAGACAGCAAAACAATGGGAAAACTGGGCTCGGAGCCTTCGACCCAGACGTACAGGCTAAAAACGACATCTGCCCACCTGATTAGTGTTTTTCAGCATAAAGAGAACAGGAGGGAGCCATGGGCTTTGTAAAGGTGGCTTTAAAAGGAGGGGAGTGAGCCAGGGACACATTTTATCTATTTCTGCAGCCCTCAGCCTTCAGAGCCATCCAGGCAAGGGGAAAAAAAAAAGGAGAGAGATGTTATTGGCATTTGCAATTCCATCTCAAGGGACAGTGCTGAAGCAAGGTCTGGGGGAAGCTGAGGTTATTTGGCCCCACCTTTCCCTTTCCAGATGAGGCCAATGGAGCCCAGCCCCGACAGTTTCCCTGCCAAGTTTTCCCTATACTGAGACAAAAGAACGCTTCTTCAGACCCTCACTCTGCTGTCCACCACCTCCCGCATCTGCTCTGCAGGCAGATGAGCATCAAATGGGGCTTGGAACTCAGCAGCTGTGGCCCTGATCCCTAAGGGCAGCACATACACGCACACATTGAAGAATCAGGGTTCTCTTTCATAAACTCAGCAAGAGGATTAGGGGATCTGCCTTCAGTGCCACTGCATCGTTTATTCTCTGACTATGTTTTCCAATTCACTGTCCTCAGATGGCTAGCCATGTGGGGGTTTTATTTTCCAGTCTTTTATTAACACCCATCTCCAACATTTCCTGTTATCTCAGACAGGTTTTTCTTAAGGCAGAGCTTGTGACAAGGATTCTGGTGTACGTGACATATTAAGGGGGTGCCGTCAGAAACCAGGGAGGGAGGGAAGTGGGATAAAGCAGAGGAATGAGCCAAGCAAGGACAGAGGTCTCGGGTAAAATCCAGCTGTGATTTGAGCATAGAGGCTCTGGAGAGCAACTTCAATGACAAGTTGTGCCCTCTTAAGGTCCAACTTTTGCTGCGCTCCGACACGCATCCATCGCGGGCTGCAGGCTTCCTGCGTGCATGACCAGGGCCAGGCAGCACCCATCAAAGGAAGACAATTCTCTGCAGGAGAGGTACATCAGTGAGCTTTCAGCAGCCTAGAGGGTGGGCATCCGAGCGTGATAAATGGGATCTGGACAAGGCACCAACAGCATTTGTCACATTTGGCAAGACCACAGTTAGAAACGTCATACAGTTCTTGATGGATCCCACCTTCATCGTGCGCTCTCTTGGGTTCATCGTACCTAATCTGAGGAGCATTAAAAGTGCACGGTGCCGTTCCTTCATCTCTGCTGCAACAATGCCAGACCCACTAGGTCTCGCCTTCATCTCCAGGGGATCCTGTCCCGTGCAGATCCCACCGCCTCTCACCTGGACCAGCTCATCAGTCTCCCCGCCAGTCTGCCTGCTTCTATTTTCATCATCTCTAACCCATCCTTCTGCCCACTACCAAAGAAAACCGGGTCATTAGTACTTTATGCTCCTGCCTTAAAACTCTTCAAAGGCACCCTATTATCCTCAAGATAAGACCCAAACTCCTTAACCCGACAAAGAAGACTCCTTGTGACCTGGCCCAGACGACCACTCCAGCCACATCACATGCCCCGCCATCCGCACCTCATTTTCTAATCATGCTTTACTCACTTATGTATGTATTCTCCAGTCCACATTTTGTCTTACTGTTCCACACCTCCTTGTCTTTACACGGTATTCTGGGATGCTCTCACTCCCTTATCTACTTGACTATTGTTTATCCATTCTTCCAGAATGAATTTAAGCACAGCCTCCTGCCTGAAGTTTTTTCTGACCTCACAAGCCACCACTTCACCTTGAACACACCTCTGTATTACAATTCCCATGTTGTAAGACATTATTATTTTGTTAATCGGTATCCCCCATCAGACCATGAGTTTTCTGAATGCTTGAACTATGTCTTACTTATATACATGTTCCTTTCTAGTTCAGTGTCTAGCTTATAGAAGGCATCCACACACCTTCTTGAAGTAATTGATAAATGCCTGGGCAGCTCTATCCAAGGACCTGAATATTTCATCCCTGTATATTATTACCAATCCTGAGAAGTTAGAGAATAAGTCTTCTGGGTAGTTAGCCTCTCTTTCAAAGACTCTCACGTCTGAGCAGTTTTCTAATTTCATGCTAATGGTACTATTCATAATCATTCCTGTCTCTGAGTCACTGCTTACATGTCCCAAGTCCTTGAAATATTGCTTTTTTCTTCTATGCAAATCCTATGCATTACTGGGTCACAGTCTAACAGTTCTGCTACCATGAGGGTAACCCCACTAAATATTAAATATGTGAGTTTATTTTTCTCCTCTAGACAGTGAAGATTCAAGTTGTGCTACTATCTTGGTAGAGAAAACAAATATATTTTTAATTTCTGGGGTAATGTCCTTTCAAACAGTAGGTGCAGGGACTTCCCTGGCGGTCCAGTGGTTAAGCCTCCACACTTCCAATGCAGGAGGCACAGGTTTGATCCCTGGTCAGGGAACTAAGATCCCCCATGCTATGCAATGTGGCCGCCAAAAGAAAGAAGGAATAAAAATAGTAGGTGCAAAGTGAGCAGCCTCAGTCTTTCTGCATAACAGTTATTTTCTCTCAGGAAATAACTGAGTACGTGGAAGATCACACTCGCAGACTTTCGCAGGTGGCTGGGCCATGTGACCAGCTCTAACCAGTGAAAGAGAAGCAGAGGGGAAGTGCATCACCTCAGAGCGGAAGTGGGGGAATCTGGGTACAATTCCAGGGTTTCTCCTCTCCTTCTGCAGGGACCCTGGGGGCAACTTCATAATGAGAGCAGCCTGATTCACTGAGTCACTCTCTGGATGAGAATCTGAGAGAATCCCCAGACACAGCAAAAGCAGTAAGCTTCCCTTGCATTAAGTCCCTGAGACAACGGGATTGTTTGTTTCTGCAGCATAGCCTATCCTGTCCTGATTACTATGGGAGGACTGGAAAACAAACTTGGGAACCAGGTGGGCAAGCCTAGCTTTGAGTCATCGAGTGCCTGATCCCAACAGAGTCTTGAGCAAGCACTCCCAGATTGGCTGCATTCTTACAAATAAATCTGCTTATAAAATAGAGAAGCATGGGACTTCCCTGGTGGCCCAGTGGTTAAGACTCTGCACGTTCACTGCAGGGGTTATGGGTTCGATGCCTGGCTGGGAAACTAAGACCCTATAGGCCATGTGGTATGGCCAAAAATAATAATAAAAATAAAATAAAAAATAATAATAGTAAGTAGAGAAGCACAACACTGAGAATTACAGATTTGGGCATCCAAATGTTACGCACCCTTGGCCAAGTCTGGAAAAGAAAAATAAGACTTTTGTCACATCAAGGCTGCCTGTGAAGTGTACCCGATCCTGGAGCAGCAAAACCTCATGGCAAGTGAGCAGGCGTCTACTGGAGGAGGCAGGATGAGCAGTGTGGCCAGGTTTCATACATCTCCCTGAGTCTGAATGAGGCCAGCCAAGCCTCCTCCATATAAACATAAACTCCTCATTTTATTTTTGGTCCTTAGAGGGCTAGAAAGGCCAAGTCATTTTAGTCTTTGGAGATACCCCCATTTCACTGTGCTCCTACGGAGCAGTGCACATCTCTCAGGCCTTAGAAGATGCTGGAATGAATCAGACTCTGAACTCCCCCAAAGCAGAGCCCACAGTCTCAAAAACTGCAAGTGGTGAGCTGGCCTCCAAGGGGTGTGTGGGCCCCAGATCGTGCCTCCCTCCCCACACTGCAGGAGGGCTACCTCTCTGAGTTGGTCAGAAGTAGGCGAGCTCCGGAACCCATAACTCACTCAGCACATTTTGACTGAATGCCAGCAGTGATTCAGCAATACTCTAGGTCCTGAGGATTCAGCAGTGACCAAGACACAAGCCCTGATGTTCTGGGCTTGGCAGGACATGAAAGAAACAGAGCAAGCTCTCATATCAGGCAATGTCACAAGGGCTGTAACGTGGTGGCCTGATGATGATTAAAGTGACGTGGGGAGAACTGTTTTGGATTAAGTGGTTAGGAAAGGCCTCTCAGGACAGGTCATTTTGGAACTGAACCTGAATGATAATAGTATTAGCTAACAATGATTGAGGGTTTTCTTGGTGCCCAGAGATATTCAAAGCACTTGCCATGTATGAATTATGTTAACCCTCCCAACAACTCCATAAAGTCAGTACTATTATCTCCATTCACTGCTGAAGACACCACGGCAGCAAAGGGTTTGATTATGCGCTGAGGGTCGCACAGCTAGCCAGAGGGGGAGGCAGCATGCTAACCCACAGAGTCTGGCTCTGGATTCTGTGCCCTTAGCTCCTGCCCTATACAGCCTCTTAGCAAATGCTATAAAGAAATACGACCTGAGAAGATCTTGGCATGCACTCCAGGACAGAGGGTACAGCAAGCACCAAGCCCCTATGCTTGGAAAGCAGACATCCTTCCCACAGCAATCTCTGTTTGGACCACTGAGTTACTTCCACTTCCAGCCAAACTCAAAATAACTGTGAAGATCAGGGTACTGTCTGAGGCCTCTCACCATTATGCTTGATAACCTCCAACCAACTATTGCACAAAGAAGATGTTGCAAATTTTAACTTGAACTTGAGATCAAGCCCAACATAATTGCTCTCTGAAATATTAAAGCCTTGCTATGGCTCCTGCAACCATCCGGGACCTTATAAATCTAATTTCATCTTGGCAGAGCTCCTTGCAGGATAAACACAAGCCTATTCAAGGAAGTCTTAATTCAATAACATTCAAAATAGGCCAGCAATTGATCAAGCGAGACCTGTAGGCTCTGTAGAGGAGGGCAGATGTGCACTGAGCTTGTCCATTCAGTGGATAAAACCCTCAGCCTGTGCTGAGCACTGGGGAACACAGAATGAGGATTTGATGGCAATATTCAGGATCCTGACTCCAAAGATTACAGTTATAGAGATTTTGAGTGCCCTGCTTGACATAGTGAGAATTTCCCCCAAAGTACTAAAGGGATGACAGAATTTTGGAAGTGGAAAATGAAGAAAATGTTGGCACATGCTCTGAACCTCTGATCAGGGAAAACAGACTATTAAAGTGTTCGGTAACATTTGAAGGTTTTTTTTTTTTTTCCTCTCCACTTGGCGAAATGCAATGGTTTCAAGAACTGATAGAATGTAAAATACAAAGTAAAAGTTAAACTATAATGAAGTTTATGCCCCATAATCCTGATGCAGGGCCGCAGGAGAGCTAAGAGCACAAGTTCCTCCGCCACAGGCTGAGGCCCTGCCAAGTTCCAGGACCCCAGGTGGGCCCGGGCACTGACAGGTGAGAAGAAACACCGTCACTGAGACAAGATAGACTCCACTGCAGGGTCTGCCTCTGCTGGAGACACGGGAGAGATTTCAGCCGATTTCACCATCATAAGGCAGGTGGAATGTGCCCAGTCAGCAGACCAAATGTGAAGGCAGATAATGAGAATTCAGTGTCTTTAGACCAGTGGCTTCCAACCTGAGTCTACCCTAGCATCACCTCTAAGGCTTGTTCAAACACATACGCTGGGCCCCATCCCTGGAATGTCTGATTCAGTAGCTCAGGCTGAGGCCTGAGAAGTGGCATCTCTAACTTCCCAGGTGATGCTGATGTTCTGGGTCCAGGGACCACACTTTGAGAACCCCTGCTAATGAAATGAGAGGAGGTGGCAGCGTAAAAGGAGATTTCCAAAGGCATGTCAATGACTTGAACCACATGGAAGCAGATGGGAGCGAAGATCCAGGAACTCTGTCCTTGATGAGTTGTCCAGAAAGGTCTCTAACTGGGACCCACCACCAAAGGCACATCTCTCCTGAGACCAAGGAAGGGAACTAGCATATAGAACATAAACTGTGGGCAGGCACTGTGCCCGATGCATCAAGAAAGGTCATTTTAATCTCATAACAACCTCATGAACTAAGAAGCATGATCCCATTTCAAATGTGAAAACCCTGATGGTCAGATAGATGAATCAAGAATTCAACGGTCTCAAACATTAAAAGAGAAGCTCTTTCTTACAATATGTGTAGCTTTTAGGTGCTGTCTTCTGTGACATTTCATGCAGAAATAAAATACAAAGGAAAATTACCAGGACTGTTGCAATAGTCAGTGAATAAGGGCCAGAGAGATAGACTTGCTTTGTCCAAAGATTAGTTCGAAGCATCAGTCCTTGAGGAGGCTTCTGGGATCCCCTCAAACGGTTGCTTATGGTCCTAAGAGCCTATGGATGAAGATGCTCACAAATCTTCAGTTCCCTCTTGAGGACCCTGCACACAAACACCTTCCCCATCACCCCCCAAAACAACTATAGCGTGTGTTGTTGTTAAATTGCTAAATTGTGCCCAACTCTTTGGGATCCCACAGACTGCAGCCCACCGGCTTCTCTGTCCATGGGATTTCCAGGGAAGAATGCTGGAGTGGGTTGCTGCTTCCTCCTCCAGGGGACCTTCCCGACCCAGGGATTGAACCCACGTCTCTTGCATTGGTAAGTGGATTCTTTACCACTGAACCACCAGGTAAGCCCACTATAGGATGTACCATCCCTGAAAAGTGATAAGTAACAAGCAGCAGCTGTTATTTCCCAAACACTAAACTAGTGCGCGTGCACATGTTTGCACACACACACACACACACACACACACACCCTTCTCACAATAAAGCCATGAATTGGGCTTCAGTTTGTTTGTGACACAGCCGCGCTTTCTGTCCATTTGTGGGCCCTGGGGGATTTCTAGTCAAGCAACCCCTGGCCTGACCGCTGCAGGATGGTAAAGGATGTGGTCCTCATTTGGGAATGAGGACCCATTTTTCCCTTCAAGCTGATTCAAGCCTGTTCTGTTTTACATGTTTGCTTAAAGAAAAATAACATGTATGAAAGGAGATCCACCATTAAGTAAAAGGTCAGACGCATAGCACACACTTCCCTGGTGAAGGGGAGACAGCAACAGAGATCTTCCAGTCCCAGTGAACATCCTTCTCTCATTGCCCCCGAAACGCCATTTCCATGGGTCTGGCCCCACTCGGGGAGCTCAGCAAAGACGGGGACCCTGCGGGAGGGCTCTGACGGTGACAAGGCCACCGGTCTCCTGTTTGGAATTTCTCCAAGTTTCGCTAAAACTGGGAGCTGCCACATAGAATTGTTCCTGTGTGTTTGGGGGCAACCTAAGCATGCGGCAAGTGCTTCCTGAATCGCAAATGGCAGGATCCTAAGTAGCAGGGAAAGTCTGGGATTGGCTCCTGTCATAATGACCAAGAAACTGGCATCACAAGTGGGCAAAGGAGGAACTGCCAAGATTTTTTGGTGTTTATATGTGTGCCTGACTCCTGAGATGAGCTGTGTGGATGGCTTCTCAAGGGTGTACCAAACAGATTTTGACCTATTGTTCCTCTCTGTCGAGCAAATATGCCATAACTTTTGGGAGGAAATTTGACAGTGAGAATCCAAAGCTTTAAAAATGTTTATAGCTTGGGATCTAGTAATTTCACTACTGGGAATCAAGCCTGAAGAAATAATACTAATGCATGAAGAACTTTATGTACAAAGATATTCATCATAACAATGAAATGACTGAAACAAAGTAAATATCTAAGTAAAACTCTAAGTAAAAGCCTGATACTTTGCATTTTCACTTTGATCTTCTTGGGAAGGAATCACTGAGACCTGTGTATCTAAAATTCTCCCACTCAAGTATGGAAATTAAAGTACAGCTATGCTCTAAAACATATAGCTAATGAAAGTGTCTGCAAAAGTAGAATAATATGAATTGTGCTTATAGTATAGTAATAAATTTAAGTAGACAACCATTTCTACTAGTGTTATGAATATTGGATAAATGGTAGAAATCGGATATAAAGAAATATGTGGACAGCTGTACATAAAGACGGAAGATTGAAAATATCTGATTTTCCTCCTTTTCTAAAACCTCACTAAAGCTATAGTAAAGGGGTTTTTCTTAAAGGTATAATTTCAAAAAGATGGAAAGAGCAGGGGAGGAGATAGCAAGAAAATGCTGAAAATTGCAAAGTGAATGAAAGATGGACAAGGGGTAACTGACTTAGTAAACTGTTGAAAACAGAAAATTTTGATTATTTTTAATTGCAAGATAATTGCTTTACAATATTGTGTTGGTTTCTGCCATACATCAACATGAATCAGCCACAGGCATACATATGTCCCTGCCCTCTTGAAACTTCCTCCCACCTCCATCCTATCCCTCCAGGTTGTCATAGAGGACTGAGCTGAGCTCCCTGCATCATACAGCAAATTGCCACTGGCTATCTATTTTACATACGGTAATGTATATGTTTCAATGTTGCTCAAAAACTGAATTTTAAAAAGGCAGCAGGGAATCCAAGGCCAGCCTGAATAACACAGCAGAATCGTCAAAAAGCTCAAGTACTGTGAGCATTAAATATTTCCGGCAACGGGGTGAATGAGAGAGAAGTCAAATCGGAAAGGAGGGATGAAGGGTCAGATAGTGCTCCAGGCCCAGTGCTCACCCCACACTGCACAAGACTTCCCACCTGGGGAAATGTGGAAGTCTCCCTCTGAGAAGGTGAGGGGTAAGCAGGAAGCTCCCATGCTGGCACAGACAACAGTGGGCAATGCGACCCAAAGCAGTGGAGTCAAGTAAGGCTATATGAGTTGAATGCAGAGGTCAGTCCTCTTCCCTCTCTAGGCTCTTAGAACACTGACAGCCAGACCATCACCCTCTGCCTAGCCCCAGAGGAAGGACCAGAAGATACTGACGTCGAGGTTCCCCAGTAAGACGACCCACAGTGATGCTCAGTCTTCAAACCAACTTATTTGCTCAGGGTTTCCAAGGGTTTAGCCCCCCACCTCTTAGATAGATAGATAGATATAGATAGATAGATATAGATATATATATAGATAGATATATAGATATATATAAACACACAATCAAGAATCACTAGCCTTCTAGGTTAACCTCTAACATAAAATATAATGATCAAAACAAACAACATATAAAAAGAAGCAACTCAGAAAAAATAAAATCTCTGCAGAGAGAACAAACTTTCATAAAAATGTAGATTGCTGGTTACCTTGAGAGAAATAAGAGAAGACATAGCTTCTATGAAACAAGAACATGAACCTAAAAGAAAGAATATGCTACCACAGCATTTTCCAGAAAATTGTATATATCTCTGCATGACTGGTGCCTGACATTATTCTCATCTACCCCCAGGCTTATTGCAAGGACACTTGCCTTATAATCTAAGTCACAGGAAAATCTTAGCTGCAAGGGAGTCTGGGAAATGTAGTTCTTAGCATTTGATTCATTCTCTATAGCAAGGACTCGACTTTCACTTTTCACTTTCATGCACTGGAGATGGAAATGGCAACCCACTCCAGTGTTCTTGCCTGGAGAATCCCAGGGACGGTGGAGCCTGATGGGCTGCTGTCTATGGGGTCGCACAGAGTCAGACACGACTGAAGCGACTCAGTAGCAGCGGCAGCAGCTATAGCAAGGAGGGTGAAAAGGGTCCTGAGTAAGCCACACTAACTATATTATCAGCTACAAATGGTGCATTCACTGCACTGAGAAATTCACAACTATTGAACTAAACTCTACTTTTAATCATGAGTTTTTCTATCCCTATTACCTGCATAGAATCAGATCAAATAAAGTCCAAATTCCATTTGTTTCACAGGAGATAGAATTGACTTTCAGCAAAGTCAGCCACAGTCATGAGTGACCACTGAGTGAAATTAAAATTCCCAAGCACTGTTCCCTGACTTCTACCATTGAGAAAAAATATCACCCACTTACAAGCCAGGGACATGCTTTTCTTACTCATGCCTTTTCCCATTAGCTGTTATAGTTCCTCTACACTGAAGAGCCTCCAGAGTTGCAAATGCATTCCTAGCTGAAGATATTAATTCCTGAAAATGTGGAACTAATTCCTGTAAGTGTGGAAGACATACCTGATGGGATGGTGACATACAAGTGGAGTATGGACAGAGTATCAGATGCTTGTTTCAACAGGTGACAAATGATCCTGTGGCATCAGCAAAATCCAGAGGCAGTAAAGGGTTCGGGTGCTGGCAATGAACAACCAGGGACTGGAGCTTCATGGGGGCTTCAGCTCCATTCTTCTCCAGTCCTGCTCAGTCCCAGATCTCCCCACCCCATCATGCCTAAATGCTGAGTCCATCTGGATAAGGCTACAAGGTGCAAGACAGCCTCAGCCATGCCAATCCATGGGGATCTGGATTTTATTGTGCTGCCAAAGACCCAGGAATTGATGAACTGGAAATGAGCCATGGAGGTCCAAGTTATCACAGAGCTGTCTCTTCCCCTGAAAATGCCACCTTTGCTCTGAAGACACAGATGTCACTCCACTCTGCCACTCCTGCTCGAGTCCCAGCCCTTTTGGTTTGGCCCCAGTCCCTGCCCATCTCCAGCTGCTGTCTGGGGTCACTCATAATGGGTGGGTTAGGAGAACCATACTTTATTCCCTCACCACATATTGAATATCATCTGCTTGTTATGATATCTCGTTGGCAAACTGAACCACCCAAACCAAAGCCACTGCTTTCAAAACACACTGAGATGCACAACTTCAGCCAGATCAGAAACTAAACTTGGCTTTCTCCTTCTTCCTCTTCTCCATGAACCCGTGAAACACAAGTCTCAGCAAAGCACCCCGTTATGAAGGACCTCACTTGATTATGACAATGGAGGCCATTCAGCCTCTGGTCATGCTGGCCCTGCAGGAACCTAGAATGGAGGAGAAGCAGGATCAGCATGTAACAGACCTTCAACAATTCCTTTCCCTCATGTCAAATAGTAGCAGAAATGTCTCATATTTATAACCAGGTATCTGTGAGTCAGGAACTGTGCCATGGGCTTCATAAAAATCAGTTCACTTGATAACCACAGCCACCCTTCATGGTTGATATAATTACCCTCATTTTGCAGATGAAGAAATAGGATTGCAGGCACCAAATGATGCACTGCAAGTCACACAGAAAGTATGAAGCATTTCTGTGGAGCAAAACAATACCTTGAATCCTAATCTCACATCCTTGGAGAAGACCAACAAGAAGATATTCCATAGTTTACTGACAGGATCTCCACTGTGAGGTGTACCAAGTCAGTGGATTAGAGGAGGACTCCAGTACTCTTGCATGGAAAATCCCATGGATGGAGGGGCCTGGTGGGCTGCAGTCCATGGGGTCACTAGGAGTCGGACATGACTGAGTGACTTCACTTTATTTTTTTCACTTTCATGCATTGGAAAAGGAAATGGCAACCCACTCCAGTGTTCTTGCCTGGAGAATCCCAGGGATGGGGGAGCCTGGTGGGCTGCCGTCTCTGGGGTCGCACAGAGTCGGACACGACTGAAGCGACTTAGCAGCAGCAGCAGCAGCAGCAGGGCTCATGAAGAGGGTTCCTTATGCCTCATGACCATTTCTTGAGAAATTGATGGCCCTCATACAGGAGCTGAAAATCCAGGAGCCCAGCTGCAGGCAGATGCGTTCATGTGTCTGACTGTTTTCTCTTGGACTTAGACCTGATCACTTAGTAAAGTCTGGATTAAACATATCAACCTCTTCACCACTGCTCTACATGGGAACACTGCTTACCTCCCCATCCCATTGTGTTTTTCTGCAAACAACAATCTGTATTTCCTCTACCTGTGGCAAATTACTTCTTTTGAGAAGCCTGATCCTCCATCTCCCTTAGTCCGGGAAGAATTAATCATTCTTTTTCCTTTGTACTCTCCTAACAGAGTGCTGTATTGTGACCAAGTGTTTACACAGAGGCAGCATCGCATTGTGGGAAAGCTTTGAATCGGGAGCTAGGTGACCTGGATTCTGGGGCTGCTGCTAGCTAGCTCTGCAATCTTCAACCAGGCCCTTGTTCTCACCTATAAAACACAGATAACACTTGCTTCACCTGCCTTGCATGCGTGGCTAAATGAGATGTTTGTGTAAGTGCTCGGAAATTTTCAAGTTGTTTCCTGGGTTAGTGGATTGGGGGAGGGGGGCTGTTTTTATTTGGTTTCTGTTCATTTTGGTTTTATGCTTCTCCATCTAGACTGTGAGGGTGGAGACTTGTGTTAAGTGGCTTTGTATCCCACTCAGAGCCTGCAGAGCACTGCTACAGGGCTCCTTGGGACTGGCTTCTCCATGAATGTTTGTTGAAAATAAAAGAATGCAACTGTAAACAGAGAGATCTCGCATCCTTGACACACAAGGTATGATCACCATCCCTCCCTCCCTCCTTTTCTGCATGCTTGTGTTGTGTGATTGAGCACAGGCATGCGTGTGTGTGTGTGTTCCATCGTCAGCCACATCCTTTTTTCTCAACTATGTCTTCCTGGTCCTGCAGAGGAGTCCTGGGGCTGACTGACAGAACCAGACAATGGCTGTGAAAGGGAGTCTTTTTCTCCAGGTTCACATTGTCAGTGGGCTTCAGTGTTTGTTTGTTTAGTTTTTCGTCTTTTTTGCACCCGGACTTGCTGCACCCGGACTTGCTGCACCCAGGCTTCAGCTTTCAAATGAGAGCAAACCAAGCTTGGTAGGCAGGCCCTGGAGGGCAGCACAAGGGAGACCCAGGAGAGAAGAAGCCCTTCACCCAGCCAGATGGGCAGCTCCAAGCCAGACTCCATGAGCCACAGCACAGCCTGAGCACAAGCCTTCTGTGTCCAAAAGGGCACAGGCGGGCAAACTAACCTAAGCCATTCCTTTCTAACACTACTCTTTATTTAGAGTGATACGGAGAAACAGTCAGTACTGTGCAAAGCAGAAAAGTTTCCAATTCAAGACAGACAGCCACATCACAAAAAACAGTAGCTCCAAGATGGGCAGATGTACAGACGGTGAATCTACAGAAAACAGTATGCATTTTCCTGTGTAGATGACTTCAGGACATCTAGGATGATTCTTCTTCATCTCACTGATATAAAGTCAAGGTGCAGCTGAAAAAAGTGGAAGTTCTTGAGACACACCTGAATCCTAATACTAGCTCAGATGTGTGTTCTCGGGGGAGTTCTCTCATCTTCCATCCCATTTCATGAACACATGGGAAACACCTTCCACAGAAAAAGTAACTGTTGCACTCAGCCCCAGGGAAAGACTGGGATAAACCACAGCTTCTACACGAAGATACCCACCGCCCAAAGAATGACTGTGTGTAAAAGTGTCCGACCAGACCCTGAGCAGATGCTCATTGCATACTTTCTCTACATCCTTCTCTACTGTATCAACAGTTTCAAGCTGATGTTGGAAACACTGCTATTAAATCTTTTTTTCTCTAAATCGAAAATTCAGATTTTTTACCCTTCAAACTGATTTTAATCTCTCCCATGAATCACATCTCTGGTGGATTTTTGAATAACAAATATTTGGTATTTATAAATTATTCTTCAGCACATGTTAACTCAAATTACCACACTGAGTTGATAAAATTAAAGTTCAAAGAAGGAAATTTGATTTATCTGCTAGATGACTGTCTCATGGGTAAATGTCTTTTCAATGTTGAAAATAGTTCAAAGATATTTCTTTCCTTATCTACACAGAATCTTGGGGTTCAGGTATCCCAGGTTGGAAGCCACCAACATCTTGGTAATATTCATTCATTCCTGTAAAAAGCATCACTTTCTCCTAAGAGTTGCCTACATCTTGTTGTGATTCAGTTTATGATTCTTGCCAGAGAGCAAACACTAGTGGGACAACTGAGATCATCTGAGGTTGCTGCTGCTGCTGCTAAGTCACTTCAGTCGTGTCCAACTCTGTGTGACCCCATAGATGGCAGCCCACCAGGCTTCCCCGTCCCTGGGATTCTCCAGGCAAGAACACTGGAGTGGGTTGCCACTTCCTTCTCCAACTCACGAAAGTGAAAAGTGAAAGTGAAGTTGCTCAGTCATATCCGACTCTTAGCAACCCATGGACTGCAGCCTACCAGGCTCCTCCATCCATGGGATTTTCCAGGCAAGAGTACTGGAGTGGGTTGCCATTGCCTTCTCCATCTGAGGTTAAGAGCAGGTAATAACTTCAGAGGTCTCATGCTGGAGAAACAAAGAACTGGCAATATAATCCTAGTAAAAATCAATTTTTCAGATTTCAGTTTTGCCCATGACTGGTTCTGAGAAGAACTTAGTGAAGAGTTTCAGATTTTGCTACAGACAGTTACTTATTCTTAGGCAAGAAGGAACCATAATCAACTCTACAACTCTGAGCCATTTCCCATTACAAAAAATTCTCTAAAAGAAAAGCTTTCATGTACACAACAGAAAATACATATAGATCCTGAGGTTTAGCAGGAAGCAAGTAATGTTAAGACTGAAGGTCTTCCCTGCCTAAGACTTCATCACCCTATCATGTTACCAAAGGCATGGCAAACACAAATAGTCCCTGGCTGGAGTTTCCCTGAAGGTTCAAGGGCTGGAGAACACAACTTGAAATGAGATGAGAAAGAGTGACAGAGCTCCTGTGATGGTTTTGCCTTCTTTCAAGATGATTTTATTTTCCCCCAGGTCATAACCCAGTAAGATTACCCTCCCCAGTGAAAGGTCTAGAGTTGCATTCCCCCAGGCAGGAAAGAAAGAAAGGATGTGTTGTTAATTATGGAGTTGACTTCCCAACCTTTAATGCTTTTACGATGTCTTCTGGTTGGAACAGCAAGAAAGTCTCAGGATCCACATGTGCAAACTAGCCCCTGCTTCTTACTTCTTGTAACCAGTAAGAAAAAGTGTCAAAGCTGATCTTTTCACAAGTACAAGGAGACAAACTCTAGGTATCAATGCCAGTTATAACTAATGTGAAGTTCAGGTGAGAATGAGAAAAGACCAGAGGAGACAGATGAATACATAATGTACCATCAGGACTGATATTTGAGGCCCAAACTCTGAATTCTTCCTTTTCAGGGCTGCTTATAGTATTTTATGCTATTGAAAAACAGTTTGTAATGTTTATTTTAGCAACAAGATTTTAAAAGATACTTCTATTTTCACTTTCACTGCAAAATAAAAGTAATTTATATTTATCAGGTTTCTTTTCCTTTTTTCTCATTCATGGAAACAATATTGTATCTTTTGAGTCAGTTCTAATGAGGTGGATGAACCTAGAGCCTATTATACAAAGTGAAGTAAGTCACAAAGAGAAAGACAAATATCACATATTAACACATATATATAGAATCTAGAAAGACGGTACTGATGGGAGCATATTCTTAATATTTTTAACTATATTTGGGCTTCCCTAAATGGCAACCCACTCCAGTGTTCTTGCCTGGAGAATCCCAGGGACGGGGGAGCCTGGTGGGCTGCTGTCTATGGGGTCACACAGAATCGGACACGACTGAAGTGACTTAGCAGAAGCAGCAGTGGCTCAGATGGTAAAGAATCTACCACCAATGCAGAAGATTCGAGTTTGATCCCTGGATCGGGAAGATTCCCTGGAGAAGGGAATGGCAACCCACTCCAGTATTCTTGCCTGGAGAATCCCATGGAGAGAGGAGCCTGGAGGGCTATAGTTCATAGGGTTGCAAAGAGTTGGACACAACTGAGCAACTTTCACTTTCGTTCGAGGCATTTTCAATGAAACTATTTTCATTTCATAACAGTCTACTAATCTTTTTTTTTCTAATTTCTTTTCCTTTATAAAAAGTTTTTCTTTATATTTAAGCTAAAATGTTTGTGAAGGTCTTTTTAAATTCAAAGAAAATGAAGTCAGGCATTTTTGGTGCAGAGAGCAATTCCAGACCCAGTAGGAGAGCGCTTATGACTGAACAAAACTCTTCTCTCATAGGAAATGTGAGCTCCCTGCCTGGGGTTCACACACTAATGACTGTGTGAGTCATTATTATATATATGCCTCCAAGGCTGAGGTTCTGTGCTAACCTGTTCCGTACAGCAGATTTCGAAATGTTAATCATGCGATGGCCCGTGTGGCCGCAGTGTTTTTCTCGAGGTCTTCTCTGCACCACTCTTCCAAGCCTTGTGACCCAGCCAGCACCAAGTGGCAAGGTTAACCAGAGACTTTAATTGATCCCTGGTATCAAGTTCCCTTCCATCAACTAAACCGAGGCTCTTCCCAAGGGCGCCTCCCGTACCTCCTCCTGTATAAGGGAACTTTTGGTGGGTGCAGCTTCACGTGTCGGGTGGCTTATAACTGGTTCTTGTCTCTGATTTTCCTCACTGAGTACTGTGTGTTTGAAGAATTGAGGGGAAGGGGAAAGAAAGTCAGTTTGGAAGAGCAGAGTCAGAAAAGGGATAGAGACCTGGTTTGAAATCCCAACTAAATCCTGGAAAAGGTGTTCGATGGTGAGGAAGTTCCTAAAGATTCCTCAATCTCAGCTTCCTCATTTTGAAACAAAAGGAAATCTATTTTTATTCAACATGTTAGGGGAAGGTGGAGATACAAACAATTGTGGGAAAGATTTGGCATAGTACCCACAAACAATAAACACTCTGGGCTCCCTCCCCATGCTATTGGCTATGTGGTTTTGCTGTCCTTTCCACAAGATACAGCATAATTTCTTTGTCCCTTGAACATGGGCTCAGTCATCTGACATGCTTTGGCCAATGAAACTGGGTCCCAGTGACAATGTGCTGGTTCCACACACAGTTGAACCAGTTGAACCAGAAGCTGGTTCAACTTCTTTCTTCAGCATGGGGTGAGGTTTTCCAGACACTTCAGCCTGTGTTGAATACATATATAGAGCAGACGTGAGCGCAGTCTGCAGTGAGGAACTAAACCCAATAAGACCGACAACTAAAGCAGAGTTCCCAGCCAAACCCAGCCTAGACTACTTGGTGTTCTGCCAAACCATAAATGGGCGAGACTATGTTATTAGTAGTATTAGTATTAGCCAGAGTTTGAAGGTGGTTGGTTACATAGCAAGAACGGACAGATTCAATACTGAAAAAAACAATGAGTTTTTTGATTTAAAAATATTTTTGACAAGCAGCTCCAATTCAAGTTTTCCTATCTATAATCTCACTGAAATACCAATGAAAATACAGCAAAAGGTGACAAATTGTACTATCCCAAAAACTTAGACTGAAAGGCAATCCATGAATCTGAAAAGAACAGACATAATCCAGAGAAAACTCCACCTAAAAATTAGTAACAACAGAACTGAAAATTGAAGATCAACCCCTCTACTGCCTCTGTCTGCTCCCCAATTCTTCCACAATGAAAACAAAATAGTAATCCTCTCCTTTACCCACTCCCCAAATAACCAAGCACCATTTTTCTACATCCGGGATAAGATTACAACACCAAAAAATGACCTGAATAGCAGCTAAAGCAGTCTGTGTCTGAGTACATCTGGGGCAGGAGGAGTTTCACAGAAAAGTGCCAGGGGCAGGAGCAGAGGCAGAGAGCCCTGTAGGAATGTAGATTTTCACATGCACTTTTCAGAGCCCAATCGTTTGGGTGTGAGGCAAAGACACTACCCCAGTAAAGAAAGTGAAAGGCTGCCAGAAATAAGAACTGGAACCATTACTATGCAGATTTATTTGCCAGTTAACTGAATGTCTGTGGTAAATTCAACCAAAGCACAAGTGGACAGAGAATATAACCAAAGCCTGGCTGTTGAAAAAATGCTGAAATCTGGTCTGAAAGAAAATACAGTATAAAAATAGATCCTCTGTTATGATAGCAATATCTAACAAAATTACATAAGCATTTTCCCTTTGACCCACCAATTTCACACCTCAGAAGTCTACCCTGAAAATACGTTTGCACAAATACCAGACAGTATGTGCTCAAGATTATTCAGAGGACTGGTTAGACAAGCCAGGGTATCTCCACCCAGTGGAGCACTCTGCTACCACACAAAAAGCATGAGGAAATGTCATTTGGACCAATACAGAGTGAGCTCCAAGATAAACTAAGCGACAAATACAAGGTTCAGACGGTGTATAGAATATGATACCTTCCGTGTAAGAAACACCAGGAAATACACACATACACACACACACACAGTGATTTTTGTCAAAAGAAATACCAGGGGACTTCCCTGATGGTCCAGTGGCTAAGACTCCAAGCTCCCAATGCAGGGGCCCCGGTTCCATCCCTGCATGTTACAACCAAGACCCAGCAAAGCCAAATATATGAATATTTTTTAAAAAGAGAGAGAGAAATAATAGAAGGATAACTTACTAACAAGTAGAATGGATGGTTACCTGTAGAAGTCAGGGGTAAAGGGAAGAGTAATAGAATGAAGGGGAGGGGCACAAAGCAAGGATTTTCTGAGTATTCACTCTTACATCCTTTAAACTCCTAAACAACAGAGATGCTTCACACATTCAAAACACACACACACACACACACACACAAGGTTCAATCCTAAAGGAAAAAAGCAAACTCTAAATTTGAAAATAGAGAAAATAAATATTTCGACTGACATCCAAAATCAGTTTTCAGATTGTACATCTTGAAGAATCATATAAAAACCAAAATGAAATGTGTGAGTCTTTGTGAAGATCCTGATTCAGGCAATCCAACTTCAGAAGAAGAGTTGAGACAATCAGGTAAATGTGACTATGGAGTGGAAATGAGATAAGACTAAGGACTTGTTATTTTCCTTAAATGTGGTGGTAATGGCATGGTGATTACAAGGGGAAAGTTCTTATCAGTTAGAGACGCATGATGAATAGTTTAAGGATGAATTGATATGATATCTGGGAATTACTTTGAAGCTATCAATAAGGAATAAATCAGTGTTTGGAGTGTAAAGAGAGATGAATACTGCAACTGAGACTGGCCAAATACTGATAACGGCTAGAACTAGAAAGTGGGCACATGTAGATTCACTTATTAATCCAAGTACATTCATGTATATGTAAAAACATCTACAATTAAAGAGTTACATCAACAGCTTTTGAGCTGTTAAAAACAAGCATAATAATTCTATATGTACTGACGTAGGAAAAGCTTCAAAATATATTAAGTGGAAAACTAAAAAAGTGCTGGACAATGTGAAAACATTATCTTATTTGAGTGACATATGTGTGTGTGTTCCATATGTATGCAAAAGATATTGCTGGTGGATGCCATCAAACTGTTGATCGTGGTTACCATCAGCAAGGGGTTAGGTTGTGGGGGAAGAGACTTTACTTTTTATTTTACACCATTCTTTGCTGCCTGATGTTTTAACCTATGAATATATCACTTTAATAATACAGTTTTAAGATTTACCTTTTAAAAAAAAAAAGAAAAATGATTCTAGATAAACCTTGATTTACTCATTAAGAAAAATAAATAAGAAATTATTCAAAAATCTATAAAACAAAGGGAAAAACAACACTCAGACGTTGCACAATGTCCCTGGAAATAACCTATTAGACAGTCCAGAATAAAATTTCCTGGAAAGAGGCCGTGTATATGTGTGTGCATATATAGATGTGCGTGCATGCTTAGTCGCTTCAGTCCTGGCCAATTCTTGCGCCCTGTGGACTGTAGCCCCCACAAGCTTCTCTGTCCACAGGATTCTCCAGATAAAAATACTGGAGTGGGTTGCCCTGCCCTTCTCCAGGGGATCTTCTGACCCAGAGATGAAACCCATGTCTTCCGATTGTCCTGCATTAGCAGGCAGGTTCTTTACCCACTGAGCCCCTATATATATATGGGCTTCCCTGGTGGCTCAGATAGTAAAGAACCTGCCTGCAATGTAGGAGACCTGGGTTTGATCTATATTCTTGCCTGGAGAACACCCATGGACAGAGAAGCCTGGTGGGCTACAGTTCATGGGGTTGGCAAATTTATATATATACACACACACTTTTTAAAATATTTTAACTGATGAGGGGGGAAGGATCTTTTACAGACTTGTGTCAGAAGTTCTATATAGTATAGTAGACTGACTTGCTAAAATGGCAATAAGCATCCTTTTGTTGATGAATTCCTCTTTGTGATGGGACAGCAGCATCTCCCATCAAGAGGGGAGTCTATCTCTCCACCCCACCAAGAATGGCTGGCAGTGTCAGTCACTTCCTTTGGAAAACAGAATGTGTTAGAAATCCTGCTGTGCCAATATAAAAGGAGCTGTGCATGCATGCTTCTGTGCTCTCTCTTGGAATCCTACCCAGCTGCCATGCCCACAGCCTACGATCAGATGAAGGTCCAGGTAAGGACCAAACCACTTCAAACGAGGCCAACGCCTACCCACCTAACAGCTGACCATGCAGGCATGAGTGAGACCATTCTCGATGAGGAGAACTTCTCAGCAGAACTTGGCTCAAATTGGCAAACTGTAGAATTGTGAACTACATAAATGATTATCAAGTCACTGATTTTTTGATGTGTTTTTTTAGGTAGAAGTTACCAGTTGATGCATTCATATTCACTGTCATATGTGGGAGGGCAAATAAAGACAATCTTGGGGCTAGGAGGGATCTGAAAATATACTCTTTAAAACAATTTTTCATAAAAATAATATTTAAAACATGAAATAATGAAAAAAGTAAAGCAAAATTAAGAAGCCAAGGAAGAAGTCACAACAAAATTAGACTCCTGAAAGCAATTAATATAAATTGGCTTAATTCTTATTTGACTAAAAAGAATATAAAAAATGACAATACACTCATGAAGATCTAAAATATAAAAATAATTGTGGAATTGAAAAAAACTGAATTAAAAAGTAAATTTGTATAAATAAATGGAAGAGGGAAAGAGAATAAGTTCTAATTCTTATTATACTATAAATGGGACTGAAAGACACCAGTTGTAATATTAAATAGATGTCTATAAGAATATATTTGGAAAAACGTCTAAGGAATTAAAAATGTGGTTTCAAAATAGACTGCAACCGAAATTCACAAACCAATGAAGAAGAGCAAATCAATGAGAACAAATCCATATAACAAAAGACAGAAGCAATAACAAAGAAAACCATGATATCAACAACAAAATAAAAGCAAATGACATAAGTTAGAGGCAAATATATCAGTTGTTGCAATGAGCATAAAAGGGATAAAATTTCATATTAAACATGCTTGATACAAAAAGAATCCAATTAAGCAAGAAGCACAAAACTGAAATTTTTTGACAAAGCACAGAGTTAGCAAATACAAACCGAAAACTACAACTGGAATAATAAAATCAGATAAAGCTGAATTCAAAGCAAACATTATCAAAGGGATTTTTAATGATTTTATAATTATCATTTTATATTGATAAATAATAGAATCCACAGCAATGTCATAAATTTCCATGAATTTTATGCATCAGTCAACATTGTGTCAGTATATGAAAAGTAGCAGAAAAACAAGACAAAATTGTACAAGAACTGTACGGCTATTGACAGATCATAGATACAAACAACCATGAAACAAAACTCAAGATCTTGAGGCTGTTTATCTTTTTAGACTCTCAAATCCCTACGAGATCTCATGAAAGCTCTCTCCTTACTCAAAAACATGTGCACATTCCGTACATGTCAGGGGGTTTAGGAATCCCCTGAAGCCCATCTGTAAACTTCTCTGGGGCCCCCTATGGGTTAACAAAACTAGATAAAAGGATTTGAAATAAATAATTCAGAAAGATTGGCTTAATAATTACCAACTTTAACTCTATGGAAAATAGCTTTCTAGTGCCCATGGGCCATTCACATAAATCAATCATACAATGGATCACAAAGACAATCCAGAGTTCTAAAAAGTATTCTGCAGCCACCTCCTCTAATTAAAATGCAATAAAACCAGAAATCAATAAGAGCTTGTTAATTCTAAAATAAGGCCACTTGAAAATGTTAAAAAAAAAAAAAAAAAATCACCCTCCAAAAAGCTCTTTGGCTGAAGGAAAATGAAAGTGACCACTCAAAAAAAAAAGGAACAAAAATAAGAATACACATACCATTTCTTAGAAGTGGAGATTCATGATTAAGTTCACTTATGAATTTGTTATTAAAAGCTATCTCTCTCTCTCTATTTTCCTGTTTAAGCATAATTGCTTCACAACGTTGTGTTAGTTTCTGCTGTACAACAATGTGAACCAACTATATGCATACATACACCCCTTCCCTCTTTAAGACTCCCTCTCACCCCCCCAGTCCCACCCCTCTAGGTCATCCAGAGCACTGAGCTGAGCTTCCCCTGTGGTAAACAGCAAAAAGCTAGCCCTTTTAATAAACTGTATTCAGAAAATAGACTAATTAATTGTCACAGAGGATAAAAAGGAAGAACAAAGGCCATGAAGATCTAAGTCTGTTTAAAATAGAAGAGGAAAGATGGGAGCAGAAAGTTTACTACAAGTAATATTGAGATACAGGAAAAGGCCATTGGACTTTTGCATGGACTGGCATACAAAGAGATACACAGAACAAATGTAGAGCAGAAGAGAGACCTCAGAAATACATCCCACTTGACATTTCCCTGGCGGTCCAGTGGTTAAGACTTTGCCTTCCAATGCGTGAGGTATGGGTTTGATCCCTGGTCAGAGAATTAAGCAGAGAAGGCAATGGCACCCAACTCCAGTACTCTTGCCTGGAAAATCCCATGGACGGGGGAGCCTGGTAGGCTGCAGTCCATGGGGTCGCTAAGAGTCGGACATGACTGAGCGACTTCACTTTCACTTTTCACTTTCATGCATTGGAGAAGGAAATGGCAACCCACTCCAGTGTTCTTGCCTGGAGAATCCCAGGGACGGGGGAGCCTGGTGGGCTGCCGTCTATGGGGTCGCACAGAGTCGGACACGACTCAAGGGACTTAGCAGCAGCAGCAGCAGACCCTATATACACTAGACTGTATACAACACCCTAAGAGAGCAATGAACAGAGATGCCAGTGTTGCTGTGATAGAATCAACCACAACACACAAAGTAAGAATATATAAAGCTTGCCATGAAGCCTCCTCCCCATGGGGTCCCAAAGGAACTACACACGAGAACGTATGTTTTGGCTGTTGTTCACTTGCTCATTTTGTCTGACTCTTTGTGACCCTATGGACTGCAACACACCAGCTTCCCTGTCCTTCACCATCTCCCAGAGTTTTGCTCAAACTCATGTCCATTGAGTTGGTGATGCCATCCAACCATCTCATTCTCTGTCGCCCCCTTCTCCTTCTGCCCTCAATCTTTCCCAGCATCAGCGTCTTTTCCAGTAAGTCAGCTATTCACATCAGGTGGCCAAAATACTGGAGTTTCGGATTCAGCATCAGTCCTTCCAATGAGTATTCAGGGTTGATTTCCTTGACAAGGTATATATGCTTTAAAAATGCAATTGAATATCATGGCTCAACCTGCATGCTTTCTCCTTTCTCTGCCTCAAATGAATATGACCAAGGCCGGAATCTACTAAACCAGAATTTTATCCTCTTTGGAGGCAGATGGGAGCAAGGTAGTAACAGTCCTGGGTTTGACTCCTGGTTCAGAAAGATCCCCTGGAGAAGGGAATGGCAACCCACTCAAGTATTCTTGCCTGGAGAATCCCATGGACAGAGGAACCTGTCAGACTACAGTCCATGGGAACGCACAGCGTTGGACACAACTGAGCAACTAACACTTGTCTGTCTTTGAGCAGCAGTTTGAGCCGAGGCTCCAAAACAGAGAGAAATAAGTGCTTCTGACAGAGATGCACCAATATCTCTGTCGCCCTCTCCTGGACACGATACTGGAGTACATTTTACAATATCTCTTGCTTGTATGTAGGTAGGGCCCTATAATTAGATTTCAACAACAAAATGTAAGGGAAAGAAACAATCTCACCACCTAGTCAAATCAGTTAAAAGTGGGGCCATCCTCCTCGCATCAGTACTTACTGATGCCATCTTCCTGCATGAGGAGTTATTCCTACTGAAAGTGTCACCTCCAACTCAGTGGATTATAACAACAACCGTTTATTTCAGGCACAACTGGGCAAGTTGGTAACTTGGGCGGGACACAGAGGGTGGTACTTCTCATCTCACTGCCGATGCCCGCTGTGTTTGCATTGCGATGTGGGTCAGCTGGCCCCTGTACTCCTGGCAGTTCGCTGGCAGATGGCGGAAGGGACAGAACAGCTGAGCACATGCCTCTCATCATCTAGCAGACAGATCCAGATTGTTCATATGGGAATGGCAGGGTTCACAGGAAAAAAGCAGAAGCTTCCTGAGGGCCAGGATCAGAACTGGGTCGGTGTCGTTCCTACCACACTCTATGGGCCCAAAGCAAGAAATAAAGGCACTGCAGGCTGAAGAAACAAGTATCCAGACTCTGCCTTTTGATGGAAGAACTACAAAGCCAAATTGCCAAGACTGTGGATACAAGGCAGGGTACCCAGCAGCTTCCCCCTTTTTTCATAACTGTGGTCAAATCTTATAGAACACCCCATAAAAGGTGCTGTAGAGGCTCTGCTGCTGCTGCTGCTAAGTCGCTTCAGTCGTGTCTGACCCTGTGCGACCCCATAGACAGCAGCCCACCAGGATCCCCCGTCCCTGGGATTCTCCAGGCAAGAATACTTGAGTGGGTTACCATTTCCTTCTCCAATGCATGAGAGTGAAAAACGAAAGTGAAGTCGCTCAGTCATGTCTGACTCCTCACGACCCCATGAACTGTAGCCTACCAGGCTCCTCTGTCCATGGGATTTTCCAGGCAAGGGTACTGGAGTGGGGAACCATTGCCTTCTCCATGTAGAGGCTCTATAAAGATTCTTAAATCACAGTCCACAGATCTTCAAGGGATTCATTTCAGGAACTCCATGAAGTTTATGAGAGAAAAAAATGCAGTGATATAAATTAATTTCTAATGGATGTTACCATTTCCTTCAGTTTATGAATGTGACAAACACTATATGATACCCATGACATTATCACCAACAAAAGTCACAGATGTTTACTAATATATTCCAGTTGTTACAGTATCTCAAAATACTGTTTTGTTCATGATTACTTCAAAAGTACATAAGTTGTTAGACCTGCTGCCTCAGTCTTATTATTTAATGTGTAATAAAGAAGTACATCTATTACTTTCAACACACTTTATTAACATTTTGACTACTGTATTCTATTCACTTAAAAATACTATCCTAAGAAAGGGTCCCTAAGCGTCACCAGACTATCAAAGGAAGCCATCATGCAAAACTAGACTCTCCACAAAGAAGACAGCAAAGACACTAGGAAAAGAAACCTGGATATCCAACAACGGCACAGAGCAGACCTCCTCCCAACAAATACCAAACTACTTTGGCCAATAACATGACCCAGAAATAAAATTCCTTTGTTTGAAGCCACCGAGATTTGGGTTTGTGGTTAGAGCATATCTGTGCAGTTTAGACCACTAGTTACCAAAACCATTCAGCCTGTCTTTGACATCCAGATGTAAGAACTGGGACCGTAAAGAAGGCTGAGCACTGAAGAATTGATCCTTTCCAACTGTGGTGCTGGAAGACTCTTGAGAGTCCCTTGGACTGCAAGGAGATCAAACCAGTCCATCCTAAAGGAAATCAACCCTGAATATACACTGGAAGGACTGATGTTGAAGCTGAAGCTCCAATATTTTGGCCACCTGATGCAAACAGCTAGTAAAGTAATGCTCAAAATTCTCCAAGCCAGGCTTCAGCAATATGTGAACCACGAACTTCCAGATGTTCAAGCTGCTTTTAGAAAAGGCAGAGGAACCAGAGATCAAATTGCCAACATCTGCTGGATCATCAAAAAAGCAAGAGAGTTCCAGAAAAACATCTATTTCTGCTTTATTGACTATGCCAAAACCTTTGACTGTGTGATCACAATAAACTGTGGAAAATTCTGAAGGAGATGGGAATACCAGACCTCCTGACCTGCCTCTTGAGAAGCCTGTATGCAGGTCAGGAAGCAACAGTCAGAACTGGACATGGAACAACAGACTGGTTCCAAATAGGAAAAGGAGTATGTCAAGGCTGTATATTGTCACCCTGCTTATTTAACTTATATGCAGAGTACATCATGAGAAACGCTGGGCTGGAAGAAGCACAAGCTGGAATCAAGACTGCCGGGAGAAATATCAATAACCTCAGATATGCAGATGACACCACCCTTATGGCAGAAAGCGAAGAAGAACTAAACAGCCTCTTGATGAAAGTGAAAGAGGAGAGTGAAAAAGTTGGCTTAAAGCTCAACATTCAGAAAACTAAGATCATGGCATCCAGTCCCATCACTTCATGGCAAATAGATGGGGAA
>NW_011494615.1:6659980-6681267 GCF_000754665.1 Bison bison bison
GCAGATGGTGATTGCAGCCATGAAATTAAAAGATGCTTACTCCTTGGAAGAAAAGTTATGACCAACCTAGACAGCATAGTAAAAAGCAGAGACATTACTTTGCCAACAAAGGTCCATCTAGTCAAGGCTATGGTTTTTCCAGTAGTCATGTGTGGATGTGAGAGTTGGACTATAAAGAAAGCTGAGCACTGAAGAAGTGATGCTTTTGAACTGTGGTGTTGGAGAAGACTCTTGAGAATCCTTTGGACTGCAAGGAGGTCCAACCAGTCAATCCTAAAGGAGATCAGTCCTAGGTGTTCATTGGAAGGACTAATGTTGAAGCTGAAATTCCAATACTTTGGCCACCTGATGCAAAGAGCTGACTCCTTTGAAAAGACCCTGATGCTGGGAAAGATTGATGGCCGGAGGAGAGGGGGACGAAAGAGGATGAGATGGTTGGATGGCATCACCAACTCAATGGACATGGGTTTGGGTAGACTCCAGAAGTTGGTGATGGACAGGAAGGCCTGGTGTGCTGCGGTTCATGGGGTTGCAAAGAGTCAGACACGACTGAGCGACTGAAATGAACTGAACTGAACTGATACAAACAGCAGAGTCATTGGAAAAGACCTGATGCTGGGAAAGATTGAAGGCAGGAGGAGAAGGGGACTACAGAGGATGAGACAGTTGGATGGTATCACCAACTCAATGGACATGAGTCTGAGCAAACTCAGAGATAGTGAAGGACAGGGAAGCCTGGTGTGCTGCAGCCCATGGGGTTGCAAAGAGAAGGACACAACTTAACGACTGAATGACAACTACATAAAATGAGATGGATTAATTAAAAGTAGAATCATTAGGATTATTACACCTTCTTTTATCCCCAAACAAGTAGGGGTATCCCAAAAACTAATTTTTAGACTGTCTGACAGGAGAAACAAGTAGAATCTTCTTCCCTGGCTGATGGTATATATAGAGCCCAATAAACTTGTGATGAGGTTGGAATGTGAGAGAGTTATCTGCAGAAACTGATACAGGTTCTCTGGGAGATATGACAGCAAGGGCCTAGCTGGAGCATCACCTCAGCACAGAATAGAAATGAACTTCACTTTGAGAATTCAGTGGATCAAGGAAGCTAAGTTCCCATGTGGACACTGTGAAATTTAATCCATTCTTAAGCTGTTTAAAAGGACCTCATTGAAAAGGACTGCCCATAGAGACAAAGCATTCCCAGTGACATGCCTTGGCTACAGAACAGGGGAAGAGCTGTAAGAAGTCAGCAGAGAGTGGGACCAAGATAGAGTGAGGTACAGAGGTCCCCACTGGAGGTCTCTGAGAATACCCCAAAGAACCACCCACTGGATGCCTATCCTTAACAGAGGGCTTGTGACAGCCATACCATTAAAAGACAACACAATTAAAAACATTGCTTCTGCCTTTTGTAAAGCCCCCACTCCATATTCTCCAGCTCTGAAGAAGCCAAATTCAGCAGAGTTAACTGGAAAAGAGGTGGGACAAGAAGACAGAAAGAATGGACCACAACCCTCCCTTCTCCTGCCGAGCCTCAAGTCACAAGTTACATCTGATTTTGGAGGAAAAGGGTATTGGAGGGTCTGAAGTTTTGACATTAGATTAGATTGGACTTTTTACTCTTGCAAATGAAACTGATCTGATTTCCTCAAAATGACTGGAAAAGCAATGAAATCTCCCTACAACATCATCCAAGAAGTAAGGATTAAATTTTTTACAAAGATGTTTGTGAGGAAAGAATGATTCCAATTAATACTGCATTACAGTGATAAAAGGAACCCAAGCCAACTCACAAAATCCATCAGAAAATGGATTCCACATGCTTCAGCTCAGAGTTTTCTCCACACAGTCGACTGGCTGGAAGGAAGTAGAAAGCAGCAGGGCTCCCTACAGCCTTGGCAGGTGTGCCTTGGCAGTGACCACACCAGTGGGAAGAAGGCAAGGCTTGTGCTGTTACCAGGACGTTCTGAAGCTCATGAGATCAGTGTACCCTTTTTCACCCCCAACTCAACCCTTCCTAATAGAATCTCAAGATATGTTCTCTACTGAGACCTACTGCACAGTTACAAAAATATCAAAACTCTGCAGTCTCTTCCTCTGAAACAGGACTGTGACTACAAATGTCTTGTGTCCCAAGACCTGTTCTACTTCTCAACCAACTTGTCCACTATATTCTATTTCTACCAACAGAATATATCATGCAAAATAACCCCAGATGCATGATCACATACAGAAGTATATTTTCCATAAATATTGGTTAACAATTTTCCTGTTTTAATGTGATGAATTAGACTTTTAATTATTACCCACATAGGACACATTGACCTGCTGAGATTTACCACAGGAAAGAGGACCAGAAGAAGACCTGAGCTTGGGTGTTGACCTTTAAGCTACATGTAACAGACACTGGAAGTGCCCCCACCCACAATCCTCAGACCTGGCCGTATTGTGTATGAGGCAGATTCCCACCTGCCAGTATCTGCATCTCTTCCAGGGCTTTTTGCAACACTTCTAGCAGGCCTTTGAGTCTTGGAAACACCAGGAAATTAACATTTCCCTGAGCAGCGCTCAACTGATAACTGATGAAAGTTGTTGTATAAATACCTCAGCTTCTTTGCCCCACAGTAGGAAATGTGTGAGTCCTGTGTTTCTTTCTTTCCCAAGAGTGTCCATATGGGATAAACATCTGGTTTTCCATGGTGGTAACTGGCTAACACACCATTTATAAGCTGACTTTCCTTCCCTGTCCCACTTCTTCACCCACTTCCTGAGTTCTTTTCACACCTTGAGAATAAATTATCTATATTCAAAATCCTGTTTTGGGGTCTGCTTCCCCTTGCTTGGTGGCTCAGATGGTAAAGCGTCTGCCTGCAAGGTGGGAGACTTGGGTTCAATCCCTGAGTCGGGAAGATCCCCTGGAGAAGGAAATGGCAACCCACTCCAGTACTCTTGCCTGGAAAATTCCATGGACAGAGGAGCCTTGTAGGCTACAGTCCATGGGGTCGCAAACAGTTGGACACGACTGAGTGACTTCACTCACTCCTCTTGCTTGTTGGTTAAATGTGGCCCCAAAGAATATCCTGGCCTCCACACAGCCTGACTGGCTTCTCCTTCCCCAACAAATAAGTTAAAAGTGTGAGGTCAGAGAACAGAAAACCTCCCACAGCTCACTCAGTGCAGTGAGAGACCAGCCCAACCTTCATTTTGCTTATTCTGCATGGAGATGCCTCTGAAACTGCCTGCAGTAGAGCTTTTCTGCCTCTGTCCGCAGGCATGGGAATCTTCATGGTTTGTCTTAATGAAAGTGACGTGTCTGAGAAGAGACAGGCTTCTGAAACCAGATGGGTTTGGTCAAGCATTCTGCTGCCCTTTGCATCTTTCTGAAAGTACTCCTTTGAAAACTGTTGGTGGTGGTTAACAAGGCGACCATTATTCTAGAGGAAAATTTTCAGAGAGGGAGAAGAGATCCAAGCTGTGACTCTCATCTGGACTGCAATGCCGTATGAAGCCAAACGTAAGCAGGACACCCCAACTGAGAATTAATGGTGACTGCTTCTGAGCATCCCCTCTGGTGGGACCCAGACTTCTGGCCCACCAGCTCATGAAGAGCTTGCAGTCACCTGTCCTCCCCACAGAGGGATAAGTGGCTTCTCTTCCAATAAACTCCCCACTACTGGTTTTCTTCACTGGTTTTTCCTTTTCTGTAATCATGATTCTGTCATCACATGCTTTCTCTTGGGCCAATTAACCTTCCATTTCTGTGCCTCATCTCATCTCTGGAAAATGTAGCTTCATATTTCAGCTTCTTCTCAGCAGGACTGCAAGCTTAGTCTACAGTTCTTGAAGAGTCTTGAATCCAGTCATGACATCAACTATAGTTGCCAGGCTTCCAGATTCAGAAGATTATATTAGGTCTTCAGTCATTTTAAGATGAGTTTCCATTTGGCAGCCTGCAGCCAACATCTTAAAACGTTCATACCCACTGATAATAATAACATCATCACATCATCATAATAAATATGCATAGCAGTTAGTATGTTCCAGACCTGTTCTAAGGGTTTTAGATATATTAACTCATTTAATTCTCACAATAACTCTAGAAGGTAAGTATTATTTTCTCTATAGAAATGGAGGCAACAAACTTGCAAAAAAAAATAACTTGCACAAGTTCACACAGTAAGTATGTGGCAGAAGCAGAATTCAGGGCTGCCATATATGGATGTGCAGATTGCATACTGCACTCCATTAGGAAGAAGCATTTGCATCAGCTGTGAAACAACCTGGTCAACCTTCCACACCAGGAATATGAAGGACACTCCAGAATTCTTATGGGTTCTCCAGTCAAGACAGTTAGTGCACAGCCCAAGATCTGTGTATGAAGACATTACCACAGAATTATTTATATTACAAAAGTTAAAGAAAAAAAGCAACAATAGAAGAATGACTAAGGCAATTACATCAAAACCACTTCCTAATTATTTTCAAACAAAAATAATGCTTTTAAAAGATACATAAAAGTTACCTTAAATTATGGTAAGAGATGAAAAGAAGCAATATAAAAAGTCTGTAGGGTAAAAATAGAAACACAACACCCACTGTGAGCTCCTGATATCACACATCCTGTGACCAGCCAGATGCCTATGGCAAGAAAATTAATGCAGTATGTAACTTTTCATCTCTTTTCCTTCAGTATTATTTCCTTTGGAGATGGTCCTTTCCCTCCTCCACATGATCCTAGTGGGTTGCCACTTATGGGATCCCATCCTTTCGATCCTTTTGACCATTAGAATGGATGTATAACAAGCTTGGCCAAGTTCTGTCTGTATTCCAGATATTTTATTCCCGACTGAGGACACAAAAGGGTCGAAAGTGGTTTGAGCAACACCGTAAAGAATTCCTCTGCAGTGTCTGCACGCTAACAGTTTAGTGAATTTCTACGTCAAGCTTCTCAGATCAGGCCTGGCTCTTGCCCTTTCTAGGATCTTTGATTCTATGGACTACCCAGTATCCTTCTTTGCTAGTTATTAAATGACTGGTTCTCAGATCAAACCACACCCTGCTTTACTTTGCTAGGCTGAGGCCTATGCAAATCATCATTCTTTAATGTCAGTTTGATTCAAGTCAACTCTGCCACAAATGGTGGGGAGGGAGACTAGAAGACAGGAGGAAGAGCTCGCTCCTCCTGAACAAACACAAAGGTTTTCAGTGACACCTGGACAGCATCTCTCCACCCCAGTAGCACTAACTGGTTCCACAACAGTGGGTTCCAGTGGCACAGTTTCTATTACTCATTTATTTCCACACTCTCTGAGCTAGCCTCATTGCCCCTCCTCTCAGCCCCAAATTACCAGCATTAGGCAGAGCTTTTTTGCAGAGGTCAAGGTACTGATCCATTAGGGTCTCACCTGCGAGTCTCTATGTTCTGATCACCTCAATTTTCTCCCTCTGTGTCCTTAGCCCTAGCAGTGGGACTGATTCTTGCAATTACTAATTTTATATTAACCCTAATGTTCTATAATGGCCTTTTCAGTCCTCCAATACCCAATTAATCCAGACACCTTATTTAACCCTCTCTGTTAAAATAACTGGAATGGTTTCTCTTTTTCCAACTGACTCACCTTCTAGTGCATTCCTTTTTCTTAAGGAATTGCATTGATTCTTTTTCTCAAGCTAGTCAGGCCTCTCGTTGACTAAAATTTAAGAAACCTAACAGGGGGCTTCCCAGTTAGCTCAGTGGTACAGAATCCACCTGCCAATGCAGGAGATGTGGGTTTGATCCCTAGATTGGGAAGATCCCCTGGAGTAGGAAATGGCAACTCACTCCAGTAATCTTGTCTGGAGAATCCAATGGACAAATAGATAAAACAACAAGGTCCTACTGTATAGCACAGGGAATTATATTTAGCATCATGTGATAAACCATAATGAAAAAGAAAAAAAGAAAGAAACATAATACGGTTATTCTCTACCAATGTGGAAGCTGAGACTTAACAATGGTTAATGAACTTGCCAGAAGTCACATGGCAAATAACAGGTGAAACTGTGGCTCAAACTCAGGCCCACCTACTTCTGAAGCTTCCTGGTGGCCCAGGGGCTCAGGCTTTGCATCCTCAATGCAGGGGTCCCAGGTTCCATCCCTGGTCAGGGAACTAGACTCCACATGCTGCAACTAAAGATTCTGCACGCCTCAACTAAGACCCAGCACAGTCAAATAAGTAAAAAATATTTTTAAATAAATAAAAATTTTTAAAATACAGCAGTTTTTGCCTTCTCCTCCAGATGACAAAAGTATTCAACTAAAACTTATTTTTAAAAGTAGAACCTGACAACTTCTGTCCTCAACAAGATGACGTCCTCTGGCCCTGCCCACTCCTCCCCGCCAAGTACCATAATAAACATTGCAAATAACTCAAGAGACAGTCAAAGGGGAACTCTGAAAGGTAGAAGAAGAAGAGGATCTGGTTTGAGACCCCAGAACTGGAGAAGCAGCACAGCGGGTGGGGATCACATGACCTCTCAACCTACAGAAGGGGGTAACCTCAGCCAGATGTTTCCTGATGCCCAGCTTGGCAACAGAGGCAGCCCAGGTAGGTTCATTCCTCAGGAGTCCACTGCAACACCAAGTGAGCCCAGCAGTCAAGGTCAACCAAATGCTCCGCTGATAGGAAGGAGTCAAGGGGCACTGTTTCCTTCCCCACTGGGCCGGAGACCCCCACCACCAGCACCACCAACCCACAGACACCACATAGGTGGGAGACAACAGAAAGGGAAATACTCCAAAACAAGAGGTCATCATGTGGAGTTGGATTAGCTTTACAGGCAATAATGGAAAAGAATATCAAAATCGGGAAAAACGGCAGCTTTTTTCTGAAAGCATTTGCTTTCCTGTCAGATACCAGTGGGGCCTCACAGGTGTGGACAAAGTCCATGCAGATGTGGCTCAGGGCCTGGAGAGCCCCCCGGAAAATGGAGACACAGATAATCCATATCCTGGCCCCTGGGGACAAAATCAGGGTGAGAGGGTTTCATTTGTCAGATTATGCGTGACAAGGATTAAGGGTTGCATACCATTCCTGACTTTGTTGAAAACACAGCATCTTATGTAAGTTTGCAACCATTCTACTGTTCAGGATATTTTTCAGGTACAATATTTTTAAGAAGTCCACATCCCACCTATTCTTCTCTTTACAGAAACAGGTTTTAAGGAGAAATATTTTGTAAGATAAAAGCAAAATATTGTGTCAACTGAGCTGCAGAGGTTGACTAGGAAAAGAGAGAAGAACTCAGGTAAATGTACGAGTCAAGAGGGTAAACTTAGAAAACAGTTTGGTTTCAACTTTTATTTCTAGTTTTTCGAAGTAGCATCAAAACTAGGAGATTTTCCTCTGTATTGCTGTAAAAAGTACTGCTGCTGCTGCTGCTGTCACTTCAGTCATGTCCGACTCTGTGCGACCCCATAGACGGCAGCCCACCAAGCTCCTCTATCCCTAGGATTCTCCAGGCAAGAACACTGGAGTGGGTTGCCATTTCCTTCTCCAATGCATGAAAGTGAAAAGTTAAAGTGAAGTCGTTCAGTCGTGTCCGACTCTTAGCAACCCCATGGACTGGAGCCTACCAGGCTCCTCCATCCATAGGATTTTCCAGGCAAGGGCACTGGAGTCGGGCGCCATTGCCTCAAGTTGGCTCAAAAGGTCACCAGGGATCTGTCAGGGCTCAGCTCCCTACAGAAAGCACTTGACTCTTCCCAGAAAATGACTTCACAAAGAAGCAATTCTCAGGATATTTACAAAAAGAGAGAAGGAAGCCAGCACTCCACACTTATCCTGGATTTAAAATCCCACTGCCCTAATCAGCAACTTCCCTGGAATAAGGAGTTTTTGGTGGGTGACAAGAAATAAGTGATAGATAAGCTCCACTTTCAAACTATCATTATGGTACATCTCCCTGTATCACATGCCAGAGCAGCAGAATAAAATAATCGCACTAACATTAGAGAGAATTTACCAGAATGTTGGTAGAAATCTTTCCAGGGAACTCATTCACTTGTTTATTTAACAAATAATTATTGAGCAATTTCTAGATGGCAGATACTGTTCTAGGCACTGGAAAAATGGCATTAAAAAAAAAAAAAAAAAAAAACCCTTCCCCAGGAAGCTTACATAGGGGTGAGAGGAAACAAATAAATAAGCATATAATGTCAGACTGTGATGAGTGTTATGAATAAAGATAAAATAGGTTAAAGGAGGCAGAGTCAGGAAGATAGGGTACAGGAGCAGTATTTTATTTTAAATGCTTAAAGATAATCACTCTGAGGAGGTGGCATTTACGTAGAGACAAAATGGAGCAGGAGATGGGTGTGCATGATTGTAAAATTAAAGAATCCTGGCAGAGCCAACCAAAGGTGAATGGAACACGCACTCAGAAAATGAGAAAAGAGGACTTCCCTGGTGGTACAGTGGAGAAGAATCTGCCTGCCAGTGCAGCGGACATGGGTTTGACCCTTGGTCTGGGAAGATTCCACATGATGCGTAGCAACTCAGTCCGTGCACCACAACCACTGAGCCCGCTTGCTGCAACTACCGAAGGCCGTAATGCACCTACAGCCCGTGCCCCACAGCAAGAGAAGCCGTCTCAAGGAGGAGCCCGTGCGCCACAGCTGGAGAGTGGCTCAGGCTCACTGCAACTAGAGAGAGCGCAAGCAAAGCAACGAAGACCCAGCGTAGCCAAAAATAAGTGAATACATTATTAAAATGAAAACAAGACAAGAGACCCAAAATGGAGCTGCTTAGGCTAAGCTCCACTCCCCAAACCAGGACTTACCTTAGCAGAGCATCGACTCCTTCAGAAACGGGATCTTCCAGAGTCAAGCAGCGCGCACGTAGAATCTAGAAGAATGGTACAGATGAACTTATCCGCAAAGCAGAAATAAAGACACAGACTTAGAGAATAAAAGGATGGATACCAAAGAGGGAAGGAAGGGGTGGCATAGACTGGGAAACTGGGACTGACAAATATACACTACTCTGTGTAAAATACTATGTATAAAGTGGGCTTCCTTAGGGGCTTAGCCGTGAAGAATCCACCGGCCAATGCAGGAGACTCAGGTTCGGTCCCTGGGTCAAGAAGATTCCCTGAAGAAGGAAATAGCAACCTACTCCAGTATTCTTGTCTGGGAAATGCCAGGGACAGAGGAACCTGGTGGGCTATGGTCCATGGGGTCACAAAGACAGGACTATGCAGCAACAAGTGTAACTGAAGAGAACCTACTGTCCTGCATGGGGGACTTTACTTGGGGCTCTGTGGTGACCTACATGGGAGGGAAATCCAGGGAAGAGGGGCGATGTGTATATGTGTGACAGGTTCATTTTGTTGGACAGCAGAAACTAACACAACATTATAAAGCAACTATACTCTAATTTTTTTTTTAAGAGTCATTCAGTAGTCACTTGATCAGCACTACTTGGACAATCTGTCTGAGGGATCCCCACCAGCCCCACTAAGGAAGGAAACCTTGCAACAGTCAACCCATTTTTTAGCCTCGTTTCACTTCCTCATTCCTGCTCCTGTACAAAAGGCCTTTTATTTTGCACAGCTCCTTGGACTCCTTTCTATCTGCAAGACTGGATGCTGCCCAACTCAAATTGATTTCTGCTCAAATAAACTCTTAAAAATTGTAATGTGCCTTAGCATCTCTTAACAGTTGTGGTGTGAGAAGACAGAATTAAAGGAGCGCCCCAGGGGCCCTGAGCCACGAGCAATCAGGTGCAGGCGCCACTGAGTTCCTGAGCTCACTGCCCTGGATGTTGGCAAAGGGTGATGGGGGGTGTGGGGATCACTTCCTCTCCACAGTCTTTGCATTTTGAGCCTTCAGACTTCACATGAGCATTTATTTTTGTGGACTGGGTCTGGAAACCAGCCAAGTCAGAATGGATCCAACTTAAAAACTGGGTCTGGGGTCAGATGGGTCCAGCTTAGAAACCAGACCAGTTCCAGCATCAGAGTGGTTCCAACTTGGAAACCAGATCAGGTCTGGGGTTGGACCAGGGCCAACCTAAGTGGAACTGAGTCTAGTGTGAGGTCCCAGATGAATAAAATTTGATTCAAGGCTGAAAAAGCAGGTTAAACTTACTAAAGATTATCTGGAATTACAGTGGCTACAGTGGAAAATTTTAACCTAGAGAAGCTTATCCACTTATGAAGTATCGTAGGGAAAAGGGTGTCTCAGGAAAGGACTCCTCATAAAGGGTAAAGGAGAAGTTACCTCTCCTCTACAGTGTCCTATGGCCACGATGGAACCCACTGGAACCCCATACTCACTCCAGAGCCAGGAAATGGGATCCTGGAAAAACTGGCTTAGAAGCAGGCAAAGGGTAAGAATTCTTGCCAAAGTCAGCTCTCCAACATAATGTTTGTGGTAACTCATCAAGAAAGGAGGTAGGTAGATGTCTATCCGCAGACAAATGGATAAGAAAGCTGTGGTACATATACACAATGGAGTATTACTCAGCCATTAAAAAGAATGCATTTGAATCAGTTCTAATGAGGTGGATGAAACTGGAGCCTATTATACAGAGCAAAGTAAGTCAGAAAGAAAAACACCAATACGGTATATTATTGCATATATATGGGATTTAGAAAGATGGTAATGATGACCTTATATGCGAGACAGCAAAAGAGACACAGATGTAAAGAACAGACTGTTGGACTCTGTGGGTGAAGGCGAGGGTGGGATGATTTGAGAGAATACCATTGAAGCATGTATATTAACATATGAGAAATAGATCACCAGTCCAGGTTCAATGCATGAGACAGGGTGCTCGGGGCTGGTGCACTGGGATGACCCTGAGGGATGGGATGGGGAACACATGTACACCCATGGCAGATTCATGTCAATGTATGGCAAAAACCACCACAATATTGTAAAATAACTAGTCTCCAATTAAAAAGAAAAAAATTAATAAAATAAATAAAAAAGGAAGTAGGACTTCCCTGGTCATGCAAGTGGATACTATACATAGAAAACCATAAAAGTGCCATCAAAAAACCACTAGAGCTAATCAAGGCATTTAGTAAAGTCACAGAATGTAAAATTAATACACAGTAATCCCTTGCATTCCCATACACTAACAATGAAAAATCAAAAAGATAAATTAAGGAAACAATCCCATTTACCACTGTAACAAAAGGAATAAAATCAGTTCAGTTCAGTTCAGTTCAGTCACTCAGTTGTGTCCTAATCTTTGCGACCCCATGGACTGCAGCACACCAGGCCTCCCTGCCCATCACCAACTCCCGGAGTCTACCCAAACTCCTGTCCGTTGAGTCAGAGATCCCATCCAACCATCCCATCCTCTGTCGTCCCCTTCTCCTCCTGCCCTCAATCTTTCCCAGCATCAGGGTCTTTTCAAAGGAGTCAGCTCTTCACATCAGGTGTCCAAAATATTGCAGTTTCAGCTTCAGCATCAGTCCTTCCAATGAATATTCAGGACTGATTTCCTTTAGGATTGACTGGTTGGAACTCCTTGAAGTCCAAGGGACTCTCAAGAGTCTTCTCCAACACCAGAGTTCAAAAGCATCAATTCTTCCGTGCTCAGCTTTCTTTATAGTCCAACTCTCACACCTATACATGACTACTGGAAAAACCATAGCCTTGACTAGACGGATCTTTGTTGGCAAAATAATGTCTCTGCTTTCTACTATGCTGTCTAGGTTGGTCATAACTTTCCTTCCATGGAGTAAGCACCTTTTAATTTCATGGCTACAGTCACCATTTACAGTATTGGAGCCCCCAAAAATAAAGTCTGCCACTGTTTCCACTGTTTCCCCATCTATTTGCCATGAAGTGATGGGACCAGATGCCATGACCTTAGTTTTCTGAATGTTGAGCTTTAAGCCAACTTTCTCACTCTCTTCTTTAACTTTCATCAAGAGGCTCTTTAGTTCTTCTTCACTTTCTGCCATAAGGGTGGTGTCATCTGCATATCTGAGGTTATTGATATTTCTCCCGGCAATCTTGATGCCAGCTTGTGCTTCATACAGCCTAGCATTTTTCATGATGTACTCTGCATATAAGTTAAATAAGCAAGGTAACAATATACAGCCTTGACGTACTCCTTTTCCTATTTGGAACCAGCCTGTCGTTCCATGTCCAGTTTTAACTGTTGCTTCCTGACCTGCATATAGGTTTCTCAGGAGGCAGGTCAGGTGGTCTGGCGTTCCCATCTCTTTCAGAACTTTCCACAGTTTATTGTGATCCACACAGTCAAAGACTTTGGCATAGTCAAAAAGCAGAAATAGATGTTTTTCTGGAACTCTCTTGCTTTTTTGATGATCCAGTGGATGTTGGCAATTTGATCTCTGGTTCCTCTGCCTTTTCTAAAACCAGCTTGAACATCTGGAAGTTCACAGTTCATGTATTGCTGAAGCCTGGCTTGGAGAATTTGAGCATTACTTTACTAGCGTGTGAGATGAGTGCAATTGTGTGGTAGTTTGAGCATTCTTTGCATTGCCTTTCTTTGGGATTGGAATGAAAACTGATCTTTTCCAGTCCTGTGGCCTCTGCTGAGATTTCTAAATTTGCTGACATATTGAGCACAGCACTTTAACAGCATCATCTTTGGGGATTTGAAATAGCTCAGCTGGAATTCCATCACCTCCACTAGCTTTCTTCAAAGTAATGCTTCCTAAGGCCCACTTGACTTCACACTCCAGGATGTCTGGCTGTATGTGAGTGACCACACCATTGTGGTTATTTGGGTCATTAAGATCTTTTTTGTATAGTTCTTCTGTATATAATTCTTCTCTTCCTAATATCTTCTGCTTCTGCTAGGTCCATACTGTTTCTGTCCTTTATTGTGCCCATCTTTGCATGAAATGTTCCCTTGGAATGGTCTAATTTTCTTGACGAGATCTCTAGTCTTTGCCATTCTGTTGTTTTCCTATTTCTTTGCATTGATCACTTAGGAAGGCCTTTCTTATCTTTCCTTGCTATTCTTTGGAATTCTGCATTCAGATGGATATATCTTTCCTTTTTCCTTTGCCTTTCCTTTCTTTTCTTTTCTCAGATATTTGTAAGTCATCCTCCGACAACCACTTTGCCTTCTTGCATTTCTTTTGATTTGGGATGATTTTGGTCACTGCCTTCTGTACAGTGTTATGAACCTCTGTCCATTGTTCTTCAGGCACTCTGTATATCATATCCAATCCCTTAAAACTATTCATCACTTCCACTGTATAATCATAAGGGATTTAGGTCATACCTGAATGATCTAGTGGTTTTCCCTACTTTCCTCAATTTAAGCCTGAATTATTCAATAAGGAGTTCATGATCTGAGTCATAGTCAGCTCTAGGTCTTATTTTTGCTGACTGTATAGAGCTTTTCCATCTTGGGCTGCAAAGAGCATTTTCAACCTGATTTCAGTCTTAATCATCTGGTGATATCCAAGCATAGAGTTGCCTCTTGTGCTCTTGTAAGAGAGTGTTTGCTATGACCAGTGAATGCCATCATTTTTAAATCTACAAACAATAAATGCTAGAGATGATGTGGAGAAAAGGGAACCTTCTTGCACTATTGGTTAGAAGGTAACTGATACAGCCATTATGGAAAACAGTACAGAGATTCCATTAAAAATCTAGGAATAAATCTATCATTGTGGTTGTTGTTCAGTCACCTAGTCATGTCCAACTCTTTGCGACCCCATGGACTGCAGCACACCAGGCATCTCCTTTCCTCACTACCTCCCAAAGTTTGCCCAAGTTCATGTTCATTGCATCGGTGATGCCGCCCAGCCATCTCAGCCTCTGAGGCCCTCGTCTCCTTCTTCCCTCCATCTTTCCCAGCATCAGGGACTTTTCCAATGAGTCAGATTTTCGCATCAGATGACCAAAATACTGGAGTTTCGGCTTCAGCATCAGTCCTTCCAATGAACATTCAAGGTTGATTTCCTTTAGAATTGGCTGGTTTGATCTCCTTGCTGTTCAAGGGACTCTCAAGAGTCTCCTCCAACACCACCATTTTAAAGCATCAATTCTGAGATGCCCAGCCTCATGGGAAAAGTTAATACCAGAGATACACATTTGGAAGATATCACCCACATAGCTGGAATTCAAAGCAATGAGCATCTTCTTGCTTAGTCTCCTGAATTTTACTGGTTGACTGGATGTATGCAAAAACAATACAAATTTCTGTCTCTGGAGCTTATATGATCAAAGGAGACATGCCTTTATACCTTTAAGATTGCAACCAGTTTACTAGTTCTGCTAAAGAAATCTGATGGGAACAAATGTGAGGATAAAATATAAGGATAACCAAAGAAGAGAATTTAGACAAAGATCATCAAAAATGATTCATAGAATATATCAAAAAGCATGTCTGAAACACATACATATACACACAGGTATGGGGGTCGCAAGTTACCTATACAAATACATATGTATAAAAAGTCAAGTATGCGAATAAGCACACACGCCTGCAGTGAGCATTTGTGCTTAATTATTCATAAAGAATAAAGTCGAGTTCCATTTTTAATTCTCTATCTCTAATCTTCCTTCTCCTGTCTCTCCCTGCTCATCTCAAATCAGAATTCCAATTTATAAGATGATTCTCGCCATACCAAACACTTAGAATTAGGGGAAAGGGGTATTTTTTACAAGTTAACTTGGGATCTGTTATCATTTTTTAAAGATGACACTTGATTTCTCACCTGATGTGCTAAAGAATGGCAGAGAGGAGGCCTCTGGGAAGCGAATGAGATTTTCATAGTTTAAACTCTAAAAATAACAGCCCCATAACACTGAATCTCATTACCAAGGAGAGAGCACTCTCGCCTCTCCTTCTACTGTGGCATTCGCAAGATGCCTTTCAGAAGCCCACACATTCACTCCTCCCCCATCACACATAAACACAAACACACACAGACACACACACCCCACCAGCTATGCTGTTACCTCTGGCAAACGTGGAAAATATGTGTCAGAACTAGAACCTTCTCTTGTCACGTTATCATAATTTACTGCCCGGGAAATGAGTCTGTGGTTGTAGACCACTGTGTGCCTTACATGGCAGATTTGGGCAGAGTCCGTGAGCATAATGAATGCAGCTGCACGTTCAGAGTGCTGGGAGGATGGAAATTCAGACCCAGAGTGAATTAGAGAAGAGAAAACGCAAGCCAGAGGCACGACCCAGCTCACTCAGGCTTTGTCAGTCATTGTTTACATCATGCTCACCCATAAAATAGATAATGACAATACTTCCACGTATTTCTAAGCTGCTCCTCTCTGGGGAAGTCTGAAAGTTCATAGTGGCCTTATAAATAAGTTCCAAATCTACAGCAGACAATGAAAGAAACATGAAATTGGCATTTCATCAATCTCTTGATTACACCTCCCTGTGCCTCAGGCAAGGAGCCATTTGCAAGGCTTCCTAAAAGCAATAAGCCAGAGGGAGAGATACACAGCCCACACAGAGATGGCTCATGTCCTGCTCAACTATTTGCCCTTAAATCCTACATCCTCAAAATCTTCTGCCAGAGTGTTTCAGGGGAAACACACCACAGCCTAAGACTCACCTCTCTTTTCTTCCTACCTCCCCAATCCCCTTCTTCACTGCCTTCTAGAAAGCAGAGCTTCCCATCCTGCCAAGGCCTAGAATTAGCAGAATATGTGATTAATATTTCAATTCCACAGACACTTGATGAACTAGGGTTTATAAAACAATTTCAACACCTGTGGGGCACTTTAGAGTTTTCACATGTCTTCACACCACAGTGAATGCTTGCAATGGGCTGTGGGAGAAGCAAGTGTGTGCTCCTCTTCTATCATCCAGTGGAGTAGGGAAGGCTCAGAGCCAAAGCGACAGACACCAAGTTCAAGGCAAGACTGGCCTTAGGACACTAAGAGGAAGTACCCAAACTGAGGTCCACCTGAGTGAACTATATTAACTTGACTTTTTTTCAATAGGAAAAAAATTCTGGAATCAGACAGACCTGACTTTGCCACTCAGGCAAACAGTAATTCCTCCAAGTCAATTCACTAATCTCTAAAATTGATTTATTGTCCCTGCAAAGGCTATGATGATTAAGGGAGAGGGAGAAAGGTAAGCAGCAGGCACAGAGCCTGGCCTCCATTCTGGGAACATTAGCCTCCTCTGTGCCTCTTCCCCACTCCCTGTGCACCAGCTTCAATACCCACAACACTATGATCACTGCCGCAATGGCTGCTCTGAGGGTGACAATACTAACCTGTTCGTGGAGCTTTCTACATACCGGGTGCTGTGCTGAGTACATTCCAGGTACCCATGTTTAATCCTCACCACAGCCCTCCTGAGTAGCACTATATTATGTGCCTTATTTGAAAGCCTAAAACACCCCACCACCACCACCACCACACACACACACGATTTTCAGAGCAGAGTTGAGATTTCCTCTCTGGTCTGCTGATTCCACTGTCCTGACCTCAGCCACTCTGGTCCACTGTCTGAACACTCAGCCTCAGTCCTCTGCTCTCCTCAAAGACCTGCCTTGTCCTCATATGCCCTGAAACCACCTTGCAACTAGACTAATAAACAGCTATTAGGTTCTGCTCACTGGGCTCTCACCTAGGGTTGCCAAATCTAGTAAAGAAAAATTCAGAATGCTCTATTAAGTTTGAATTTCAGGAAAGAAAAACAAGGCAATTTAGGGTAAGAGTTTGAGTGAACTCCGGGAGTTGGTGATGGACAGGGAGGCCTGGTGTACTGGGATTCGTGGGGCCGCAAAGAGTCTGAGCAACACGACTGAGCAACTGAACTGAACTGAATTGAACTGATGTCTCAAATATTGCATGCTATGCTGCTTACACTGGACATATTTATCCTAAAAAATTACTTATGGTTCATCTAAGGTTCAAATTTAACTGAGTAGCCTGTATTTTATCTGGCAGTCCTAGCACTTCTTAAACCTCAGTAGCCTCTGTCTATTCTATGCCCAAGACCATGCTGCAGAAGTCTTACATCAGTGGATCTAAGGGAAAATCATGCCTTTAGTCCTTACATCCTTGAGAAGTTCCCCCTTCTTGGATCTGAGCCAAAATAAAGACATTAGCAAGAGTATAGTACAACTGAGTCTCTGCATGTCCTGAGCCTAAGACTTCGAAAGCCCTTGACTTTCTGCCTTTGCACTCTTGGAAGCTCTATGTGCTCACGTCAGAATTGTCACTACCTTGCTGGAGAGACTACAAGCAGAGGCCTTATGAAGAGAGGGACAGAGACCCTGAAACTACAGAAAGGGAAACCAAGGGAAGCAGCCAAGAGCAAGACTCAAAGGCAAACGTGTACCGAGTCAAGCTATCCCAGCCAAGCCCCAGCCCTTCAAACTATCCTTGACCAAGTGTCAGGCATGTCAGTGAAGAAAGCATCTTGCATACTCCAGCCCAGCAGAAACAAGTGAAACAGACATTCAATCCCTACTGCTCCATCCCTCCTGGTTATGTTGTGATAGAAAGTCATGATACTTTCTACTACGAAGCTTTTCATCTGGTTTGTTATGCAGTGACAGGTACCTGAAACACAGGCCAAAACATTATTTTCCATAAATTTTATCGGTTAATGTAAGCACCCAGTGCACCCAGTTCAGCCCAGTTACTACCACAGATTCCTCCCAATGCAACCTACAAACTCTGATTCTAGATCCAAGCTCCTTCTGTAGTGGTGACTTTAAAGGCTGCTGGAGTGTAAGAGTCAGTGTCCATATTTCTCGGTTCTAGCTAGGAGCTGTAGCGTGGCAGGGTACAGCAGGCAGGGATGCTGGGGTTGCTCTGTAACAGAGGCAGCCCAGCACCAGCCCACACCCAGGGAGAGCAAGTCCGGGAGGAGACTGCGGGGCACCTGGCTGTTCTCAGCTGGGGCGCCCGCCAATCCTATTAGCTTTGTGCTTACATAATCACAAAATCCACCCACGCACCTTTCAAAAAAAAATCCCAGGAACCATGAGCCATAATATCCATCTGAATTATTATCTGGATTGGTACACTGAGGGGAGGGTGGATAAAAGCACAGTGAGGAAAATCTGCTAGCAGCATCAGCAGAAAAATACAAGGGCTTCTAATATTGATTCACAATTTAAAAGATAATAATGCCATTATCTGACCACTCAAAATTGGTTAAATCATACCCTATGCATTCCTCATGTCTGATGTTCAATATAATGATCAGGCTTGACTTTAGTGGAAGATTTCTTTTTTCTTGATGTTTATGTTTATTTTCCTTCTATGTCAGCTGTGGCAGAAGTAAAACTTCAAGATGATCAATAGACACTGGAACATACGCATGCTTTTGGAATGTGTAATTACCTACACTGTGATTCATGGTATCAAGACAGTGTCTACTCCATTGATAACCTTGGGAGAATGATGAATTCAAAAGTGATGCTGGTAAGAAAAAAATCTTCAATACTAGGATTTTCCAATAAACTTTATTCTTAATTTTCACTCTACCCCTGTTGTCTAGAGAATTGAGGTACACATACCTTTAATATGTGGGATCCTATCATCAGTTTATGTCAGGCTTCATTCTGTTTAATTTGATTTTAACTTTTGCCTTTTTTCCTATTTGTTACACTTGCTTATTCCCCTCCACTCCCACCAATGGGCAACTACTCTAATGTGCTTTGTATCTCAACATTGATGTAACTGTTTATGTCTCCTTTCTCTGTGTGAGTTGTCAACCTTGACTATGACAGTGAATTTGCCTGTTTTTACCTCTTAATTTTTGTTTTATGTACTTTTAAGTACGTTAATTGGGTATAGACATTTTAGGGCTATTTTGTCTGCTGCAGATTGGTCCTTTTAGCACTGTAAAATATCCCTCTTTATCTCTGGACTCTGGAAACAATTTATGCCTTGAAATTTTCTGGTATTAATATAGCTGTCTTGGCTTTTTTATTTTTGCATAGTAAATTAAGAAGCTGCTGCTGCTACTGCTAAGTTGCTTCAGTCGTGTCCGACTCTGTGCGACCCCATAGATGGCAGCCCACCAGGCTCCTCTGTCCCTGGGATTCTCCAGGCAAGAACACTGGAGTGGGTTGCCATTTCCTTCTCCAATGCATGAAAGTGAAAAGTGAAAATGAAGTCGCTCAGTCGTGTCCGACTCCTAGCGACCCCATGGACTGCAGCCTACCAGGCTCCTCCATCCATGGGATTTTCCAGGCAACAGTACTGGAGTGGGGTGCCATTGCCTTCTCCAAAATTAAGAAGAGGGATTCATAATTTCCCAGAATTAATGTCGAAGTCATTGATCCATTATATATATATATATATATATATATAAAATCTGAAAATGTATCTTGAGTAAAAACCTTTGGACAGAATTAGCTACTGTTGCTGGAAAGGAGACCTCCGAGGAGGGACACTCAGCAGACAGCACTGGAGTGAGGTCTCTGCACTGAACCACAATGTAGGCACTGGAGAGCAAGAAATTAGTTCAAGGAACCCAGTTCTTTTCAAGAATTCAGAGAAATCCTTTCATTTTGATTTAATTGATTTCTCCAGAGCAGACCTTTCATGGAGTAAACTGCCCTGTGGCGGGATCCTTTAACTGAAGCTATATTCATTTAAGTACCTCTTATGTGCCAAGGGCCATGCTAGGTTCTGGGGATTTCACGCAATAAGTAGCAGGGGTTTTGGTCCTCAGCCAGCTTACTGGCTTATTAAGAGCCATAGGTGAAAGCAGACCCTCAAAGCACAGTGCTGATAGATGAAATAGATGGGTAAGTACCACAGAGGCTAAAGGAGGAAGGAAGACAGTCAGTGAAAGCACCCATATAGGCCTGAGACCTCAGACAACTCCTGATGCAATGCAGGAGGCTAATCTTCTCTGTGACTTTCAGAAAGCAACTGCATTTATGAGGAGACCACTGGCTTAGCTTCATCTAAATGCTGATTGTCTTCCAGGGCACTGAATTCATGGTGTTGGATGGAGCTGGATTGGAATCACTAGCTCTGGCCATCTTACCACCTTTTGAGGCTCAGGTTCCCATCTGTAAAATGAAGATAATAATATGTCCTTCACAAGGGTTTTGTCAGGCCCAAATGAAAACAGGGCAAGTTAGATCAGGTTTGTCAGAAGCAGACTCAAGGCTCCAATTCTTGTGCAAGTGACTGATTAAAAAAACACCCCCAGTGAGACCAGCAAGGGAGAGGAGGGAGCAGGACAGGGAAGAGGAGGATGGCTGGGGAGGACTGGTCTCAGGGAGAGACCTGCAGAGAGTGGCCTCAGCTGGACTGTGCAGGGGCACTCTGGAGTGTGGGTTACACCTCAGAGGTTGTCTCCACTGAAGGCAAGAGGGCAGGACTTTCATATCCTGCATCTGTCCATCAGGAGCTAAGAGTCTCCATGGGAGCGAGAGGGGAAACCTACACTTACACAGCGAGCAGAGCAGCTCCCCCTGCAGAGCACCATCTGCCCAAGAACAGACTCCAAGGCAGGGTGTCTGTAAGAACATGCCCATTGAAACTGGAAGGGGATGCACAGACAGGGCAAGGGAGACCCAGGGGGGCTGGATGGAATACCTATAGCATCCAGGAACATAACTATTCCTCAATAAATGGCCTCTGTCCTTTTCCTTAAAATGGTAGGAGAGGCAAACTCTTCTGCCTTTCACACATTGCTGCTGCTGCTGCGTCGCTTCAGTCATGTGTGACTCTATGCAACCCCATAGACAGCAGCCCACCACACTCCTCTGTCTCTGGGATTCTCCAGGCAAGAATACTGGAGTGGGCTGCCATTTCCTTCTCCAATACATGTTTGCATGTTAAGTCGCTTCAGTCGTGTCCGACTCTGTGTGACCCCATGAACAGCAGCCCACCCGGCTCCTCTGTCCACGGGATTCTCTAGGCAAGAATACTGGAGCTTGTTGCCATTTCCTTCTCCAATACATGCTTGCATGCTAAGTCACTCAGTCATGTCCGACTCTGTGCGACCCCACGGACAGCAGCCCACCTGGCTCCTCTGTCCACGGGATTCTCTAGGCAAGAATACTGGAGCGGGTTGCCGTTTCCTTCTCCGTCACACAGTGCAGTCAAGACAAATCTGCAGGCTTCCTCTTGTTTGCAGCTGAGAATCCTGTCTTAGGGCAATAAACTGAGACTTCAGGTGTGCAGGAAAATCCACCCAGGTGCAAGAAAGGCAAGGGCATGTGAGTCACTCACACACTGATTAACCCCTTTGGTGCAGCAGCTCCTCCTTAATCCAGGAGATTCTCTTTCAGCCCTATTTCAGCTGCAGGACAGCAAGTGGCATGAGGGG
>NW_011494615.1:6681367-6698170 GCF_000754665.1 Bison bison bison
GACAGGGTAGGCCATGTTGGCACAGCCCAGGCACTCATTCTTCCCATCATTTGCACTTTGGTATCCAGGATTCCTTCTTGGTATCTGAATTTCCCCTCCTCCATCCCATGTGTCTAAATAATAGCTCCTGTCTATGACAGCTCTGTCCCCTCAGGTCCCACTAAATGCACAGGTCTCTAGCTCTGAACAGCACTTCCAGTCTGCACTAGAGATGCCAGTTTTACCCTGCCCATATCCTCAGCCTATCTTCTGAGTGAGCCACCTCCCACCACCCTGCTGAGTGGACACCAGGCCACGGGACCCTGCCCTCTGGTTATGTCTGATTGCACAGAAGAAGATCCCAGATACAGCTGAGCCACTTGGGTTCTTTCTTCCAGGAATCTAGAATGGAACACACAGGCTGCAGGCAGCCTCCTTCACATGCTCCTGGACAGTGCTAACCAGCCAGGTTGGAAATGGTCTTTTTTGGCCTGATGAACAGAGCACTGGAGGAACCAGGTCTAAGGAAAGAAAACAGAATTAGAACCCTGTAGAGAAACAAGCCATGAGCTAACATGTTGCCACCTCTTGCTTTTAGACTCTGGAAAATTTCTCCCATCTCTCCTATGTTTTAAAGAAGCTTGTTTGAATGAGCTTCTCCTTCCTGAAAATAATACTCTCTGACTGGGACTTGCTGGTGGTCCAGTGGCTAAGACTCTAAGCTTCCAATGCAGGGGGCCTGGGTTCCATCCTTGGTCAGGGAACTAGATCCCACATGCTGCAACTAAAGATCTCACACGCGCTACAAAGGAGCTCGAAGATCCCGCTAGCTGCAACCAAGACCCGGCACAGATGAATAAGGAAATAATGTTTTTCAAAAACACTCTTTGATTAAAACAATCTCAAGGGAAAGCTTCCTGAAACCCTTGGGGGAAATCCCAGAAACTTACTAAACAGAACTTCTGGTTAGATCAAGATTGGGTCATGCTCTGAGTCTCATACCAGGAAGAGGCTCAATAGATGTCAATTGAATAAATGAACAACTGCCCCCAAACGGGGGACTCTCTGGCTGCCCGAGAGTCCTCAATTACCTGTCTGACATCCACAAGCAAGACAAGAAAAGGTGTCACAGGGCCCAAGCACAGCTTGGATTCTGTGCCTCAGAGTTGTTCCAGTCATCACTGAACACCTGTTTTCTTTGGCAGTCCACATTGCCCTGAGCCATTCCGGTGGATTTTAGAGTTCTTCCCTGCTCTGCATCTCAGATGAGTGATGGTTTTTGTGACAAGGAAAATGTTCAGAGTTCTCTTGAGTCCCATGAGTAGTCAGAGTCGTAAGGACTGGGAGCATAGCATCAGGTACAGACAGACAAAGAGTGCAGATTTATTTATTTATTTATTTATTATTTATTTTTTTTTTTTCGAGTGCAGATTTAGATCCTGGTTACCAGGAACAGGTTACACAAGTAGTTTTGGAAATGAGGTCAAACCCATTTATCTCCAGATGGTCTCAAACCAAAAAAAAAAAAAAAGCACAGGGTAATGGAAAATTTTCAGGCATCATATGGCCATTTATCACATCTAACTGGCACCTTGATTCCTGAAATGCTGGGTATATCTATCTTAGAATTTAGCCATGTAGTTGTCCCATATTTGTGGACTTTATCATTCAAAGGAAAAACCTTTTATTCAAGGATTCATAAGCCAATCAAAATTCATACCTCCAAGTCCAAAATAATCACTCCTTCCCCATTGCTGTCAAACAACATTACTTTTTCTTCCTTGCATTATTTCATTTAAAAATAGTTATTAAACATCGACTCTTGACAAGCTCCTCCCTGGACACAAGGATAGTGTAGAATGTAAAAAAGTCCTATTCCAAGGGACATGTATTCTACTGGGCATAAGGGGAGACAAACAAACGTATAAAAATTCAATATAGATGATTAGGAAGAAAAGTAGTTCAGAACTATGGAGATACAGAGTGTCCTGAGTGAAAGAGAATTGCTACCCTGTATGGGATACTCAGGGAAGACCTCACTGAGAGGCTCAAGTGTGAGCAGACATCAGCAGGAAGTGTGGATTTGACACTGCACATCGAGGGAAAGAACAGTCTGGGCAGAGGAAACTGCAAGTGCAAAGGCCCTGAGGAAAGAGAGGCTTGTTATGTTTTAGAAAAAGGAAGGAGGACAGTGTCTCTAAAGTGGAGTGAGTGAAGGTAAGAGGATGGGACATGAGGTCAGAGAAGTGGATGTGATGACTTTCTACTAGTCTGTGAATCCTAAAATCTAAAAAGCAAGCCTCTGTCTTACTTATCCGTATACTCTCCCTAGCTCTTACCACAACTCCTGGTCTGTAAGAGTGTTTTAATAAATATCTATTATACTTAAAAATTAATGCATAGTTGACTAATACTTGGTGCCATTTGTAGTGCATTTCTTTAATTACTATAAAGAAACCTAATTTAATTTTCATTTCCATTAATATTGAACTAGTTTTAGTTTCTGAGTCAATAGACATAATTATATCAAATAAATGAGAGATGGAGGGATGGATGGATGGATGGATGGATGGATGGTTGGATGGAGATGTAGATATGCTTATGTCATATTTGAGCAAAACCCTTGAACTGGGACTTTCCTGGCAGTTCAGTGGTTAAGACTTCACCTTCCAATGCAGGGATTTCTATTTGATCCCTATTTGGGGAGCTAGGATCCGACATGCCTCATGGCCAAAAAAACAAAATATGTACAGAAGCAATATTCAATAAGTAAAAAATTCCATAAAGACTTAAAAAATACCCTAGAACCTAGCTATGATCATACATCTGTACATATGTTCATGATCCCCTGGGCTTTTCATTTCATCTTTAACCTATTTGAGATTTTATCCATCAAGTATGAGGAGGTGTACTCCCCACGCCCACGTGGGTGACACTGTGGGTCACTAAAGAAAGGCTGTCTCAAGCTCAAGAATGTTGTGCTGTGGTCACTTGAATGCAAACCCAGTTCTGAGTATCTTTACCTCCTTGGTCTTGAAACTTCATCATGTACATCAGCGACTCTGACTTGTTTGCTGATTGTACCCCTGTCTTATTACCTTCCTGAATGGTTAGCTCCAGCATATCATTAACAGGTAGGACTCAACTGACTCAGTTGTGCATAGGACCCATGAATGTACCACAAGCCATCGAGATCTACCAAGTTCTTGGCCAATGTTTCTTCTCTTGTTTCTTCTGCCCGGGTGTCAGTCAAGCCTGAAGTTCCCCTTCACTAACAGGGAACCAAAGTAAAGGCTGAATGAATAAATGAATAAGGAAGCCTCAGTCTCAACCAGATCTTGCAAGGAGAAAATAGAGACCGTCCATTAAGTTGAAGTTGAACAAGTTCTAAATTAGTTGTAAACTTTTTCCTCCAAAATTTTAAGAAGTAAACAACTGAGTTTTAGCACATAAATGAAGTTATTTCCTTCTATGAGGTTGGTAAACACATTTTCCAATGGAGTTGGTATGACAGATCTAAGAACATTAGTTGATACGTCACACTAGGATATACATCTATAATTCATTCCCCTTTAAAGATGCTCCACAAATATTTCATCTATCTCACTTACAATATAAATTCCAGTCTCTGTCTTTGACCAACTATTCATTCATACCAAGCTGTGTTTCATGAAGGTCCCTAGAAACTATGGCTGTTGTCCAAATACAAGACTTGAGATAAATTTCTCTTGACTTTGAGCACTAAGGGAAGTTTGTGACTTGCGCAAAATTGATCAAAGTGTGTCAGGATGGGGGCGGGTGTAGGGGGGAGCTCGTCTTCTAAGAAGCTCAAAGCTGGAGTATTGAACTCTATTTCACTGCCCCTCGACCCAGTTTCCTGGTAAAATTACCTGGTCCCTAAGGATACCACATGATTTCTGACCTTCATTTAGCTTTATTTCAGCTTGCCCATTATAAGTTTTACACTAATGTTCAGGGAAGTTTGAGGGATGCCTTCATTAAAAATATGAAGAATATGTATTTTTGATAAACAAAGAGGTATGTGACCTACTACACTAAAACATGGGATTTTGAATCATATAGACCTGAATTCAATTTCAGTTTCAACAATTATTAAAAGCAGGAGCATGATTGCACAAATTGCTTAAATTCTCTGAACTTCAGTTTCTTCGTCTGATAAGAACAATGATTTTTAAATATTGTGAGAATTAAATAAGATAATGCATATAGAATGCTTATAACCCAATCTACTACTTTTTAAGTGTTCAATAAACAATACTTCTATGTCAAAAATAAAAGCTATTGATAGGCAACTCTGATTTACACAATTTATGCATAAGTATTTCTTGAATACACTTCTTTTTTTAATATTTTAAAGTTAAAAAATAAAATAAAATATTGAATACACTTCTTGAGTAGATTTAAGTTTAGACTTTGGAACTAGTTTATGGAGTTTAAATCCCAACTCCATAACTAAGTGTCTGTAATCTCAGGCAAGCTTCTTTACCTGTTTATGCTTCACTTTCCTAATATTGAGTGATAATGAAAACAATATTTACCTCATAAGGTTATTTTTAAGAAGACAATATAGTACAGGTGCTTTTAAAGTGTCCAAGGACCTCCCTGGTGGCCCAGTGGCTAAGAGTCCACACTCCCAATGCAGGGGGCCCAGGTTCCATCCCTGGTCCAGGAACTAGATCCCACATGCCTCCACTAAGACCCAGCACAGCCAAAATAAGAAATCTTTTGAAGTGTCCGACATACACTAAGCACTCAACAAATGCTACTATTATGAGAAGGAGGAGGAGGGCGGGGAGAGGAAGAAATTATGATAGTAGTACTTGATTCCTAGATTCAGACAAAGTTTTCAGAAACATCTACTCCACTTTGATCCCAAGAAAAAGTGGAAGTAATAAGCACAGAAAACTGAATTGGTCTAGGAACACAGATATCTGTCCTGGGCTTATTTTCACTTACACATTGGGTGCTTTGCTGATAGTGACATTCAAGATAAAGACTTTATGAGGGAAAAATATGCCACATAAACCCAGATAGGTGTACACATTGTAATTTTGCTAACATACAAAGGCATTTGGTGGGGAGGGCAGATACATCTCTCTTTGTAACCTTACAGAGTCAGGAGCCATGGAAATAATACAGCTCAAACCCCATCACTGTTGATTCCTTGTGTATTTCTTTCATTTTTACTATTTGCAATATGTTTTCATATTGAGTTACCATCTCTTTTGATCTTCTGAATGAGCCAAAAAAGGAGAGCAGGACAGGTACAATTATGATCAATAATAAAGTGAGTAATAAAGTGAAATATCTCAGGACATAGTAAGAGATTGAACTGGGTTCAAACCAGATACTTTCTCAAACTGTGTACATTGCTCTGTCAGACTTTCATATCGGAGCAGTTTCATGTATAAGAAAACCATTCTACAGTCAGCACTAGAACATCAAAAGAGAAGATGCCAGGATGCTTCAGCTTCTCCAGAAAGATGCCTGACACTGCGCCTCCCAGAAGAGGGGTCTTTGGGAGAACAGAGTGCTTCTTTGTTTCATTACTTGTGTATCTTGTTTCAGCACACAGCCCTGTCATCCCTAAGTACCCGGCACCAGCAATAAAGCAGGTACGTCTAAATCCCCGGGACTTAAAATGGAAAATTAAAGCACATAAGAACAGGATTAGGAACAGCTGAATCTAGGGATGCTGAAAAAGTTTAGAACAGGCTGCCAAATTGTTTTGCGTTTTGCCAAAATCTCCTTTCTCTTTATTTTAACTCTTCTGGATTATAAGAGAAAAGTAAGTAAAACCATTGATTTTCTCTACTCAACTGAGAATAGTTTCTGCAGTCTAAGAAAAAAAGAAAAGCCTCAGAAAGGTACCTGTGATTGTCCTAGTCTTTGGAAGGAAGAAGAGACCTCTTGAGGCATTGAGACTCAGGCTGTTTGGAAACTGACCATACATGTATGTTAGGATCTGGGCTGGTTATTAAGCTATTGTCTCTCAGCACCACCCACCCATCTGTTGTCTGTTTTATGATCCTGAGATTGAACTTCACGGATAAAATTTCTCCTTTGCCATCTGGCTTCCTGTGAGGATCTGCCAATAAAGGGTGCTAGAGGGAGACAGCAAGACTAGAGGAAGAAGAAAGGAATCGCTCCTTGCTTCCTCTTCCTGTCAATGTCACCTCAGCAACAGTGCTCCATGCTAGCAGCAGTAGCAGTTGATTCCAGGTTTTTTTTCATCCATACACTCAGAGCCAGATTCATGGGGTTCCCTTCAGGGACACCAGCACCAAACAGGTGGCACCTCCTGCTTCACGGCCTGGGTCTCAGCTTTCTGGAGGCCTTCACTCTAAGTCTCTAGGTTCTAATTAACCCAACCTCTTCCCTTTGTTCTCCCAGCTCTAATGGTGGTGAATGTTTCCTGCAGTTGCTACATCTCTCTGCAGTTACAATCCTCCAAACACCTGTTTAGCGATTTAATCCCCTATATTAAATTGTCTCTGGTAAAATATCAGATATGGTTCCTGTTTTCCTGAAGACAGAGACACTGCCCTGGGCAACGAATGCACTTTTAGATCCTAAATTCCATTTTGTCCATCCTACCATCTTGCTGGCATAATTCCTCTTGAAGGACTTATGAGGCCTTTAGGCCTCAGGCCAAACTACAGGGAGGGAACACAGCTCCACCCATCAACAGAAAATTGGATTAAAGATTTACATGAGCATGGCCCCACCTACCAGACCACCTGACCTGCCTCTTGAGAAACCTATATGCAGGCCAGGAAGCAACAGTTAGAACTGGACATGGAACAACAGACTGGTTCCAAATAGGAAAAGGAGTATGTCAAGGCTGTATATTGTCACCTGGCTTATTTAACTTCTATGCAGAGTACATCATGAGAAACACTGGACCGGAAGAAGCACAAGCTGGAATCAAGACTGCCGGGAGAAATATCAATAACCTCAGATATGCAGATGACACCACCCTTAGGGCAGAAAGTGAAGAGGAACTAAGAGCCTCTTGATGAAAGTGAAAGTGGAGAGTGAAAAAGTTGGCTTAAAGCTCAACATTCAGAAAACAAAGATCATGGCATCTGGTCCCATCACTTCATGGGAAATAGATGGGGAAACAGTGGAAACAGTGTCAGACTTTATTTTGGGGGGCTCCAAAATCACTGCAGATGGTGACTGCAGCCATGAAATTAAAAGATGCTTACTCCTTGGAAGGAAAGTTATGACCAACCTAGACAGCATATTCAAAAGCAGAGACATTACTTTGCCAACAAAGGTCCGTCTAGTCAAGGCTATGGTTTTTCCAGAGGTCATGTATGGATCACTGGAAAAACCATAGCCTTGACTAGACGGACCTTGAAAATCCCATGGACGGAGGAGCCTGGTAGGCTGCAGTCCATGGGGTCTCGAAGAGTCAGACATGACTGAGCGACTTCACTTTCACTTTTCACTCTCATTCATTGGAGAAGGAAATGGCAACCCACTGCAGAGTTCTTGCCTGGAGAATCCCAGGGATGGGGGAGCCTGGTGGGCTGCCGTTTATGGGGTCGCACAGAGTCGGACACGACTGAAGCAACTTAGCAGCAGCAGCAGCAGCATGTATGGATATGAGAGTTGGACTGTGAAGAAAGCTGAGCACCAAAGAATTGATGCTTTTAAACTGTGGTGTTAGAGAAGACTCTTGAGAGTCCCTTGGACTGCAAGGAGATCCAACCAGTCCATTGTAAAGGAGATCTGCCCTGGGTGTTCTTTGGAAGGAATGATGCTAAAGCTGAAACTCCAGTACTTTGGCCATCTCATGCAAAGAGTTGACTCATTGGAAAAGACTCTGATGCTGGGAGGGATTGGGGGCAGGAGGAGAAGGGGACGACAGAGGATGAAATGGCTGGATGGCATCACTGACTCAATGGACATGAGTTTGAGTGAACTCCAGGAGTTGGCGATGGACAGGGAGGCCTGGTGTGCTGTGATTCATGGGGTCACAAAGAGTCGGACACGACTGAGCGACTGAACTGAACTGAACTGGCCCTACCTATCAGAGCAAGATCCAGATCATCCCATAGCCTATCCCTCCCAACAGGAAACTTTCACAAGCTTCTTATCCTCATCCATCAGGGGGCAGTCAGAATGGAAACCAGAATTACAGAAAACTAACCAAGCTGATCACTTGGACCACAGCCTTGTCTAACTCAATGAAACCAGGAGCCATGATATGTAGGGCCACACAAGATAGATGGGTGATGTTGGAGAGTTTTGACAAAATGTGGTCCACTGGAGAAGGAAATGGCAAACCACCTCATGAACAGTAAGAAAAGCAAAGAGATGTCACTGAAAGATGAACTCCCCAGGTTGGTAGGTGACCAATACGCTACTATAGAAGAGTGGAGAAATAGCTCCAGAAAGAATGAAGAGGCTGAGCCAAAGTAAAAACAATGCTCCATTGTAGATGTGACTGGTGATGGAAGAAAAGCCCAATGCTGTAAAGAACAGTACTGCATAGGAACCTGGAATGTTAGGTCCATGCTAGGTCCAAGAATCAAGGTGAATTAGAAATGGTCAAACGGGATGGCAAGAGTCAACAGTGACATGTTAGGAATCAGTGAACCAAAATGGACCGGAATGGGCGAATTTAACTCAGATGACCATTATATCTACTACTGTGGGCAAGAATCCCTTAGGAAAAATGGAGTAGCCCTCATAGTTAACAAAACAGTCGAGAAAGCAGTACTTGAGTGCAGTCTCAAAAATGACAGAATGATCTCTGGTCATTACCAAGGCAAACCATTCAATATCACGGTAATCCAAGTCTATGCCCCAACCACTAAAGTCAAAGAAGCTGAAGTTCAACAGTTCTAAGAAGACCTACAAGACTTTCTAGAACTTAGAAAATAAAAGATGTCCTTTTCATCATAGGGGACGGGAATGCAAAAGTAGGAAGTCAAGAGATACCTAGAATAAAGGCAAGTGTGGCCTTTGAGTACAAAATGAAGCAGGAAAAAGGCTAACAAAGTTTTGCCAAGAGAATGCACTGGTCATAGCAAACACTCTCTTTCAAAAACAAGAGAAGATTCTTCACATGGACATCATCACATGGTCAATACCAAAATCAGATTGATTATATTCTTTGCATCCAAAGATGGAGAAGCTTCAAACAGTCAGCAAAACAAGACCAGGAGCCAATTGTGTCTTAGATCAAGAACTCCTTATTGCAAAATTCAGACTTAAATTGAATAAAGTAGGGAAAACCACTAGACCATTCACGTATGACCTAAATCAAATCCCTTACAATTATACAGTGGAAGTGAGAAATAGATTCAAGGGACTAGATCTGATAGACAGAGTGCCTGATGAACTATGGACATTGTATGGGAGGCAGTGATCAAGACCATCCCCAAGAAAAAGAAATGCAAAAAGGCAAGATGGTTGTCTGAGGAGGCCTTACAAATAGCTGAGAAAAAAAGAGAAGTGAAAGGGAAAGGATAAAAAGAAAGATATACCCATGTGAATGCACAGTTTCAAATAATAGCAAGGAGAAATAAGAAAGCATTTCTCAGTGGTCAATGAAAAGAAATAGAGGAAAACAATAGAAGGGGAAAGACTAGAGATCTCTTCAAGAATATTAGCAATACCAAGGGAACATTTCATGCAAAGATTAGCACAATAAAGGACAGAAATGGTATGGACCTAACAGAAGCAAAAGATATTAAGAAGAGGTGGCAACTATACAAAAAAGATCTTTATGACTCAGATAACCACGATGGTGTGATCACTCACCTAGAGCCAGACATCCTGAAGTGCAAAGTAAAGTGGGCCTCAGGAAACATTACTTTGAACAAGGCTAGTGGAAGTGATTGAATTCCAGCTGAGCTATTTCAAATCCTTAAAGATGATGCTATTAAAGTGCTGCACTCAATATGCCAGCAAATTTGGAAAACTCAGCAGTGGCCACGGGACTGGAAAAGGTCAGTTTTCATTGCAATTCTAAAGAAAGGCAATGCCAAAGAATGTTCAAACCACCGCACAACTGCACTTACCTCACATGCTAGTAAACTAATGCTCAAATTCTCCAAGCTAGGCTTCAATAATACATGAGCCAGGAACTTCCAGATGCTCAAGCTGGATTTAGAAAAGGCAGAGGAACCAGAGATCAAATTGCCAACATCCACTGGATCATCGAAAAAGCAAGAGAATTTCAGAAAAACATCTACTTCATCAACTATGCTAAAGTCTTTGACTGTGTGGATCGCAACAAACTGTGGAAAATTCTTAAAGAGATGAGAATACCAGACCACCTTACCTGCCTCCTGAGAAATCTGCATGCAGGTCAAGAAGCAACAGTTAGAACCAGATATGGAACAATGGACTGGTTTCACATTGGGAAAGGAGTACATCAAGGCTGTATGTTGTCACCTTGCTTACTTAACTTATATGCAGAGTACATCATTGGAAATGTTGGGATGGATAAAACACAAGCTGGAATCAAGATTGCCAGGAGAAATATCAATAGCCTCAGATATGCAGATGACACCACCCTTATGGCAGAAAGCGAAGAGGAACTAAAAAGCCTCTTGATGAAGGTGAAAGAGGAGAGTGAAAAGCTGGCTTAAAACCCAACTTTCAAAGAACAAAGATCATGGCATCCAGTCCTATTACTTCATGGCAAATAGATGGGAAACAATGGAAACAGTGACAGACTTTATTTTGGGGGGCTCCAAAATCACTGCAGATGGTGACTGCAGCCATGAAATTAAAAGATGCTTGCTCCTTGGAAGAAAAATTATGACAAACCTAGATAGCACATTAAAAAGCAGAGGCATTACTCTGCCAACAAAAGTCCATCTAGTCAAAGCTATGGTTTTTCCAGTAGTCATGTATGGATGTGAGAGTTGGACTATAAAGAAAGCTGACTGCCAAAGAATTGATGCTTTTGAACTGTGGTGTTGGAGAAGACTCTTGAGAGTCCCTTGGACTGCAAGGAGATCAAACCAGTCAATCCTAAAGGAAATCAGTCCTGAATATTCATGAGAAGGACTGATGATGAAGCTCCAAAACTTTAGCCACCTGATGCTAAGAACTGACTCACTGGTAAAGATCCTGATTCTGGGAAAGACTGAAGGCGGGAGGAGAAGGGGACGACAGACAATGAGATGGTTGGTGGCATCACTGACTTGATCGACATGAGTTTGAATAAGCTCGGGGAGTTGGTGATTGACAGCTATATATACAACTAATTAGATATTAGATATTCACATTCCCCTGACCTATTTCTCCCCATTCCTTCCTCCCCACTGTCATCATCCCAGTATTAACCCTCCCTTGTCATCCTTATCTGCCAGCCTCCTACCTGACCACCTTGCCTTTCTCATTCCCCAGGTCAGTCCTCAACAGCAGAGCTCAGAAAACTGCAGCCCACAAAGCCAACCAGTTTCCTGTTTCTTCATAGCTAATAAGCCAAGAATTTTTTTTTAATTTTTATATGGTTACATTTTAAATGGTTATATAAATTCTTACATGGTTGCCTCCTGGCCTTTAAAGCTTCAAATATTTACTATCTGTCCCTTTAAAAGACAATTTGCACACTCCTGCCTGACCCTCTTATTGGACGCATTATTCTTAAATCCCCTACATTTTGTGTGAGATCTTCTCATAAATTGCTCTTCCTTGTTTAGCCTGGATGTTTTGAAAACTATGGACAAGTAAAATCATCTCATGAAACCGTCCTCACTCACCAAGTAGAGAAGAAAGTCCCCTCTTTTGGGTTCTGAGAAAGAAGAAAACTGTCACCCACTGACTCCAGAGCAGAATCAGGAAACAGTGAAAGCATATAAAGTCCTTTCCTGGGGATACAACAGTGTGTGCTAGATAATGATCAAGTAGAAAGAATGATTAATTTTGTCAGAGTAGAATCACCAGGCGGGAAGGGGGAAGGTACAGACAAGGATGAGCTGGTCAGTGTTTCACCACTGGCTTTGCAAGATGTGGAATGGGAGAGGAAATGCTGATTTTTATCATGCAGATACTCCCACTGTGCTGGTTTTATGTTATCAACGTGACATCGCTGGATGCAGAGTTGGGAGAGACACAAGCAGCTTTCACTTTAGCATGCCAGGAACAGAACAGGAACCAAAGCAGGAAAAGCAGGGACCTCCTTCTTGGAGCTTTTGTACCCGGACCACTGAGGAGAAAAACCTTGTCACCTGGAGTGGTGATTCGGAATCACGTCGACAGCTGGTCCTTGCTGTAAATCTGAAGTTTGAGAAATTGTCATCTGCTCCCTTTGTGATGTCATTTCTTCATGGGAGCTGGGGAGGTCCACCCTGCGTCTATGCAGAAATTCCTTCCATTTCTTCCACAGTGAGAAATACTTCTGAGAAATAAATCAAGGAAATATTTGGGTTGTTTCCAGTTTGGGGCTACGAACATTGTTGTACAAGTCCTTTTGTAGACATATGTTCTTATTTCCTCTTAGGTAAATACTTACATGTGGCATTACTTGGTCATAGGATACATAGATTTTTTTTAATAAAATTATTTATTTTAATTGGAGGTTAATTACTTTACAATATTGTATTGGTTTTCCAATACAGTATACTAGATTTTTTTTTAACCTTTATAAGGGACTGCCAAAACTTTTCCAAAGTGGTTGCACCAATTTTCTATTCCAATCAGCAATGCCTGAGACTCCCAGTGTTTCCACATCTTCAGCAACACTTGGCACTGCAAGTCTTGCATTCTAGCCATTCCAGTGAGTGTGAGCTGGTATCTCCCTGTGGTTTTAATTTGGATTTCTCAAATGACTAATGATGTTGAGCAGTTTCTCACATGCTCATCAGATGGATACACAGAAGTGGGATTGCTGGATCATACGGCAATTCTATTTTTCATCTTTTGAGGAAACTCCATACTGCTTTCCATAATGGCTGTACCAATTTACTTTCTGAATCCTGATTATTCTGAATTCTTTGTCAAACAGCTCATAAACAGCCTATTTCTTTAGGGTCAGTTATTGGAACCCTTTTAGCTTCTCTTAGTGGTGTTGTGTTTACCTGATTCTTTGTGATCTTTGATTCTTTGTGCTGGTATCTGAGCATCTGAGTAAGTAGTCTCCCCTTCCAGTCTTTTCATCAGGGCCTATCCTTCACCAGTCAGCTCAGCTCGGGGTAATGGTCAGGTCAGCTGGCAGTGTCCATAGGCAGGTAGGGCTTACTATCAGGATTTCTAGTTGGGTGAGGCCACTTCCTGTGCTCTGAGGTTAGGAAGGGGTGCTGCTGTCTGGGCTCCACAGTTGAAGGCACTCTCTGGTCTCTGCAACCAGCTTTACAAAGTCACTGTTATGTTTCCTAGTAGGTTGGTGCTGGTTGTACTATGCAACTGGGCAGGGCTACAGACCAGGCACCATGATTGCTCCTGATCAGCTGGGGGTCTCAGGCTATGCTACCCAATGGGATGGTACCACCAGTTGGACTCCATATTCAGGCAGAGCTGCAGGCAGGGTTTCATAGACAGATGGGGCCACAGGCTGGGTATCGTGATCACACAGGCCAATATCTGTGCTCTGCTGTTGGGCAAGGCCCAGCTGGGCTTGCAGCTGTAGGCTGCAGTTAGGTGGGGCTAGAAACTGTACTATATTGTTGGGTGATCACTGTCTGGGTTCCTTGCCCTGGAGAGACTTCAGGCTATATTCAGCCATTGGCGGGGCCATAGACTGGGATCTGTGGCAGGGCAAGGCTGTAAGCTGGGCTCCATGACTCCACTGCAGGGCAGTACCACAGGCTGCACTCAAAGGCTCTCTTATGTGGGGCCTTTGAGTTATGTGGGCCCAAAGGCGCAACAGTTGGGCAGGGTAGCAGGCTTGGCTCCATGCCTACATAGGGTTATAGGATGGACTCTGCGGGATCCCAAATCAAAGCCAGGATTCTGGAAGGCTGCCTGGCCTGACTCAGCATCCTCACAGCTCCCAAGTCCATGGCCCAGCAATACATCCCAGCGGTCCAGGAAAGAAACCACACCCCTTTCCCCACCCCCAGCATCTCCAAGATCCTTCCTAAATCTGATGCTAGAACCTAAGACAGTGCTTCTGGCCAGTTCTCACTAGTTTCACCCCATATCCACACTTTCTCTTTGCCATCCCTCCTTCCCTGGCCACCTCTGCCCAGAGCAGGAGTGTTAGTTCTCTGTGGCCCCTTGCCCTACTGCCTTAGGCCAGCTAGGAGGTCACTCCACAAGGAAAGGGAAATCTTTAATAGCCCAACTATTAAATCAAAGCTATTTTTCAAGCAATGAGAATTGTAGTAAAATACCCATCCAAAGAAACCTTTAATTATCATTAAAGGTCAAAAATCAGTCATCAGTGAGGATTGAGACAATTATGTGAAACTAGATCTCTACCAGCCAATGAGAACCAGGAAAAGGTGGCTGGTTTGCCATCAGGGAGTCATCTGGCCTCAAGAGCTCATTGTCCTGGCAAATGAGAATTAGACTCTAATTATTCCATTGGCAGATTTCAGAAATTGTTAAAATATACTCTCTGTCACAGTGTCAAAACAATTATTTGCTTGCTGGAGCAGGTGTCAGGCATTGTAAAGTGTGTATGTTCTTGTAAAAATAAGTGGGAAACTTTCAGAAATTGGAGGTATAAGCTGAGGCCCTAATTATAGCATATGCAGTTCCCTAAAGTCAGGAGAGGAAGAGAGAAGCACGCAGATTTTCCTTTCCCTTTTTTGCTTCTCTGAGACTGTGAATTCTAAGCACACAGGAATTCAGCACCTGAACTGCAGAGAGGGGCTCCAAGCCCTCTGTCTCTCACCCTTGCCTTTGAACCACGACTGGTCCTTATAAGTGCATCAGTTTTCTCTGCACAGTCTGTGGACTTCACCTGTATTACCTCCTTTGATCCTCCACAACAGCCCTGTACGTTCAACCCGGTGGTGGCCTGTCCCATTCTACAGATGCAAAAACTAACTAATGAGCGGTGTTTCAAGTCTCCTGACTCCAGGAGACACACTCTTTTTCTACATGGCTTCAAAATGGAGCTGCCTTTCTTCCTGGTCCCTAGAATGACCTTCCTGTTGCTGTTTAATGGACTCTGAGACCCTTGGACAGATAGGAAATAAAACAGGCACCAACACAGTGCCCTTTGACCTGGTCACAGCTAACTAATAGACACTGAATGAACTTTGAGTGATTGACGGGCTAAAATAATAGCACCAGGAAGCCGCTCCCCACCGCCCAAAATCAAGAAGTGCTCAATTCAATCAGTGTTGATTAGCCTACTATGGACAAGACATGTATAAGCGGGTGTGTTACCCCTGAAACGAGGCAAGATTTCTTCTCTTGAGAAGTTCCCACTTGAGTCAAAGAGATAGACATGTTCTTACTTTCTGAATATAATGGCAGCTCCTGTGAAGGAACAAAATGTTCAAAAATCAAAGAGGAGCAAGAAATATTCACAACTTAGGGTCAAAGGACTCTTCTTTTCAATGATTATAAAGTATCTCCCATGATTTGCATGGCTCATGCACATTTGTGACCATCTTCATATGCTACAAAAATGAGAACCACCCACCTGGGTCACCCCAACCCCCAGACCCATCCTTCGGTTCTGAAAAGAACCAGCATGGGTTCACTGTGGATGAGCAGGAGTTGGTGACGCCCTGCCAGGGCCCCTTTGCAGGTTGGTATTGTCCCCCAGATATTATGAGTATTGACTGTCATGCGCTTCAAATGGCGCCTTCCTTCAGCGAACTGCCCTCAACTGACATGAGCCTCCTGGCCTGAGGAGCTGTGTCCCCAACCCAGGGACGACTCCTAGCAAGGACCAGTGGAGGTCAGTCAGCCTCCTGGCCTCAGGGTAGGGACCATTCCATGATGAAGTTTATGCTCCAGGGCTACCTCTGGTTCAGGCCAAGCTGAGTGTCCTGAGACCACATCCTTGCTTGCCCTTTCCCTCCTCTCTCCTGCCCCCTGCCTCATTCTAAGTTTCTCCTAAAAGCAGCCCCTTCATAAAACCAGGGGCCCAACCCCTGTCTCAGGCTCTGCTTCTTAGAACCAACAATTACCTACTCTTTCAGAGCCTCATTTCCTCACATATAAAACTCATCATGTGTCACAAGTGGTCTTGAAAACCAGCTGATATGTCGTTCAAGATCACTGTACAATTTCTGGGCTCAATTAATCATGGCATTCCCCCCCCCCCCCGCCATCATTTAGATTTCAGGAGAATTTCTGGTCTTGAAACAGATATTGAATACAGAGACCCTGGGATACTGAATACAGAGACCCCAGGCAGCTGCAGGGCCCAACAGACCACAAGCAGCCAGGCGTTTGTCATCCCAGGAGCCAGTCAACCGGCTTGGACCAGAGAGCATGTCAGGACTTGCGCCAACCAAGTGCATTTTATACCCCATTTACCACGACAGGTGGGGGCAGGGAGCTGGTCGAGGACTGGTTGGGGGGCCAGGTGGCAGGGGCAGCAGAGCCATTGGCAGAGTTTTCAATTCAGGACATTTGTAGGTTAGTGCTGCTGTTCAGCTTTTTAAGCAGAGGGGCAGAGAGATCACCCACAGGATGAAACAGCTTCCTCTGAAATATTGCCTCCTGACTCCACTGTTTCATCTCCGACGGCTTCTGCCTCCCTCTGCCCTCTCCTTTCAGGCCGCCTTCCCACCGTCACCGCAGGGCGAGCCCTAGCTGATGAGGGCACCTGGCTTTTGTGGCAGCTCTTCAAAGCTGGAGGTCAGGTGTGTTTCTAGGATTTAATTAAGCTGGAAATGAAACCCAGCCCTGGAGTGGCTCCTT
>NW_011494615.1:6698270-6732509 GCF_000754665.1 Bison bison bison
GTCTTTATTATCACATTTCTTACTGCTTGTCAGGCCACACAGTGGCTCCAGGTCTTGAAAAGGAGAACGCGTGATGCTTCCCAGGAAGGGCTCAGTTCATCTGTTTCACATAGCATTTCCACCATTTTAGCAGAATGGGAAAAAAGACAGTATTCGGGGACATTTCTCAGGATAAGAATGACCTTACAACAAACAAAGGAAAATGTATTTTGAAATAACACACGGTTTCAAGTATATTTTCTTATTAAAAAATGTGCCCATGGTAAAAATGTGTAAGATACAAAAACATAAGAAAAAAGAAGTCATTTGTGATCTTACCGATGAGAAATACCACTGTTAAATATATGGTCTCCTTCCTGTTAAGTACGGGTGTATGATCAAGGCTTAAGGGTGTGGGGCTTCCCTGGTGGCTCAGATGGTAAAGAATCCGCCTGCAGTACAAGAGACCCAGATTCGATCCCTGGGTCAGGAAGGTCCCCTAGAGAAGGAAACAGCAACCCACTCCAGTATTCTTGCCTAGAGAATTCCATGAACAGAGGAGCCTGGCAGGCTTTATAATCCATGGGTCACAAAGACTCAGACACAGCTGAGCAACTAACACTTTCACTTTATTTCAGGGAGAGACAGACAAAGAAAGAGTCCCCTCTTTTGGGTAGAAGAGTCCTGTTCCTATAAGGGTTATGAATCACTCTATAATCCTTTTTGTTTTTTCCTGGCCGCTCCACTCCACACAGTGTGTGGGGATCTTAGCTTCCTGATCAGGGCCTGAACCCGAGCCTCCTGCATTGAAAGTGTGAAGTCTTAACCACTGGACCGCCAGGGAAGTTCCACCCTGTTGTTGTTTTTTTAATGTATGGATATATTCACTAATATTATTTCACATCGGATGCTAATTCACTAAGATCAACGAGCTTCCCCACCCCTACTTCCAAGCAACCCAGAACCAGGAAAGATCATCAGGCCTTCAAAGAATGCCCATGCTTGGTAATACTGCAGACTATCACACTGCAGGCATGTTTTCCATGCCTAATACCATATTCTATAGTCTCTCAGATTAATCAAATGAGATGAAGGGATTTAGACACTGCTGTGCTCTGAGAAGGGGGCTTAACAGGCTCCCAAAGTAATATCGTTTGACATTCGGAGCTAGCAGACTGCAACTGCAGAGGGCATTCATTTTTTAGCCTGATTTGCGTTCGGCGGGTGGCAGTCCCCTTCATGTCCCCTTAGTGTGGCAAGGCTTGGAAGCGACAGGGCACTGACCTTTCTCGCTCTGGAGATGTGATTGCTTTCACACTGATCGCACAGAAACACTCAGCAAACCTCACACTGTTAACTCCATCCCACACCGGCAAGGCTGGCATTTCATGACTGTCATCTGGCATTAGCCAGCTGAAAACTCACTAAGATGGGGAAGCTGTGCCGAATTAATAACTTCGAAGGGAGTCATTTAATCAGTTTTCATGCAACTTGGCTAAAGGCAAGTCATAGATTCATAGACTGTGGAAGATGGAAGGGGTTTTTGAGAACTTCTCATCCAGCGCCTTCATTTTACAAGTAAAGGAAACTGAGGACTAGAGATGGGGAGGGATTTTTTTTTCCAGGTCACAGAGCTAGGATGGAATAGTGGTTTTCAACCCTATCTGTTAGCTGCACCAAATCTTAAATGAAATCACACTTGACCACTGTGACTGAAGCAGGGCTGGCCTCCAAAGCTTCACTGCTCCTCATTCAGCTCAGCTATGAGAATCTCAGGGAAGCCCCGAGTCTCCAGGAAGCACAAACCCAAACCATCTTCTTAGGACCCACTGGCTCCAGTAACATTTCCTGTACCTCCAAATATTCTTTATATAAACAATATATATTAGACTGATAAAGAACTCAAATTAGAAACAGAAATCTCACAGTCTTCTCATTTGCAGTAGGAAGACATTAATGGTCCCTGTGACAGCAAGTGAAATACCTGTTATAAGTTGGACAGACAATGCCAATAAGTAGGCATGGTAATAGCCTCTCCCAGCATCAGTTTTAGCCACTATAAAAGGTTATGTGGTTTAGGCGGGCTAAGCCCAGCCCTGGCTCCAGGACTAATTCAGAACTGGCCCAAGACAGTTAGCTCTGGGTAACCACTGAAGCGGCAAACATCAAGAGAAACTCAGATCCACTGATTAAGACCAACACTGGCCTTGACTTGGGCAAATAAAATAAGGTTTACTAACTGAAGGATACAGAAGGAAGTTGGGGTGGTAAAAGCATATACAGCAGAGAGGTGGACAATATTCTCCAAAGGAACTACCAATTTCATTTTAATAACTTTCCTCCAATCCCAGCTGCTCAGTGTAGCATGTGGGATCTTAGTTCCCTGACCAGGAACCCTGCTTTGGGAGTGCGGAGTCTTAACCACTGGACCAAATGGGAAGTCACTTTTTTTTAATAACTTTTTTTCCAAAGGAATTATAAACTTCTAAACAATAAACCCCCAATTGCTGCTGTTGTTATTCAGTTGCCCAGTCGTGTCTGACTCCTTGCAACCCCATGGACCGCAGCACACCAGGCCTCTCTGTCCCTCACCATCTCCCAAAGTTTGCCCAAGTTCATGTTCATTGCATAAGTGATGCCGCCCAGCCATCTCATCCTCTGACGCCCTCGTCTCCTTCTTCCCTTCATCTTTCCCAGCATCAGGGACTTTTCCAATGAGTCATTTGTTCACATCGGATAACCAAAATACTGGAGTTTCAGCTTCAGCATCAGTCCTTCCTGAATGAGTATTCAGGGTTGATTTCCCTTAACATTGACTGGTTTGATCTCCTTGCTGTCCAAGGAACTCTCAGGAGTCTTCTCCAGCACCACAGTTTGAAGGCATCAATTCTTCAGCCCTCCGCCTTCTTTACAGTTCAGCTCTCATAACTGTACATGACCACTGGGAAGACCATAGCCTTGACTATACGGACCTTTGTTGGCAGGGTAACATCTCTGCTTTTCAATACACTAAGTTTGTCATTGCTTTCCTGCCAAGAAGCAAACATCTTCTGATTTCAGGGCTGCGGTCACCATCTGCAGTGATTTTAGAGCCCAAGAAGAGGAAATCTGTCACTACTTCCACATTTCCCCCTTGTATTTGCCATGAAGTAATGGATCTGGATGTCATGACCTTAGTTTTTTTAATATTTAGTCTTAAGCCAGCTCTTTCACTCTCCTTCACGTTCATCAAGAAGTTCTTTAGTTCCTCTTTGCTTTCTGCCATGAGAGTGGTATCATCCACATATGAGGTTGTTGATGTTTCTCCCACCTATCTTGATCCCAGCTTGTAACTCATCCAGCCCGGCATTTCTCATGATGTGCTCAGTATATAGATTAAACAAATACGGTGGCTGCAGACAGTCCTATCATACTCCTTTCTCAATCCTGAACCAATCAGTTGTTCCATACAGGGTTCTAACTGTTGCTTCCTGATCCGCATACAGGTTTCTGAGGAGACAAGTAAGATGGTTCAGTATTCCCATCTCTGGTATTCCTGTCTCTCTAAGAGCTTTTCACAGTTTACCATGATCCACACAGTCAAAGGCTTTAGCATAGTTGATGAAACAGAGATACATGTTTTTCTAGAATTCCCTTGCTTTCTCTATAATCCAGTGAATGTTGGCAATTTGATCTCTAGTTCCTTTTCCTTTTCTAAACCCAGCTTGGACGTCTGGAAGTTCTTGGTTCCCGTAATGCTGAAGCCTAGCATGCAAGATTTTAACCATGATCTTACTAGCGCAGGGGATAAGTACAATTGTCCTATGCTGAGCACCTTCTTTGGTACTACCCTTCTTGGGGATTTGGGATAAGGATTGACCTTTTCCAGTCCTGTGGCCACTGCTGGGTCTTCCAGATTTGCTGACATAATGAATGCAAAGCCTTGATGGCATCATCCTTTAGGGATCTGAATAGTTCTGCTGGAATTTCATTGTATCCACTAGCTTTATTAACAGCAGTGCTTCCTAAGACCCCTTGACTTCACACCCAGAATGTCTGGCTTTGGGTAACTAACCACACCATTGTAGTAATTCAGTTCATTAAGACCTTTTTGATACAGTTCTTCCATAGACCCCCAGGTACAGACAGTAAACTGGAGACAGTAAGGTCACATCAGATTTTAGATACTCGACCTCACTCCATAAATAAGGCAGGGACTGCTCTGCAGCTAAGCTATTCTAATTAGGTCTTGGGGCTCCACCATTTGGGTCAGTTGTACAAAACCACTTCTTAGAGTATATAATATGCAATATAAATAAAGGGCCTGTCCCAGTGCAATATACTTGAACATAAATATAACCTTTTATCATTCTCAGCCTTCCTCAGCTAACACAGCCTGGACTAGTGATTCTCTAAACTTAGGACTGTCTAACCAAAGGGGAACTGAGTTACCCTTTCCTTATTAGTTAGGCCAAGAAGTTCTTAAACCAGCAATGAGGTCTTTCTTGTAGCATAGTTATAACTCATCATTATAGAGATTGGCTCAAAGACAGACACGTGTCCTAGTTGGTCCCATCAGAGGAACGTTCCGTATTTTTGTTTGACAGCTTAGATAGAGATATTCTTTTCCAGTGATATTAACTAACAAGCACGTGGGGCTTTTTTCATATCATCTGCCTTCCTAGTGGCAAAAGGGGGCCCCACCTTAGGATAAAGCTGACACCATGGACAGAATAACAAAACCAGAAAGAAATTCATCCCTTCTTGGCATCATGGAGCTCCTTGATCAACCATCACCTAAAGTCAGCACTTCTGGAATTTACATTCCACAAGCCAATACATTCCCTTTGTTGAAACCAGACTGATTTGTGTTCTTCCACACTCCCAATGGAGGGTACTCTTATTGATATGCAAACATATGGTGGTTCCCAATTTCACACAAGCCTGAGGACACATTTAAATGCTTCTAATCTCATGAGGGAAATTCACTTTAAGAATTATGCAGTATTAGGCCAGTAAATCCAATCCTTCAGTCAACAGTTCAGGCCAACAAACATTATGTGGAAGCCTAGTCTGTGCCAGAAACTGTGTTAGGCAGTGAGCCCAAATGGAAACCCTGCTCTTGAGGCAATAACCTCTAACCAAATACTGACAGTAGCAATGAAGTTAGAGGGTCTGCAAGTTAGTTTTCAATATTTCAAAAGGTCCAAGAAGAAAATAATCACATCTTTAACCAGAATAAGACTAGACTGACTGTGTATAGGACGCTGATTACTTTTGAATGTGGTAACTCTGGTTATTCTAAAGTTCAGATTGGAAGTTAGAAATGGAAAAATGAATCTGAATTGTGTTTTCTTTTTATGGCAGGAAATCTTCCAATGTAGGGAGATTCTGTTAGAAAGAAGGACAAAAATGAGAGAAGGAGGTGGAGGGGGGAGGGAGGAAGGGAGGGAAAAAAAGGAAGAAAGTAATTAAATCAATGCAATGGGGAGGGGTGGATTGATCTGTAAACCAATCCTTTCACACTTGCTAAGGTGTCCTAAACTGTATTCTTCTGAATGACATCATTTCTACCTCTGGTAACTTGCAAGAAAAGCCACCTTTGAAAACACCCAGAAACAAGACACCAATAAAGATGAATAAGGAACTTCGCTTTCCCTCTACCTCACACCACAAGAACAATGTGATATACAGACTTCTCAGAGAGGTATACATTTCCTAGAGCTGCCATAACAAATCACACACACTGGTGGCTTCAAACAACAGAAGTCTATTCTGTCGCACTTCAGGAGGCTGGAAGTGTGGCTCACAGGGAGGCCTGACTCCCACCCCAGGCTCCGGTGGGGCGGCCTGTGCAGTCTCCCCCCGCTGGGGTCTGGGGGCTCCCAGCGTTCCCTGGCCTGTGACAGGATGACGCCAACCTCTGCCTGTCTCCACTCGGCCTTCTCTGTGCATCTCCATGTGTGAACCCTCCTCTCTTTTCTCTTCCAAGGGTAATTCACTCCAAATCCAGGATGATTTCACCTGGAAACCTCACCTTCATTCCATCTTCAAAGCCCCTGTCCCCAAGACGGCCACACTTAGGATTGGAATGCATCTTTGTGAGTGGCAGTATTTAAGATTCCGATTCTGTGAAAGCATCCTCCTGATCATTTGGACACTTGGATTTTTGACTGAGGAGAAGTGTTGTCGCTCGATAGACTCTTTGAGACCCCACAGACTGTAGGCCGCTGGCTCCTCTGTCCGTGGGGATTCTCCAAGCAAGAATACTGGAACGGGTAGCCATTCCCTTCTCCAGGGCATCTTCCTGACCCAGGGATAGAACCCAGGTCTCCTGCGTGCAGGCAGATTCTTTACCATCTGAGCCACAGGGAAGAAACCACCATCTAAACCATCACCAGCCCCTCAAAAGCAGTACCACTGAAACTCATTCCTCCCAAATGTGTTTCTCTTCCTGCACCCCTCACTATTAATGTCCCACATTGAATCAGTTTCTCTGCTCTGTTTTCCACCTGGAATTTCCCTTGTGTCCACTTCTTTTCCATTCTACAACCACTGTTTCAATGCTTCCCAAGCATCAGCCTGACAGCTGACTCCCTGACCTTGGCTTCATCACCCCCTACCTCTAATCCATCCTCCCCACCACTGAATGATTGACTTTCCTAAAATAACAATCTGTAGAAAACTTAACAACGACTTTCCCCTCTCATCTCTCATCAGACCTCATACTTACTTCAAGGATTATTTCAGCCACTCACATGTCACCCAATCCAAGAAATTCTGTCATCTCCCAAGGAGACATTTTCTCTTCTCTGAATTCCCATAATTCCTCTTCCCCAACTTGCAGTATTTAAGCAATTGGCAGTTTTAGACAGTGATCCACAGTTATTTCCACCAAGGGCTGGTCTTTGCCTCCCTAGAAATAGACACAAATTGAGTCATTTATTGGTCACTTCCTGAGCTTTTCTTTTCATCCCTACTATTCTGAAAATGGATGCTCACTGGTAAGTTGGATCCTGGCATGGTCCTACCTCCCACCCTGCCGTAGTTGACTGGACACAAGGTGTGTGACAGTTAGACTCTCTTCAGTGAACTTGGACGTTGAAGTTGCAGTCCCTTCAGGAATGACTTATTTAAACAAAGGAGAAATTAATTTTTATTAATGTTCACACTCATGTGGTCGGTGGACCAGTTATTAGTCCACCACAAAATAAGCGTAGAAATCCAGAGTATGCATTTAGAAACTTTTATAACAATTTGACAGAGTAATTTTACGTCTGTTTACACCAATGATTAAAATATAGGAAATTGTATTTTGTATTTATTTTTATTTTCTAATAACTTATTCTCAGTAACTTTTGTAAAGGAAGTTGACTCACAAAAGCTCAACAGTTAAAAAAATAGTATAGAGTCCCCATGTACTCTTTGCCCAGCTTCCCTGATGGTATCATCTTTCCTCTAGCATATTGTCCAAACAAACTGTAATATTACATATAACATACAGTCCAAATATAACATATAGTCCAAACTGACTGTAATATTTCATTTTCATAGTATTTTACAAAAATATCCATGTGTGACATGTTAGAATTTTTAAAAAACAGTTGTTTACCACAGGTTATCCGGGAAAAAAGCTAGTCTACATAATCTTATACAAAAGAAATTGAAGGTAGTGACAGAAATTGAAAAGAGAATAAAATTGCCACAGTTTTTTGGACCAATTGATTTGATCAAGTCCCTGTTCAACCCCTAGACTAGTTGTGGGCAAATTCTAGAAATGGGTTTAATAATGATTAACCTAAAAAAAGGAGATAATTATTCTGTATTACAGAACTATAAGAACCAAATGATATAATATTTTCAAAGGTACTCTGAAAAGTACTTATAAACATAAGCCAGTGTTCCTTCCACACCAATAAAATCATATTTATGTCCAACTTACAGTAGCGTACCATCTTAATACAGAGACTGCATCTCAATATAGCACAATTATAAGAACTCCTTATTTTATAGGTGCTTGACAATTTTCAAGACCCTCCCACACACATATTATAACCTATAATTCTAAATATGTCTGTTTAATCTTCACAAGGTGGTTTTCTCAGTTTTACCCAGAAAGTTCAGGAATGTCAAGCCACCCACACAGAGTCAAGCAGCCAGAAGGAGAGTCAAGACAGGAACCCAGCTTTGCTTTCTCTGAACTCAGCTCCCTTTCTCTTCCCCACATCAATGTGCATTTTGCAAAAACCTAACATTAGCTCTACTCTGCAGTAATCCAACAACCCAGGGGAAGGGCAGAGATAATTTGTGCAGATTTTACAACTTACATTGCTAACTTAAAAGACCTACTTAAAGAAAATACTCAGTGTTTTATGATAGTTGGTCTCTGTCACATGATTTCCTCTCATTTATATGTAATTCTGCCCTTTCCTTCCCCCTTCCCCCAGAGTGGCACCGTAGAGGTTGCTAAGCAATTGTCCCTGACAAGGGCTCAGCGCCTGTCAATAAAGTGAAACCTTCTCCCATTCTCTGTTCCCTTTTAGTACTGAGGAGGGTGTCAATCAAAGAACATCAGTAAATGCTGGCTTTTGAGAGAAGGCAGAGAGGCCCTGACAGGCGGGGAATAAAAGATGACTATTTTTAAACTAACAAGTCCTTTCTTAAAGTAAGACAAGTTAACTAAGAGACAAGTTTCACTGCTCTGCTTTTCTGGGAGGTGAAAAGGCTCCTTCAGGTCAAACCACCATCCTGATTGGGGAAGGATGTCTTGTTTGTCCAGAGAGCAATTTTCAATGGTGTGCTACAGCTCTTTGTAAATCCAAGAGAAAAACACCTCAACAAATAGGTATCTAAAAATAAGGCTCATGGATTCAGAAGATTCTCAAAAGCTTGGCCATCACATTTAACTAAGTAAGACCTCCAGAAAATGGAGAATTGATATGAAGGGTGAGTGTGATTAAATGGTATCAACTTTATCAACCTATGTTTATATTCAATAAATACAATCCAAGTCACTGTGTATACCCTAACAGTGGCTGCCACCTTTGCGCAAAGCACTGAGCCTACACAAAGACAAATGCACAGAGATTAAGATAAAGGGACTTTTGCACCCCTACAAATGTATAATCTGATACAGAATTAATATCTGCATGCAGACCTGCAAGGCAGAACATCTAGTCAAGCCAGAGAACATCTGTCTTTTGTGTAAGATGGAAATTATCAATCAAACCACTACTCAATCCACCACCTCCCTAAAAGGAACTTTCAAATTGTCTTACCCCAAAGGGACCAAGTTCTCAGAACACACAGCTCAGTTACCTTAGAACACAGCAAGTTGCTCTTGAGCCCGCACCTGAATCATTTTCTGAATAGACTCATTAACCTTTGCTCAAACACAAGCATATGTTCCTAGCAGGTGGCAGCATCCTTCAGTCCCTGGTAATATCCAGATCATTCCAGCACAAACACAGAAATGTCACTGTTGCCCAATTTTTAAGTTACACAGACATGCTATCATCACATCACATGGGAAATGGCACATGGCAAATTTCTGCACAGAGAGCAAATGCCTGTGAGGAAGATAATACAGTGGGCTCAAGACACAGACCCATGAGGGTCAAGTGGAAAGATAACTGACTTGGTGAGGCCATGAGAATGGGGGTGGCTGGAAAGGGCCAACCCAGGGACAGGTATTGAATTCCCCAGCAGTGTGGCACCAGGGAGCGCTGCATTTCCCACACCAACGCCAAGCCAGGAATTGTGAGAACAGCCCCTAAAGAGAAGTATGGGACACACTTTTACTAATATAATCTCGTAACTTTAAAGAAAAGATAAGAGACTTGCTTTTGGCTTACATATTTTTCGGAGTAAGAAACAAGGCATTCTGGATAATATGTATGTTTGGTTATTAGTTTTTAATCTTCCTGGCATTTAGCGTCCCCAGAGTGTTTAATCTCTCAACCCAAACTTCCCTTCCAGCCCAGTCTCTAGCCTCAGACACAAACAGAATTTCAGAGTATCTTGGGACCCAGGTTTCAATAGCACCTTAACACAGGTACCTAAACTGGGAACCCTCAGGCTGACTGGTTTCATTTCCAGTCTCAGCCCACCACTTGCATATCAGGGAATGGTACCCATGCCTGTTCCATCTACGGAAATGGAACCAGTGTGGTGCGGTAGAAGGAGGGTGAGCTTTGAGGTCACTGATCCTAGTTTGGGCTCTATGCCTTCTCTCTGAGCTCCAAATGGCTCCTCTTTAAGATAAGGCTAGTAACGCCCAGACAAGAGAGTTGTCAAAAGAACAAAGTAAAATGCCTATCGCAATATTTACCACATAGAGTATAGTCGCTCAGTTGTGTCTGACTCTTTGCGATCCAATGGACTGAGGCTTTGGGTCCCACCAGGCTCCTCTGTCTACCCACTTCCTCCAGGCAAGAATACTGGAGTGGATTGCCAGTGCCTTCTCCAAGGGATCTTCCCAACCCCGGATCGAACCTAAGGGTTTAACTGGTCTCCCCAGGTGGTGCTAGTAGACTGCCTGCCAATGTGGGAGACACAAGAGACACAGGTTCCATGTTTGGGTCGGGAAGATCCCCTGAAGGAGGAAACGGCAACCCTCTCCAGTATTCTTGCCTGGGAAATCCTATGGACAGAGGAGCTTGGGGGGCTACAGTCCATGGGGCCACAGAGTCGGACATGACTGAGTGACTGAGCACACACACAGGTACTTAATAAATGCCAGTCTGCAGCCTTCCATCTGCATATGAGGCAGATGATTGATTCAGCTTTGTATCATCAATGACATGGAACTTAATGTACTGTAAAGTGCTCTTTATTTTTTTAAATCTTTTTCATATTCATTGTGATCACCATTCAACGCATCCCCCAGCTAATTCCTCCTTCAACGTGACCAATAACCCACAAAATACACTATAGTTTTGCTAAGCAGCTAAATAACTGTGAAAGATAATGATAAAAAGAATGCATAGATAACCTTGTCCTTGACCTCTGAAAGTGGCCATAGGAATGGTGTGATGCTATGTGAGTGAACATATCAAATCTCACGGAAAGCTTACACCTTCCAGGTTACCCAGAAACAGAGACGGCTCTCCACGTAGTGACCCACCGTTCTCTGCAGTGCTCACTGATTCTATACTATGACTTGTGGTTTTAAGAAGACCAGTCTATTACTCACAGTTCTGTTACCCATCCCCTGCAGCTGTGTCTATGTGTAAGCAGGTGGGAGCAGGGACATGGCTCCGCCGTGTAGGGGACAGAACTTCACACAAACACTGGGTTGCACAGGAGGTCTGAGCACTGCCTCGGTGTCCCTCACATGACCCCAAAATCAGAGCAATGTCACTGTCTTAAAGAAACTCAGAAACACATCCCCAGCTGTCTGACAGAGATGACCAGACCTTGAGGATGAGAGAAAGAAGGCTAGAATTACAAACAAAACATCAAGGTGACAACTGCAGAAGTTTCCCGCTTCTCTCCATGTTTACAGCAGCTGAGAAGTGTGTGGGTGAAGCAGGACATCTGACAAATCGCAGAAGCACTTCACTTTGCCCCTGACCTGTGCTTCTCAAACAGTGCTGCACCCACCATACTTTAAAATTGGATTTGAATTCCAAGATAAGTACTTCTCCTACTGAAAACGTTACAAAAGCAAAACTGAGAATTGTCACAAATTCCATTTTCAGTAAAACCAGGACAGCTATAATCTACAGACTCCAAAAAATCTGCATAAGGGCCCCCAAAAGCCCCTGGAATGAGGCAGAGGCTGTGTAAGAGGTAACAAGAATAAGCATGGGGTGAAAAGGGCCAGCAGAGGCCAATCTCAGAAAGTTCCAGTAAAAAGATATGCTTCCTGGATATGAGGACTCCTCCTGAGGCAAATGACATCTCACGTTTGTCGCAAAGAGTGCAGAAATTGGGGTACACAGCCAGGAAGAAAAAGCCCTCTAGGACTCAATTTGATTTGGAAAAACAGAGGAAATGAGGCTATACTCAGAAAAAAGAAAAAAAAAAGGCACAGAAAAACTGTATTTTCAGGAAGCAGTCCGTCTCTGCTGCAGCGAAACAAAGAAGACCCTTGGGTTGTGACATCTGGAAGTCTACTCTGGGCATCCAATACCCACTCCCACCGCCACCAAGGAGCTGCCACCAGGAGCTCATCCAGAAAAATAAAACTGATTTAAATACGAATAGTAAAGCGATATAGAAAAGGTATCAACACAAACTTACGATATGAAAAACAGGAGAGAGGGGCAAAACTTACCAACAGACAAAAACCTTTATGAGAAAAATGGTGCCACAGAGCAGATCGAAACTGTGACCAAGCGTTTTACCAGAATTTATATTCAGTATTAATGAAATGCCTCACTGAATAAGGACCACAATGCAAAAGTGGAGAGATTCACGGAAAAAGATGATGAAACAACAGAAATATTGTTCTTTCACATTAGTTTTTCTTAAGGCCATCGCTAAGTAGAGACACATTTAACTGTACAAAGAAAGCACTTTCTTCAATTCATCGGCTAATATCAGGTAATAAAAGAAGAGAAAGTTTTAGGAAGTAGATAATACTAATTTATATTGAGCACCTATTTGGGAAGTAATAGAGGCCCGGAAGAGTAGGCAGTGACCTCCCTGACAGTCCAGTGGTGAGACTTCGTCTTCCAATGCAGGGGGTGAGGTTTGATCCCTGGTCAGGCTGCTAAGACCCCATATGCATGGAGGTGAAAAAAATAAAAACACAAAACAGAAGCAATATTGTAACAAATTCAATAAAGACTTTAAAAATAGTCCAGATCAAAAAAAAAAAAAAATCTTAAAAAGAAAGTAGGTGGCCATAGAAAATTCTAAGTATGGAAGTAACTACTAAAATAAAAATTCAAACTATAAGTTAAAGAACTACAAACCAACAAAGAAAAAGAGCAAACTACATAGTGAATGACTTTTTTAAGAAAAGAGAAAACAAATGTAAAATAATTTAACATAATCGAATCAAATGCATCTGTTATATAAAAAAAATAAATGAGAAAACATATGTATTAAAGAAATGTTCAGAGTGGCTCACAAAGCAAAACTGAACTCTGCCAAAATTAAAAAGACACATTTTTTTGGATGAGGTTTGCACAGACCACATCTTTATCCATTCATCTGTCAGTGGGCATAAGTTGCTTCCATGCCTTGGCTATTACTAATAGTGCTGCCATGAACACTGAGGTAGCGCTGCACGTATCTTTTTGAATTATGTTTTTTTAAGCAAACTCCATACTGTTCTCCATAGTGGCCAAATTACATTCCCACCAACAGTGTAGGAGGGTTCCCTTTTCTCCACATCCTCTCCGCATTTACTGTTTGTAAACGTTTTGATTATAATGCCATTCCTACCTGCGTGAGGTGATACCTCGTTGCAGTTTTGATTTGCATTTCTCTAAAGACCCTGATGCTGGGAAAGATTGGGGGCAGGAGGAGAAGGGGATGACAGAGGATGCGATGGTTGGATGGCATCATCGACTCCATGGACGTGGGTTTGGGTGGACTCCGGGAGTTGGTGATGGACAGGGAGGCCTGGAGTGCTGTGGTTCATGGGGTCACAAGGAGTCAGACACAACTGAGCGACTGAACTGAACTGAATAATTAATGATGTTGAGCATCTTTTCATGTGCTTTTTGGCCATCTGTATGTCTTTTTGGAGAAATGTTTATTGAGATTTTCTTCCTATTTGTTGATTGGGTTATTTTTAGACACACTTTAAAAAGTGATTCAAAAAACAGAAAAGAAGCCTGAGTAGTTGCATCATGCAATATCACAATACTAACCCTAGACCAGGTAGAAGTATTGCTCTAAAACAAAGCATTATATGAAACAAAGAAGGACAATGGGTAATGGTTGCTGTCAAAATGTATGTTCAAGTTATGAAGATCAAATAATTTAGCAGCAATATTCACAAATCAGAAATTTCAAGAACTATGAGGAGATATAAAGAAATGCCCTAGTAACAGGAGGCTACACTGTTTCTGTCAGCTCTCAACAGTTAAGTGACCGAAAAAGCGTAACAAGAGACAAAGATAGAAAACCTAAATAAGAAAGCTGATGAAGTGAGGAGAAACTACAGGTTCAGTTCCAGAAGAAAGAAAAAAGAAAGTTACCACAATAAAATGAATACTGCAATAAAGTGAGTCACATGAATTTTCTGGTTGCCAAGTGCATATAGAAGTCATATTTATACCATTCTGTAGTCTATTAAGAATGCAATGGCATTATGTCTAAAAAATATACATACTTTAATTTTAAAATATTTTATTTCTTAAAAATGCTAACCATCATCTGAGTCTTCAGTGAATAGTAATCATTTTTGCTGGTGGAGGGTCTTGTCTCAGAGTTGATAGCTGCTGACTGACCAGAATATTGGTTGCCATATGTTGAGGTGGCTGTGACAATTTCTTAAAATGAGACAACAATTAAATTTTCTGCACAGATCAACTCTTCCTTTTATGAATGACTTCTCTGCAGCCTGCAATGCTGTTTAACAGCATTTGACCTAGTGGAGAACTTCTTTCAAAACTGGAGTCAATCCTCTCAAACCCTGCTGCTGCCTTATCAAGTAAGTTTATGTAATATTCTAAATCCTTTGTTGTCATTTCATCTTCACAGCATATTCACGAGGAGTAGATTCCATCTCAAGAAACCACTTCTGAAGAAGCAACTCATGATCCATTCAGATTTTATCATGAGGTTGCAGCAATTCAGTCCCATCTTCAGGCTCCACTTTTAATTTCAGTTCTCTTCTTATTCCCACTACATCTGCAGTTACTTCCTCTACTTATTCTTGAACCTCTCAAGGTCATCCATGAGGGTTGAATGTGCTTCTAAATTATTCTCCTAAACTCCTTACTGTTGATATTAGTAAACAGTTCTTATAAACTCCTGTTACTGTTGGTATTTTGATCTTTTCTCACAAATATTCTAAATGGCAGCTAGAATGGTGAATATTTCCCAAAATATTTTCAATTTATTTTGCCCAGATCCATCAGAGGAATCACTATCTATGACAGCTATAGCCTTACAAAACATATTTCTTTTTTTTTTTTTTTCTAAATTTTTAAAAGAAAATCCATCCTGATCCATATTTCTTAAATAGTAAGATTTGAAAGTTGAAATGACCCTTTGACCCACAGGCTGCAGTATGAAAGTTGTGTTGTTGTTCAGTCACCCAGTTGTGTCTGACTCTCTGTGACCCCATGGACTGCTGCATGCCATGCCTCCCTGTCCCTCACCATCTCCCAGAGTTTGCCCAAGTTCATGTTCATTGCTTCGGAGATAAAACAATGTTGACTTTGTACATCTCCTTCAGAGATCTTGGGTGACTAGATGCCTTGTCAATGAGTAGTCAGATTTTGAAAGGGATTTTTTTTTGGAGCAATAGGCCATCCAGATATGCTGTCTTCCAGGGTTTGTTGTTCCAGTTAGACAGCACAGGAAGGGTAGATTTAGTACAGTTCTTAAGGTCCCTAGGATTTGGGAAGTGGCTGATTAGCACCGGCTTCAACTTCACGTCACCAACTTCATTAGCCTCTAACAAGAGAATTAGCTTGTCTTTTGAAGATTTGAAGCCAGGCAGTGCCGGACAAGGAGGCCTGGCGTGCTGCAATTCATGGGGTCGCAAAGAGTCGGACACAACTGAGCGACTGAACTGAACTGAACTGAATGGCTTATCCTCTCTAGTTATGAAAGTCCTAGATGGCATCTTCTTCTAATAGAAAGCTATTTGCCTACACTGACAATCTGTTGGTTAATGTAGGCACCTTCATGAATTATCTTATCTAGACCTGCTGAAGAATATGCTGCAGCTTCCACATCAGCTGCTTCACTTGCACTTTTATGTTACGGAGATGGAGATGGCTTCTTTCCTTAAACCTCATGGACCAACCTCTACTAGTTTCAAATTTTTCTTCAGTGGCTTCCTCGCCTCTCTCAGCCTTCATAGAATTGAGGAGAATTAGGACCTTTGGATTAGCCTTTGGCTTAAGGGAATGCTGTGGTTGGGTTGATCTTCTATCAAGACCACTCAAACTTTCTCCCTATCAGCAATGAGGCTGTTTCACCTTATCATTCATGTGTTCACTGGAGTAGCATTTTTAATTTCATTCAAGAACTTTATTTACCACTTAGCTAACTGGCACAAGAGGCCTAGTCTTTAGTTTGTTTGGGTTTTCAACATGCCTTCCTCACTAATCTTAATCATTTCCAGTTTTCAATTTAAACTGAGAGACGTGACTCTTACTTTCACTTAACCACTTAGAACATTGTAGGGTTATTTATTAATTGGTTTAATTTCAATATTGTCATTTCAGGGAATAGGGAGGCCCAAGGAGAGGAAAGAGATGGGGAATGGCTGGTGAAGCAGTCAGAATATACACATTTATCAATTAAGTTCATCAGCTTATATGGGCAAGGTTCATGGCATCTGTAAACAATGACAATAATAACAACAAAGATCACTGGTCACAGACCATTGCAAAAAAACACAATAATAATGAAAATTTTGAAATATTGTGGTGATGGTGGTTTAGTCACTAAGTCGTGTCCGACTCTTGTGACCCCATGGACTGGGGCCTGCCAGGCTCCTCTGTCCATGGGATTCCCCAGGCAAGACTACTGGCGTGGGTTGCCATTTCCTTCTGTAGCGGATCTTTGCAACCCAGACATTGAACCTGGGTCTCCAGCATTGCAGGCAGATTCTTTACTGACTGAGCTAAGAGGGAACCAAAATATGACACAGAGACACGAACGAGCAAATGCTATCAGAAAACTGGCACCAATGGGCTCATTCAGCACACGTGGCCACAACCCTCAACTTGAAGGGAAAAAAAAAGTGGTATCTGCAAAGTGCATAAAGCAAAGTACAGTACAATGAGGCCTGTAATCCTGATTAATATATACCAAATCCATTACCCTAAAATAAAAATGCATTTTAAGTCCCCATGGAATAGTTATGAAATTTGACCATGTATTAGGCCACAAGTAAAATTCAACAAATTTCAAAATGTAAAAATAGAACAGGAAGGTTTTCCAATCACAATGGACTAAAACTAGAATCTAATTACAAAAGGAGAAAACAAAAGGGTCCCACTACACCTAAAAGTAAAGCTTTTTCTCTTAACACTTGAATCCAAGAGAACTAAATTGAAATCACAGAATTTCCAGAAAGCATGGATGACAAAAAAAATATAGAACTTGTAAAAATCAGCTAAAATAGTTTTCACAAAATAGTAACTTTAATAGTTAATAACCTAGTCAACTAAAATAACAGTAAAATAATTAAGTATATATTCCACTTTCATATGACAGAATTGATACTTTTGAATTGTGGTGCTGGAGAACTCTTGCAAGCCCCTCAGACTGTAAGGAGATCAAACCAGTCAATCCTAAAGGAAATCAACCCTGAATATTAACTGGAAGGAATGATGCCAAAGCCGAAGCTCCAATACTTTGGCACTTGATGCAAAGAGCTGACTTATCAGAAAATACCCTGATGCTAGGAAAGATTGGAGGCAAAAGGAGAAGGAGGTGGCAGAGGATAAGATGGTTAGATTGCATCACTGACTCAGTGGACATGAGTTTGAGCAAACTCTGGGAGACAGTGGAGGACAAGGGAGCCTGGTGAGCTATATAGTCCATAGGGTCACAAAGAATCAGACATGACTTAGTGGCCTAACAACAATAACAAACCACAGGAAAGAAATTGATAAAGGTTAATAGCGGAAACTGATTAATTAAAAACTAGGAAAACAATGGAACCAATAAAATAAAATATGATTCTTACAGGATGTAGGGAAGAATAGTAAAAATATATAAATAATTCTGTATTTTATATATTTTTTTAAAGGAGGCACAAATACAAAAAGGAAAAAAATGACAAGATGCACAGAAAATTAAAGCATCATGGAGAATGATTTATGAAATTCCACACAAATAAACTTGAAAATCCAGATAAAATAAATAATTTTCTAGGGAAATAGAGTTTACGAAAACTGATCCCAGAAAACAAAATAGAAAATTTAAACATATTGTTTTCCATGGAAGAAACAGAAAAATTACCAAAGAGCTACTTTTTAATAAAGCACCAGGCCCTACTGGTTTCACAGTGGAAATACACTAAAACCTTGAACAGTAGATATCCAACATTAAGTGTTTCAAAACATAGAAAACATAAATTATGAAGTAAACATGACTTTGATACAAAAATCTCCAAGATGACACAAAAAAGGAGAAGAAAACAGTATTTAAGAAAATTCCCAAGTCACATCAGTGGGAGAAAGATAGACTACTTGCTAAACTTCAATTACTAGCCTTTTGGAGGAAAAATGAAATTGGAGCCATAACCACATCATGCCAGTGAAACTTCAAATGGAGAAGAGATATCAATTTAAAAAGGAAGACAGAAAAGTGATAAAATAAAACCAAGGAGAATTCCTCTATAGTCTCAGTGAGTGAAAGGCCTTAGTTGTTCAGTCACTCAGTCATGTCCGACTCTTTGTGACCCCAAGGACTGCAGCACACCAGGCCTCCCCGCCCATCACCAACTCCTGGAGCTTGCTCAGATTCATGTCCATTGAGTTGGTGATGCCATCCAACCATCTCATCCTCTGTCGTCCCCTTCTCCTCTGCCTTCAATCTTTCCCAGAATCAGGGTCTTTTCCAATCAGTCAGTTCTTCACATCAGGTGCCCAAAGTATTAGAGCTTCAGCTTCAGTATCAGTCCTTCAATGAATATTCAGGAATGATTTCCTTTAAGATTGACTGGTTTGACCTCCTTGCAGTCCAAGGGACTCTCAAGAGTCTTCTCCAACACCACCGTTCAAAAACATCAATTCTTCAGTGCTCAGCTCTCTTTATACTCCAACACTCACATCCATACATGCCTACTGGAAAAACCACAGTTTTGACTAGATGGACCTGTGTTGGTAAAGTAATATCTCTGTTTTTTAATATGCTGTCTAGGTTGGTCATAGCTTTTCTTCCAAGGAGCAAGCACCTTTGAATTTCACGGCTGCAGTCACCATCTGCAGTGATTTTAGAGCCCAAGAAAATAAAGTCTGTTACTGTTTCCCTATCTACTTGCTGCCATGATCTTAGTTTTCTGAATGCTGGGTTTTAAGCCAACCTTTTCATTCTTCTCTTTAAGAGGCTCTTTAGTTCCTCTTCACTTCCTGCCATAAGGGTGGTGTCATCTGCGTATCTGAGGTTATTGATATTTCTGCCTGCAATCTTGATTCCAGCTTGTGCTTCATCCAGTCCAGCATTTTGCATGATGCACTCTGCATATAAGTTAAATAAGCAAAGTGATAATATATAGCATTGACGCACTCCTTTCCCAACTAGCTAGAAAGGTCTTCCTAGCTATGTTCAAAATCTGAAGGCTATAAAATCAGATTAATAAATTTGCCTATATAGGTGTTTTTAAATCTTCTGAATAGCAAAATACATCATATGGTTCCAAAAACAAATGAAAACCTGGGAAATATATATGTAACTTATTTCATGGATAAGGATTCTTTTTTTTTTAATTTTATTTTTAAACTTTACAATATTGTATTAGTTTTGCCAAATATCAAAATGAATCCGCCACAGGTATACCTGTGTCCCCCATCCTGAACCCTCCTCCCTCCTCCCTCCCCATACCCTCCCTCTGGGTCATCCCAGTGCACCAGCCCCAAGCATCCAGTACCGTGCATCGAACCTAGACTGGCGACTCGTTTCATACATGATAGTATACATGTTTCAATGCCAGTCCCCCAAATCTCCCCACCTTCTCCCTCTCCCACAGAGTCCATAAGGCTGATCTATACATCAGTGTCTCTTTTGCTGTCTCGTACACAGGGTTATCGTTACCATCTTTCTAAATTCCATATATATGCATTAGTATAAGACTGATCTATACATCAGTGTCTCTTTTGCTGTCTCATATACAGGGTTATTGTTACCATCTTTCTAAATTGCATATATATGCGTTAGTATACTGTATTGGTGTTTCTCTTCCTGGCTTACTTCACTCTGTATAATAGGTTCCAGTTTCATCCATCTCATTAGAACTGATTCAAATGTATTCTTTTTAATGGCTGAGTAATACTCCATTGTGTATATGTACCACTGCTTTCTTATCCATTCATCTGCTGATGGACATCTAGGTTGCTTCCATGTCCTGGCTATTATAAACAGTGCTGCGATGAACATTGGGGTTCACGTGTCTCTTCCCCTTCTGGTTTCCTCAGTGTGTATGCCCAGTAATGGGATTGCTGGGTCATATGGCAGTTCTATTTGCAGTTTTTTAAGGAATCTCCACACTGTTCTCCATAGTGGCTGTACTAGTTTGCATTCCCACCAACAGTGTAAGAGGGTTCCCTTTTCTCCACACCCTCTCCAGCATTTATTGCTTTTGGATCGCAGCCATTCTGACTGGCGTGAAATGGTACCTCATAGTGGTTTTGATTTGCATTTCTCTGATAATGAGTGATGTTGAGCATCTTTTCATGTGTTTGTTAGCCATCTGTATGTCTTCTTTGGAGAAATGTCTATTTAGTTCTTTGGCCCATTTTTTGATTGGCTCATTTATTTTTCTGGAGTTGAGCTGTAGGAGTTGCTTGTATATTTTTGAGATTAGTTGTTTGTCAGTTGCTTCATTTGCTATTATTTTCTCCCATTCTGAAGGCTGCATAAGAAGCTCCTAGAAATAAAGGCTAAAAATATCACAACCCCGTAGAAAAATGGGCAAACAGCATGAACAGGCAGTTTACAAAAATGGAAATACAACTTTGTCTAAGCATCCAAACATGGACTCATTCTGTTAGCAAAAACCTGAAATTTTAGTAGCGTACTCTATTAATGAGTTCATATGGAAACAGCCTCTCTTGTCTATCACTGGTGGGAATGTAACTCTTTCACTGAACACAATATATTTCAAAAATAAAAATACATATACACTTTGCCCTCTATTCCTCTTCTCAAAAACTATCTCACAGACATATCTACATAATGGTTGAATTGGCATTCAAACATTGTGTAAGCTTGATAATAATGGTTTGAGAACAACAAACGCCCTTCAATGACAATCAGTTAAGTAGATTATGACTCATCCTAACATGTAGTTGTGAAAACACACCAAAAAAGAGAAAGTTCTCTATGTACTAATATGGAAACATCTCTCAGATAATGTTGTTAAATGAGAAAATTAAAAAAAAAAAGATAAAGAACACTGTAAGCAGTACAAGTCTATAAAACTAAGGCAAGGCATGCTTTTATTTGCTTGAATATGCATAAGCAAACTCCAGAAGAGAACAGAAGAAAATAATAGTTTCTTTGGGGGAAAGGAAAGAGAAACTGGGAAGCTGGGAAGAAAAATTAAGGAGAAATTTTCACTCTTTACCTTCTTTATTGTTTTTCATAAACAAAAATATTTTAAATAAATAAAAGTAAACTTGGGTCATATACAAATAAAATTAATTAATAAAACACCCTGAGGGAACCAAAATTGAAAAAGCTCATTGCAGCATTATTTACATTAGCTAGACCATGGACACAACCTAGATGTCTGTCAACAGATGAATGGATAAAGAAGGTGTGGTACATATATACAATGGAATATTACTCAGCCACAAAAAAGGAATGCATTTAAGTCAGTCCTAATGAGGTGGATGAACTGAGAGTCTATTACACAGAATGAAGTAAGTCAGAAAGGAAAAAACAAATACTGTATACTAACGCATATTTCCTTCTGGAGAAGGCAATGGCAACCCACTCCAGTACTCTTGGTCAGACATGACTGAGTGACTTCACCTTAATGCATACATATGGTATCTAAAAAGACAGTCAGAGAAGGCAATGGCACCCCACTCCAGTACTCTTGCCTGGAAAATCCCATGGGCAGAGGAGCCTGGTAGCCTTCAGTCCATGGGGTCACGAAGAGTCGGACACGACTGAGTGACTTGAATTTCCCTTTTCACTTTCATGCATTGGAGAAGGAAATGGCAACCCACTCCAGTGTTCTTGCCTGGAGAATCCCAGGGACAGTGGAGCCTGGTGGGCTGCCGTCTATGGGGTCGCACAGAGTCGGACACGACTGAAGTGACTTAGCAGCAGCAGCAGCAGCAGAAAGACAGTGTTGATGAAGCTACTTGCAGGGCCGCAATGAAGACACAGACAGAGAAGAGACTTCAGGGGAAAGGGTGGGGAGGCGGGAAGCAAGGAGGGGGCGTGATGTATGGAGAGAGTAACATGGAAACATACATCACCATGTATAAAATAGACAGCCAATGGGAATTTGCTGTATGACTCAGCGAATGCAAACAACCCAGAGGGGTGGGATGAGGAGGGAGGTGGGAGGGATATTCAAGAGGGAGGAGACACAGATATACCTATGGCTGATTCATGTTCATGGCTGGCAGAAATCAACACAATACTGTAAAGCAATTATCTTCCATTAAAAAGAAATAAATGTAATTTTTAAAGATGCAAGGTCAAGATTTCTATTTTCTATACATATAAATGTGTTTTATCTGGTAAGGAACTTTCCCTAGTTTATGACATCATCAGGAGGTTGCTTGATGCACAAAAATTAGGATAATACACAAAATTTTTTAAATGAAACTATTTTTTTGCTCAACTGTAAAATAAATTTTTTAATTAAATACATAAATAAAATTGGACTGTATACTTAAAGTCACAGACCCCTACAACAATTTCCCCAACATTGTGGAAATCTAGAATCCCTTTAATGCATACCATAGACCAATATTTGTTCTAACAGCAATTTTATCACCAGTTGACTAAAGTATATTTGAGACTGTTATACAGACACTCACACATTTGTACAATGTTCTCAAAGGTAATTTTTTTTCAAAAATTATAGAAAGTTGAGATTTGAAACTTTAGTGAAACTTCACTTAAAACTCTTCATTTTAAAAAATGTTCATCATTAACAAACATATTTATATTTTTTAACTCCCCTTGAGTTATTTTCTAACCAAATAGTCTTTGCAAGAGAAAACTTTTATGATATTGTGCAGCATTTGCTAAATTAAGATGATGGAAACTGGAAATCACTGGACTTGGAATCAGAAAACAGTGAGCTTGAATTTGAAAGCTGTGAATTCCTTAATGTCCCTTTAGGAGCCAACCTAAGTGAACTCAGATATTGAAGGTTCCCAAGTGAAGCGACTTAGCAGCAGCAGCAGCAGTGTCTATTGCTCCTCCCTCTAGCCAAACCTCATACCCTCTTACTCACTGTCGCCTTCAAGACCTAGAGAACAAAAGGTTTGCCATCTGTTTGCTTATTTATCTTAAAGCAAGGTTTCTCAGCATTGTCACTACTGACATTTTGAGGCTGCTAATTCTTTGCTGCAGGGAGCTGTCCTGTGCATTAAAGGCTGTTTAGCAGCATCTTTGTCATCTACTCACTACATGCCGGTAGCACCCTCTCCAGCTGTGACAATTAAAAGTATCTCTGGATATTGTCAGATTTCCCCCCAGGGGACATCTCAACCAATTTAAAACCACCGCCTTAAGAGTAGAACCCTCTGTGGTGGGACAGTCTGAACATCTCATATGCAGTCTAGTGGATATGAAGGAAAGAAAGCATTTCCTCTATGGGAGGAAAGCATCCCATAGAGATATCTGCAGGATTTATTCACTCAGTTGGGTGTGGTCAGGACTCACTGAGAGCCCCCAGCTCCCACCAAAGACCTCCTTTTCTCATCCCTTTTAATCACGAGAACACCCGACCCTTCTATACCCAGGTCTCCTGCTGCAAGAAAGGAGATTTTTTTGTTTCTAGGAAAGGTAACACAGTTCTATTCAATCCTTGTAGCCAAACCACTTCTCTGTTATCATCTAATTATTCCTCCTCTGCATAATTTCCATAGCACTCCTGATCCAACATTTACAAACTGCTGTAATAACAGAGTGAGAGTCTAATGAGTGAAGCTCTTTTCCCAAATCTCTCACTAACATAAATGAAAAACCAGAATCAAGTTCTAGCTTGGCCACCTACTTGCTAAACGTCCTTGGACAAGTTGTTTAACCTCTTTGAACCTTGGTTTCTTCAACCGTTAAATGCATGTAGCAACATCTGCTTCCAGGGGTAAGAAATAAATGATATACTCCATGCAAACACCCAGAAGGTATCTGTCCTTATTTTGTCAGTAAGGTGGCTCAGATGGTAAAGAATCTGCCTGCAATGCAGGAGACCTGGGTTTGATCCCTGGGTCGGGAAGATTCCCCTGGAGAACAGTATGGCAACCCACTCCAGTATTCTTGCCTGGAGAATTGCATGGAAAGAGGAGCCTGGCGAGCTACATACAGTCCATGGGGTCACAAAGAGCTGGACACAGCTGAGCAACTAACACTACTACTACTACTACTAATTGCAACTATTCTTACCACTTATTCTTTTTTACCTTAACATTATCTGAAAAGCAAGCCAATAGTTCAGCTTTCCCCATTCCATGGAACTGCAGTTTGAACAACTGAATTATTTTAACTGGGTAATGGGCACTTTATTTTCATTATATTATTTGTTTAACTGTATATGTATATGTTGTTCATATTAAATCACAAGAGACTGGTGATATATTCAGCCTCAATGCAAATAAGCTAAACATCTGCTTAGTTTGAAGAGCAGAATGCCAAAATTTAAAAGATGGTCCAATGAGAACAGAGGATGCAGCAGATTTAGCGAGGAGTCTGGAGACAATATAATCAAACTGAAGCAGTTACAGCCTTGGTTCACACCTCTCACCCATCTCCGACATTTTAAATGAGCAAATCAAAGACCCAAACAAAATCACCCCCACTGAAAGATGTAATCTTTAGAAATGAAATGGCATGGGCCATCGCTTAGTATTCTGGTAAAAATTGGAAGAGCTGTAAGAGCAAAAAAATTGGGTATAACACAATTCAGAAAAAGAATTACCCTGGAAAGCGAAAGGAAAAAATCTTTTAGACACACTGCCCTTTATTTTCAAGTAAAGAGAACAAAAATTCCTCACATGAAAAAATTTGAAGAAAAGATAAGAGATAAAATATAAAACAATGGAAGGAGATAGAGGGTAAGCTGTCAGCTCTCAGGAAAGAGAGAGATAACTTAGCACCTGATAGAGCGGGGAAACGAGGGATTCTTCGAGTAAGACACTGAGTTTGAATGTCAGCAGTACCTTCTACATTAACTAGTTGTGTGAACTCTGAGCAATGAAAATCCCTCTCTGAGCCTGTCTACTCACCTCTAAAAATCAAGACAAAAATCTACTTCCCTGGGTTATTCTAAGAACTAAACAGGAGAACAACCTCGCCTAGAAATAGGTCCATAGGACACAATAAATGTCTCTCCTTTTATTCATCTGTTCATCTCTATTTGCTCCTTCCTTTGTCCTTCTCCATCTGTCAGACATTCTCCCAACTTTTCTTATTAATAAAAATGCCACCTAACTCTTGTTTATTTTTGATAATAGGAAGCAGGTACAGAGAAAATTTTTTTAATTTACAAATTATTCAAGACTTCCTAAATCATTACCTTGAGTCAACTTTCCCAGTTAGAATTATTCTACAGATCATAAAAGTATCTATGCTGATGCACTAAATTTAGAAATTCTACACAGCCAATAAGAGAAAGAATATACTGACAGATGATACCTAGCTAGATGATAAATAGATGTGTGTGTGTGGGTGTCTGTATGTGTGATAGTCATTCAGTCGTGTTCGACTCTTTGCAACTCCATGGACTGTAGCTCGCCAGGCTCCCCTGTCCATGGAATTCTCTGGGCAAGAATACTGGAGTGGATTGCCGTTCCCTTCTCCATGGGATCTTCCCAACCCAGGGATTGAACCCAGGTCTCCTGCATTGCAGGCAGATTCTTTACAATCTGAGCCACCAGGGAAGCCCAGATAGATAGATGCATAGATACACAGATGCATAGAAAGGGCTGATAAATATACATACACACAAATATGAATCCATACATTTGGCTAGTGGGGAAACTCCCTTATTCTAGAATAACTGAGTAAGCATGATCCGTTTGTACCAACTCAAAGATAATGTAGCAATAATGTAGCTACTAATAATGTAATGGGGTAAGTACAATAAAAAGATAGAAAATATCCTGATACATTGCTTTGGAAAACAGACTATGGACTTCACTGCTTGGCTCAATCTCTCCTTATTATGCTCTAGCCAGTGCTATTCAGTAGAATGTTCTGCAGTAAAGGAAATTTTCTATCCATTTGTGTCCATTATAGTAGCCAAATAGCCATATGTGGTTACTGAGCACTGGAAATGTTACTAGTATAACCAAGAAACTGGAAATGGATTTTTCATTTTGCTAACTTTGGATTAATTTGGATGCAAATGTAAATAGCCACATGTGACTAGTGTCTACCCTATTGAACAGCACAGATCTGGGCAAATTAAATCATATAATGTAAGAGGGAGGGGATATATGTATACATATATCTGATTCACATTGCTGTCCAACAGAAACTAACACAGCACTGTAATTATATTCCAATAATAAAATAAAAATTTTTAAATCATGTAATGTAGCATATATACAATGGAATATTGCTCAGCCACAAAAAGGAATGCATTTGAGTCCGTTGCAGTGAGGTGGATGAACCTAGATCCTATTATACAGCATAAAGTAAGTCAGAAAGAAAAAACATCATATATTAACACATATATATGGAATCTAGAAAGACGGCACTGAGGAACCTATTAGCAGGACAGGAATGGAGAGACAGACATAGAGAACAGACTTATGGACTGGAGGGCAGGGTAGGAAGGAAAGGGTGGATGAATGGAGACAATAGCATGGAAACATATACGCTAACAGATATAGAATAGATGGCCAGTGGAAATTTGCTGTATGACGCAGGGAACTCCAACCAGAGTTCTGAGAGAACCTAGAGGGGTGGGATGGGGTGGGAGGTGAGAAGAAGGCTCAAGAGGGAGGGGACATATGTATACCTATGGTTTATCCATGTTGATATATGGCAGAAACCAACACATTATTGTAATCATCCTTCAGTTAAAAATAAAGAAAATTTTTAAAAATCATGTAATGTAGTAAGTGGAAATAATTGCATGTGGGGTCACTTTCTCCATCTTGATAATTCTCTTCTCATTAATGATGATTTGCCCACTCTCCTAATAGGAGCTAGTACTCTCACAGTAGTGGCAGATCTCAGCTTCCATTACTCTCTCTGCTTCTGCCTTTACTACCACAGAGGGACAAGTAACACTGAAAAGGCTAAAGACGGAGGCGTTGTCGATGAGCTAGCCTATTGGACTATTGACTAGGCAACTTGCCCAGTAGGTTTAAAAACCTCTCTATGCTTTGCCCTAAATTATAAAAGATATTCTCAGGAACATTCTCTCCACAGCCTACACAAGGTGTTTCTGAAGGCTGTTCCTCACAATGTTCCTGACCATAAGCTCATGACTCACCCACACTGCAAATCTTTGGTGGGCCATTACTAGTCAGTTGAGGTTCACAGCTCTTGGGTCTGGAAGGAAATGTTAGCATTTCAAAAGAAGGAATTATCTGCACATCCTTTAGGCAATCATCCTTAATGTTTTTGTTTTTTTTTTTCCCCCCTCAACTGCAATTTTAATAACTACTGGACAGCTGTAAACTCCAGAATGTGCCCCTGGAAAGTACTTGAACACAGACAACTATGCTGCCATTTAAGTGGAGAACTGCTACCCTTAAAAGGTGGCCAAACTGGAAATAAGAGCAATAAACTCTTGGAAAATTTGAAGAGTTTACTGAAGATTCGTGTAAGGCAGGGGTCCCCAACCTCTGGGATCTAATGCCTGATGATCTCAGGTGGAGCTGATGTAATAATAATAGAAATTAAGTGCACAATAAGTGCAATGCACTTGGACTCACCCTGAAACCATCCAGCCACCTCCCCCACCCACTGATCCAGGGGAAAATCGTCTTCCGTGAAACTGCACCCAGGTGCCAAAAGGTTGGGGGTCACTGATGTAAAGGGAATACCCAATCTCTTCAAGGAAGCAAATATCACAGATGAACTTTCCTAATCAAAGTTAATGCTACCTTTCCCAGCTCCTGACCTGACCTCCAGGACATTATGCCAGTCCTTCCCAATGGTGGGATGTGCCAACTGTTGGGCACAAAGCATATACAGTCCTTAGCTGTCAATCACCCTTTCCCATGTGAAGGCTTGAAATGATGGAACTCAAAACAATTGCTCCTTAAAGGAAAGGATCGTCCTTTCTGTTTATTCATATCACCTTGCAGTCACCTCTTACACAGTGAGTGCTCATTAGATAGCTTTCAGTTATACAAAGAGAAACACACCATAATTGGGATAAACAGAACTTTAACCATGCTATGTTACCCTTGAATGACTGAAAAGAAACTTTGAAAGTACGTTTGAAAATAGTAATGCTTAATTTACATGAGCCTTTCATGTTATTGTCATCCTTAATGAAAATGATAATCAGAACTGTAGCTTCTCTCCCAGGAAATATTCCTTCTAGTTTCTCTCTTGCCCCAAATAAAATGCAATATCCACCCCTTCCTATATACTTCATTTATTCTTCAATTAATTATTATTTACAGAAATCTTGCCACAAATTCATCTTATATTTTCTTTTCCTACACTCTAATCTCTAGCGAATGAGTATCCGAATTCCATTTCATTAATGAATTTCAGGTCAGATTAAATCAGCTCTGTTGAGAGGGGTTCTGTGTTTTTAATGAGTATATGCGGTGGCTATAGGAAGTTGACATCAAACCTTGGAATAAGTAGAACAAACGAGATCCATATTAATGGGAGAAACTGGTCTTGGGTTTTCCACTTTTACAGTCATGCATTGCAGGGCTTTGTGGGGATCCAATTAAGGTTACTTGAGTATATATTTGTATGATACTTGTTTAAACAGTTAAATTACTGAATCTTACAAAAGGAGTGAGGAGTGGAATCCAGGAAAAAAAAAGAACAAGAATGTTATAGTTACTACTGAGCCAAAGAGAATGTTCTGGTCACTAGACATAACCTACTCACATCTGTGGCCTGAAGAAAATACCCACATGGCCACCCAAACCATTCCTTCTAAGTCTATTTACTAATAAACCTTCAGTACACCTTTTATCTTAGTACCAAAAAAAATTTCCTTGGGGAGTGAGTACCATTATATGGTCACAGAAGATGAAAGCTTAGCTTGTACATTAATAAATAGTTTTCTATACACATTAATCAGTTCTCAGAGCCTGGTTAAATCCAAGGCACTGACGAGTTTTGGTTCTGGGACAGTCCACTGTCTTTCTGACATTGCAAACCCTCTAAGAAGTCGGCCAATCTCTCACTCTTCCTCAATTCATTATCTTACTCTCAAAGTTCTGTGTCTGAAAACACCTTGCCAAGAAGCATTCTTCTCACTACACTTGGCGAATGTATATTTTTTTTCTCCAAGAGGCTAGAGTAACAATGGAAGATGGACATTTGCCAACTGCCAATAAATGTGAAGTTGAAACTTTTCATTTCTTGGCTTTATGGATAACTGTTCTGTCCCTCTATGTTTGACTTTGAAGTAAAGCACCTTCTGAATCAAACCCTACAGGTTAAACACGTGTAATCTTTCCCTTGATGGAAAGGGCATACATGTAGGGGCTGAATTCTAGAGCCAACATTTGCATTCACTTACCATATGAGATTTATATATACATACGTATATATATATATATATACACACACACACACATATGTAAATAAAAAGTGGGCTTCCCAGGTGGTGCTAGTGGTAAAGAACCCACATGCCAATGCAGGAGACTTGAGACATGGGTTGGCTCCCTGGGTCAGGAAGATCCCCTGGAGGAGGGCACAGCAACCCACTCCAGCATTCTTGCCTGGAGAATCCCATGGACAGAGGAGCCTGGCTGGCTACAGTCCATAGTGTCACAAATAGTCAGACACGACTGAAGCAACTTAGCATACAGGCACACACCGTATGAGATTAGTGAAATCCTTAACCTCTTTTACCCTCTGTGTCCTTAGCTGTAAAAATAATACTTTCATCTCAAAATTATTACAAGTATCCAAGGAAACAACGTGTAAGTATCTGGCACTTTATGAGTATTCAAAAGTATTCCTATCCTTTTCCCCAAGTAATCTTTTCTGGAGAATAGCTTCAGCATTCAGTAGCATTTGTGAGTCTTGTGATATCTTACTGAAAGGAGCCATTCCAATTACTATTCTAATAGTTTTTTCTGAGATTACAAGCCCTAAGTTTATCATCCTACATCCAATATTAGTTGTATCCTTATTATCAGCTGTAACTCTGAATGCATGGGTTTCATTATTATTAATAATGAAAAAGTTTCTTACAATGCTTTCTGGAGCACTTGGACTTATTACACAAATAGTCTATGTTTAGACGTCTAATGAAAGGCCAGGCACAAAGATAATCTTCTTTCTCTCCAATAATTACCATAGTAAAGTTGTTAATATCAAGAAAGGTGCAATTTGTTGAATGTGGACAGTTAAGTCCAAGAGGAAGCAAAGGCTTTGACCATCCATCTCTATTTATTAGAATAGTTCCCCTACTGGTCATCTCCAGCTGAAATCTGTTCTCTAGCTCCGCCCCTGGATGGTCTATGCCCAGACTTTGGAATCTGACTGTAGCTCTTGAATTACAGCCTATGTCTGTAAAAAAGAAAGCCTGTAGAATGTAAAATCCAATTGCAGACATGCGACAAACACAAGTCCAAGATCTAGGTGAGGGGTGGGAGTGGAATGAGCCAGAATGGAAAGAAATTACATTCTGGGCAAACAAGTATATCTCTTACAATAATTTTAGATTATATCTAGCCCTACTGCCAGCTGTGTTATTTCTAAGTGAGACACCAAGATTTGTGAGGAAAACCAGTAAATATTTTACAAGGCAATAAAAACGTTAAAAGGCCAAAGGATCCTTTAAACTATCTGGGGAGCAGAAAAGTCCAATGCAAAGGTTTTATTTCACTGTGATTTGGTTAAATCAGTCTTGCTTCAATATCTGAAAGAGGTGTAAATAGAAACATTCATCACAAATGAGGAACATCCTTAAGGAGAAAAAAGTGTAACCCAGAGGTCAACCTGCCACTGAGAGTCTCAGTGAAACTTGTCCTGACTCCCAATTCCATCACCTGTAACAGTCATAAGTCCTCTCTACAACATTTGCACGACTGAAAGCTCATTTCCTCAGACTCTGTTACCTCTGAATCTGTGTGTGTGTGTGTGTGTTTGCTCAGTCATATCTGACTCGTTGCAAACCCACAGACTGTAGCCAGCCAGGCACCTCTGTCCATGGAACTTTCCAGGCAAGAATCCTGGAGTTGCCACTTCCTCCTCCAGATCTTCCCAACCCAGGGACCTCTGAATCTGACTCTCTTTAAATCCACAGCAATCTTAGTTTCTTTACCAGTTTCCATAAGAAAATCATCACTTAAAGCAAGTATTTTTTTGATCAGGGGAGGCTTCCTGAAGACTCCAGGTGACACATGGAGATGGGTTACCTCACAGCACACACATCTTTCCAGAATCTGCTGGTTTCACTCTCAGAACCCCTACAGCAACCAACAAAACAATCTCTTCCATTCACCACACAAGACATTTTTAGAATATACCCTGGCCCCTTGAGACAGAAGAGGCAGGTAACTAGTGCCGCCCTAGGTTCCTTTAGAAATCCTTTCTCTCAAAGATGCCTCTCACTCTGTCAGGAGACTTCCAGCCAAGTTTACTTTCTCCAGTTCAGTACACACTGGCAGACAAAATGGTGTCATGAGCAGAGACGGAAACAAGCATTTGTGAATATTTATTATGTGCAATTGCTTTATGTTTACCCCTTACTTCTCCTGCAAAGACAACCGTCTGTGGTCTGAACTGAAGTTCAAATTATATCCATGTCTCAGATGCAATGAAACTGGGCTCTAACTTAACTCTGCTGCTGCTGCTGCTGCTGCTATGTCGCTTCAGTCATGTCCGACTCTGTGCGACCCCATAGACAGCAGCCCATTAGGCTCCTCTGTCCCTGGGATTCTCCAGGCAAGAATACTGGAGTGGGTTGCCATTTCCTTCTCCAATCCAACTGACAGCAAAACCTAAGTTTACTCCCAGTCTCCACATTTGCCCTCTTAGCAAAAACTCAACCAGTTCAAGGTTCATAGTTCAAGCTGTGGAATCCACCAAGGAATTGGAGAGGAACAGAAGAAGGCCAAAGTCCACTCAGCCCCGTTTTCTCTCGTCGTATTGAAATCCCAAGTGTTCCTTTGAAAAACACTGCCATTGTCCTGTGAAAAGTTTGTAGTTTACTCAAGCAAAGAATGTTAAGAAAAACTATACTCTGCTGCTTTGCAGCTAACAGAAAGCAAGTGAGTCCTTTTGTACCTTTTCCTTGAAGACAAAGAAAAAAAAAATGAAGAGGAGCTTAATCCATGTAGATGCCACTTGAAATCTGTACTTTATTTCCTCCATTTTAAAAAACCTACACCAACTAGCTGACCAGACAATTTTTATTCCATATTTATGCTGACATTTCCCCACTGCAAAACCCACAGGGGAGATACTTACAAACACAAGAGTGAGGGGAGGAAAAAAAAACCTTTCATGTTGAGCCTAACCTACTTCCCATAGCATCTTTAAATATTTCTTTCTTTGGAGGAGCAGATGTTGGTTGCAACCTTGCACAAAGTCTGAGAACAAAAATGCCTGCTCCCTTTTGAAAAGGTCTGATCTCAAGATCCCACAGCCATCTTCTGTGGAATTCCCCTATGTGTACATATGTCCTCCTACTGAATTCGTGGGTGTGTTGTGTATGTGTGCAAAAATGTGTTGGGGTGTGGTAGTGGGCAGCAAGGACAGAGCTAGAGGATATGGGTAAACATTTTCTATTAGAAATGTGCCTGGGATGCGCAAAAGACAAGAAATAGCCAGCCTAAGACACTTAAGCACTCTCTTTAGAAGGTGATACAGCATAATTTGTACAAAGAGGTATGGGATAAGTGTAAACATCCATTACCAGTGCAATCACGCAATTCATCTTATGCAATCAGTGTACATAAATGAATTAGAGTTTTATAAACAGGGCTGGAAAAATGTTAATAATATTTTGGTAAAACAAAAAGTAATTATAGAATAAAATGGATAGAATAATCTCATATGTTAAATTGTGTATGGTACATTTTTATAGATTTTATGATAATAATCACACATTCCATGACATCATATACAAATAGGTCACATGATATATGTCCAGGAAAGGAGGTGGTAAATAAGAACTTGCCTCTGGATGGGAACTATAGATGTCTTTTACTTTCTTTCTTTGCCTTGTCTGAATTTTCAATTTATGCAATAATGAATATGCAGTACTCCTTTCAAAATACATTTTAAAGTTATTTTTAAATGAAAAGATATGCACATGTGAAGAATCTTTTTGCATTCCTGCAGCATCAGAACCCAATTGAGAGCACCTTCTTCAAGAGGCTTTTCTGACAAACCCCACTGTCTGCAAGCTGAGATTCCCACACTAGACAGAAACCTCTCTCAGACTTCTCAGAGCATCAGGCTAATTAGGGATGGTGTCACCCTGACACTCCTGGTTTATGCTCCTGCATGGTCAACAGCAAGCATGAGCTTCCAGGGGAAGGACAGCTTCTGACTGGAACTCAGATGGACTGTTTGGAACAGAAAATGAAGCCCAACTTTCTAGACAAGAAGGACACATTCTTGTCACATTGTTTCAGGGATCTATTGCTGAATAACAAACAACTGCAAATTTAGTGGCTTAAAGCAGTGGTCATATCGTTAGGCTCACAAATGCTGCAGGTTAGGAATCTGAGCAGAACGTGGCTTGGTTCTGCTCCACAGTGTCCAGAGCCTCAGCCGTGCAGATGCCAGTGGCTGGGGGCTGACACATTTGGAGGTCCCTTGACTCCATGTCTGGTGCCTGGGGCATCATGACTCAAAGTCTAGGCTCCACATGTTCACCAACACATGGATGCACCCACTATGGCCTCTCCCTGTGACCTGGGCTTCTCACCACATGAACAGAGCTGTGAGTGGCACAAGAATGATCATTCCAGGAGAACCAGGCCAAAATTGTATCATCTGTTGTGAGTTACCCTTGGGGTTCACACAGTATCACTTCCACTGGTCGAGATAATCCTAGGTTAAAATAGTCGAGACATGGAAGCAACCTAAAGGTCTATCAGCAGA